>NW_027411977.1:233561759-233833280 GCF_047663935.1 Musca autumnalis
TTAAGGCCTACCCATACAAGCGTGGATTTTTAAAAAAATATTTTAAGGCCTAAAAATATTTTAAGGGACTACCTATTTAAGGCCTACCCATACAAGCGTGGATTTTTAAAAAAATATTTAAGGACTACCCATACAAGCGTGGATTTTTAAAAAATATTTTAAGGACTACCCATACAAGCGTGGATTTTTTAAAAAATATTTTAAGGACTACCCATACAAGCGTGGATTTTTTAAAAAATATTTTAAGGCCTACCCATACAAGCGTGGATTTTTTAAAAAAATATTTTAAGGACTACCCATACAAGCGTGGATTTTTAAAAAATATTTTAAGGACTACCCATACAAGCGTGGATTTTTTAAAAAAATATTTTAAGGCCTACCCATACAAGCGTGGATTTTTTAAAAAAATATTTTAAGGCCTACCCATACAAGCGTGGATTTTTTAAAAAAAATATTTTAAGGCCTACCCATACAAGCGTGGATTTTTTAAAAAAAATATTTTAAGGCCTACCCATACAAGCGTGGATTTTTTAAAAAAAATATTTTAAGGCCTACCCATACAAGCGTGGATTTTTTAAAAAAAATATTTTAAGGCCTACCCATACAAGCGTGGATTTTTTAAAAAAAATATTTTAAGGCCTACCCATACAAGCGTGGATTTTTTAAAAAAAATATTTTAAGGCCTACCCATACAAGCGTGGATTTTTAAAAAAAAAATATTTTAAGGCCTACCCATACAAGCGTGGATTTTTTAAAAAAAATATTTTAAGGCCTACCCATACAAGCGTGGATTTTTTAAAAAAAATATTTTAAGGCCTACCCATACAAGCGTGGATTTTTTAAAAAAATATTTTAAGGCCTACCCATACAAGCGTGGATTTTTTAAAAAAAATATTTTAAGGACTACCCATACAAGCGTGGATTTTTTAAAAAATATTTTAAGGACTACCCATACAAGCGTGGATTTTTTAAAAAATATTTTAAGGACTACCCATACAAGCGTGGATTTTTTAAAAAAATATTTTAAGGACTACCCATACAAGCGTGGATTTTTTAAAAAATATTTTAAGGACTACCCATACAAGCGTGGATTTTTTAAAAAATATTTTAAGGACTACCCATACAAGCGTGGATTTTTTAAAAAATATTTTAAGGACTACCCATACAAGCGTGGATTTTTTAAAAAATATTTTAAGGACTACCCATACAAGCGTGGATTTTTTAAAAAATATTTTAAGGACTACCCATACAAGCGTGGATTTTTTAAAAAAATATTTTAAGGCCTACCCATACAAGCGTGGATTTTTTAAAAAAAATATTTTAAGGCCTACCCATAAAAGGTGGATTTTTTAAAAAAAATATTTTAAGGCCTACCCATACAAGCGTGGATTTTTTAAAAAAAATATTTTAAGGCCTACCCATACAAGCGTGGATTTTTTAAAAAAAATATTTTAAGGCCTACCCATACAAGCGTGGATTTTTTAAAAAAAATATTTTAAGGCCTACCCATACAAGCGTGGATTTTTTAAAAAAAATATTTTAAGGCCTACCCATACAAGCGTGGATTTTTTAAAAAAAATATTTTAAGGCCTACCCATACAAGCGTGGATTTTTTAAAAAAAATATTTTAAGGCCTACCCATACAAGCGTGGATTTTTTAAAAAAAAATATTTTAAGGCCTACCCATACAAGCGTGGATTTTTTAATAAAAATATTTTAAGGCCTACCCATACAAGCGTGGATTTTTTAAAAAAAATATTTTAAGGCCTACCCATACAAGCGTGGATTTTTTAAAAAAATATTTTAAGGACTACCCATACAAGCGTGGATTTTTTAAAAAATATTTTAAGGACTACCCATACAAGCGTGGATTTTTTAAAAAATATTTTAAGGACTACCCATACAAGCGTGGATTTTTTAAAAAAAATATTTTAAGGACTACCCATACAAGCGTGGATTTTTTAAAAAATATTTTAAGGACTACCCATACAAGCGTGGATTTTTAAAAAATATTTTAAGGACTACCCATACAAGCGTGGATTTTTAAAAAATATTTTAAGGACTACCCATACAAGCGTGGATTTTTTAAAAATATTTTAAGGACTACCCATACAAGCGTGGATTTTTTAAAAAATATTTTAAGGACTACCCATACAAGCGTGGATTTTTTAAAAAAATATTTTAAAGACTACCCATACAAGCGTGGATTTTTTATAAAATATTTTAAGGACTACCCATACAAGCGTGGATTTTTTAAAAAATATTTTAAGGACTACCCATACAAGCGTGGATTTTTTAAAAAATATTTTAAGGACTACCCATACAAGCGTGGATTTTTTAAAAAATATTTTAAGGACTACCCATACAAGCGTGGATTTTTTAAAAAATATTTTAAGGACTACCCATACAAGCGTGGATTTTTTAAAAAATATTTTAAAGACTACCCATACAAGCGTGGATTTTTTAAAAAATATTTTAAGGACTACCCATACAAGCGTGGATTTTTTAAAAAATATTTTAAGGACTACCCATACAAGCGTGGATTTTTTAAAAAATATTTTAAGGACTACCCATACAAGCGTGGATTTTTTAAAAAATATTTTAAGGACTACCCATACAAGCGTGGATTTTTTAAAAAATATTTTAAGGACTACCCATACAAGCGTGGATTTTTTAAAAAATATTTTAAGGACTACCCATACAAGCGTGGATTTTTTAAAAAATATTTTAAGGACTACCCATACAAGCGTGGATTTTTTAAAAAATATTTTAAGGACTACCCATACAAGCGTGGATTTTTTAAAAAATATTTTAAAGACTACCCATACAAGCGTGGATTTTTTAAAAAATATTTTAAGGACTACCCATACAAGCGTGGATTTTTTAAAAAATATTTTAAGGACTACCCATACAAGCGTGGATTTTTAAAAAATATTTTAAGGACTACCCATACAAGCGTGGATTTTTTAAAAAATATTTTAAGGACTACCCATACAAGCGTGGATTTTTTAAAAAATATTTTAAGGACTACCCATACAAGCGTGGATTTTTTAAAAATATTTTAAGGACTACCCATACAAGCGTGGATTTTTTAAAAAATATTTTAAGGACTACCCATACAAGCGTGGATTTTTTAAAAAATATTTTAAGGACTACCCATACAAGCGTGGATTTTTTAAAAAATATTTTAAGGACTACCCATACAAGCGTGGATTTTTTAAAAAATATTTTAAGGACTACCCATACAAGCGTGGATTTTTTAAAAAATATTTTAAGGACTACCCATACAAGCGTGGATTTTTTAAAAAATATTTTAAGGACTACCCATACAAGCGTGGATTTTTTAAAAAATATTTTAAGGACTACCCATACAAGCGTGGATTTTTTAAAAAATATTTAAGGACTACCCATACAAGCGTGGATTTTTTAAAAAATATTTTAAGGACTACCCATACAAGCGTGGATTTTTTAAAAAATATTTTAAGGACTACCCATACAAGTGTGGATTTTTTAAAAAATATTTTAAGGACTACCCATACAAGCGTGGATTTTTTAAAAAATATTTTAAGGACTACCCATACAAGCGTGGATTTTTTAAAAAATATTTTAAGGACAAACTATGCATCCGTGGGATTTTTTAAAAAATATTTTAAGGACAAACCATACAAGCGAGGTTTATTTAAAAAATATTTTAAGGACAAACTATGCAAGCGTGGATTTTTTAAAAAAATATTTTAAGGACAAACTATGCAAGCGTGGATTTTTTAAAAAATATTTTAAGGACAAACTATGCAAGCGTGGATTTTTTAAAAAATATTTTAAGGACAAACTATGCAAGCGTGGATTTTTTTAAAAAATATTTTAAGGACCAACTATGCAAGCGTGGATTTTTTAAAAAATATTTTAAGGACTACCCATACAAGAGTGGATTTTTTAAAAAATATTTTAAGGACTACCCATACAAGCGTGGATTTTTTAAAAAGTATTTTAAGGACTACCCATACAAGCGTGGATTTTTTCAAAGAATATTTTAAGGATATTGTGAAGAATATTGTGGGCACTTCCCAGTGAAGCATGCATAATTCAAAGAATATTTTGGGGACTACCCATGGAAGCGTTGATTATTTAAAGAATATTTTTTTGACTACTCATGGAAGAGTGAATTTTTTAAGAATATTTTGGGGACTATCCATGGAAGCATGGATTTTTTTAAGAATATTTTGGGGACTACCCAGAGAAGCGTGGATGTTGTCAAAGAATATATTGGGGACTACCCAGGGATGCGTGGATTTTTCAATGAATATTTTGGGGACTACCCAGGGATGCGTGGATTTTTCAATGAATATTTTGGGGACTACCCAGAGAAACGTGGATTTTTTTGGGAACTACCCAGGGAAGCGTGTATTTTTGCAATGACTACTTTGGGAACTACCCATAAGTGGGTGTATTTTTTCAATGTATATTTTGGGGACTACCCAGAGAAGCGGGGATTTTATAGGAATATTTGAATTCATAATACCAAACCCATTTAATAATAGTAATTAATATATTTTTTGTGTGTTTCTTATACAAAATATATTTCATTATTTTATATATTTTGTATTATTTATTATAGTAACTTATTACTAAATTTTTTCCCTACAAAGCAAAACAAACAAACCGGAAGACAATGATTACTTAAAACTATATTCTTAATACTACTTACAATTATTGCGATCTTATAAGCTACAAATCGGAAGATATTTGATTTAAATTAAAAAGTAAAAAGTTGAATATCACAGTTGGATTAAATTAAATTGCACTTTAGACAATATTATTAAAGCTTTTTATACCATAATTGTTAAAGGAATCTCAAAGGCATCCCAAAACAATTCTTAAAATTGATGATTAATTTGTATAAGGCATATTGTGGTGAATGCCACAATATTTGTTGATGTAGAAAATATGCAGCAACAAGTTGATAATCCTGTTCCTAACTCCAAGGCTTCAATGGCTAGTTTATTGAGATGAAGTCCTCTTCGAGTTACAGATCAAGTTCCCAAGGTATCAGTAAATTAAAGTTCATTAACTCCAAAGCTTTGTAGTTGTTTAAATTTGATTTATTGCGAAGTCCTTTTCGAGTCTGTTGTCTATTGAAATCTCCAAGTATTTTTGCTTTCCTATGATGGTTTGCAAGAAAATACTTTTCGAGTCTTATTGTTTGTACAACAGCCCGATGATTTTCTTGTTATTTGTTTCTCAACATTTTTCTGCTTTTCAATTTCTCTTCTAGAGCGAGTTGTAGACACACTGATGATGTGTGTTGAACTGACTTTCTTAGCAAATAGTCAGAGTATTTATACAATGTTTTCTTTGGACTAATACTATTGATTGCCTCTTCAGGGATGTTTATCAAGGATATTTTAACACACGTGTGTGTATTTGTTGTTGTTTTAATGAATGTATTACAAATAATTCGGAACATTTTTTGGGGTTGTTTTTATATTGTTATTGACTTTATGTAACGGAACTAATTATTGGGGTTGGTCTATTTGATATGGCTAGTGGTCTTTAGCTAACTGCATTTCAAGTATTATGAGGATTTTATCGGTACTACCCGATTTCAAGTATTATGAGGATTTATCTTCATTTTTAAGCCGAATTGGACATAGGTACAGATTTTGGTATAGCCCCCATATAGCGGTACCACCTGATTTCAAGTGTTTTAAGGATTCTATCTTCATTTTTAACCTGAATAGGCTGTAATTGGTATTTGGGGTTCCCAATGGTACAGAAACTTCCCCACCAAAAATTATGGACATAAGTCCAGGTTTTTTTATAGCCCCCATATAGCGGTACGGCCCGATTTCAAGTGTTTTAAGTATTTTATTTTCTTTTTTAGGACGAATTGGTTGTAACTTGGCATTTGGAGTCCACAATGGTACAGAAACTTCTCCACCAAAAATTGTTGACATAGGTCCAGGTTTTGGTATAGCCCCCATATAGTGGTACCACCCCATTTCAAGTGTTTGAGCGATTTTATCTTCATTTTTAGCCATAATTGGCTGTAACTTGGCATTTAGAGTTCCCAATGGTACAGAAACTTCCCCACCAAAAATTATGGACATAAGTCCAGGTTTTGGTATAGCCTTTATATAACGATACTACACGATTACAGGCATTTAAAGTTTTTATCTAAATTTTCGGCCTAAATTGACTATAATTTTGTTCACAGTGGTAAAAAATTTATTTACAAAAAAGTAAAAAATAAACAATAATTTAAACAAATTAAGTTTCAGTGTTTTATTTAGAAATGCACTTAAAACTAGAAAATAATTTGTCGCTTAGCCTCAATATGTATATTCTTTCTCATGATGGAATCTCTCAAATAAAACGCTTGCATTTAAATTAAAAACGTTGGCAAAATTAAACGGCAAGCGTTTTATTGGAGAGATTCCATCATGAGAAAGAATATACATATTGAGGCTAAGCGACAAATTATTTTCTAGTTTTAAGTGCATTTCTAAATAAAACACTGAAACTTATTTTTTTTTAAATTATTTTTTATTTATTTGTTTGAATATTTTTAAACATTCTGATTCCCGGCAAATTTTTTTATGACTGGTATTGTCATCGTGCATGTTCTAAATAATATTTTCAAAATTTAGATTTGCTTATAACAGAAAAACATTTCCTACAGGCCATGTTGTGGTCCAGTGAGGCTACCGAAATGAACTTTTGTTTATTTGGTGATTTGTAATGAGATGATGGCTTTAATTTAATAAAAACTCATTTCCACTTTAGAGTACAATTACTTTTTTATTTGTATATTTTTGTTGTTTCCCAGCCAAAAATAATAAATAGACATTCGAAAATTTCTGTTCCTTTTTACAAAATATTTTTTCATATCTTGTATTATTTATTTTCTTAATACTAATTTTTCCCTACAAAGCAAAACAAACAAACCGGAAGACAATAATGATCACTAATAACTAAATTCTTAAAATTAATTACAATTATTATTTTAAAACTACAAATTGGAAGATATTTGATTTGACTTAAAAACTAAAGAGTTGAATATCACAGTTGGATTACTTTTAATTGCACTTTACACAAAATTATTAAAGCTTTTCGTATCAAGATTGTTAAAGGAATCTCATTTGCATCCCAAAACAATCATTAAATTGATGTTAATTTTAAGGCACATTGTGGTGAATGCCACAATAATTGTTGGGGTAGAAGTAGAAAATATGCAGCAAACGTTGTCTAACTCCAAGGCTTCAATGTTTAATTTGTTGAGATGAAGTCCTCTTCGAGTTACAGATCAAGGCTCCAAGGTATCAGTAGATTAACATTTGTTAACTCCAAGGCTTCGTAGTTTGTTTACAAGTGATTTGTTTCGAAGTCCTTTTCGAGTCTTTTGGCTATTGATAACTCCTAGGTTTCTTGCTTTGTTTTGTTGGCTGGCAAGAAAATCCTTTTCGAGTGTTTTTGTTTGTACAACAGCCATGATTTCCTTGTTATTTGTTCAACATTTTATCTGCTTTTCTATTTCTCTTCTTGGGCGAGTTGTAGACACACTGATGGTGTGTGTTGAACTGACTTCCTAAGCAAATAGTCCGAGTATTTATAAAGTCTTCTTTCTTTAATCTAAGACTGTTGTCTCTTGGGGGTTGTTTAGGAAGGATGTGACACATTTGTTGTTGTTTTAATGGACACAATAAAAATAATACCATATATTTTTGGGGTTCTTTTACATTGTCATCGACTTCATGTAACGGAATTAATTATTGGGGTTGTTATATTCATTGTGGCTAATAGCCATTGGTTACCTGAATTTGCTCGAACTCAAACTATGATGTATTTAATCAATATTCAAATTAAAATATTTGAAGGATAACATCAGTCGGTTGTCGGTAGTGGTAGTAAAGGTAAAGGTATTGGAGCTCATAGTGCAAACAGAGGAAACATTTAATTATCGTTAACAGGAGATACTTTGAAGTTTAACCTAGTATAGACATCCTTCCCACTATGCCGATCTTCAGACAGAATTCTAACGTAATATTTTCAAGAGGAATATTATATACAGTTTATTTTTTTTTGCGAATATTTGATAGGGTTCCAGGGTCATCGATTTTTTATACCCTCAGCATTTATGCTAACGAGGGTATATACACTTTCATACGGGCAAAATGTGCCTCATCGAAATAATGGTTTTAGACCCCAAGTATGTTTGGACGAAATGTGTTTCAGACAATTTGAAGTCGATTAAGCAATGTCCGTCCGTCTGTCTGGCTGGTGTGCACGATAACTCTCGAACGGATGAACCGATTTGGCCCAAAATTTGGCTTTCGCAATATTTTGTCCAAACTTAGTTTAAGTTCGAAGATGGGTTATATCGGTCCACTCCTTCCGGTACCTCCCCCACAAAAGTTCGGAAATGTTCGGAAACTTTGTGCGCACGATAACTCTTAAAGAAAGTAACCGATTTGGTTCATACTTTGCACATCGTGAAACTTCTACCAGACTTAGATGAGGTTCCAATATGGGCTCAATCGTTCCATTCCTTCGGGTACCTCCCCCACAAAATTTCGGAAATATTCAGTTTAGGACCTGATCTCGAATCGCTTTGATTTGTGTTGTAGCAACTTGTATTCACTGCCCCCATTGGGGGGTACAAGTTTCATCAGGGGCAAGTCCATACTTCCTGAGAAAATGGCCTGAAAGTTGCAAAAAAAAAAAACCTATGACAACGTGTGTAGAGGTTGGAGCGCAAGATATTTTTCGAACGGATCTGCCGATTTGCTCCAAAATTTGGCCTTCGTAATAGTTTGTTCAAACTTAGTTTAAGTTAGAAGATGAGCCATATCAGTTCACTCCTTCAGGCACCTCCCCCACAAAAGTTCAAAAATGTTCGGGAAAAATTGTGTGCACGATAACTCTTGAAGGGAAGGACCGATTTGGTCCATACTTTACGCATCCCAATATATCTACCAGATATAGATCAGTTTTGAATATGGACTACATTTGTTCATTCCTTCGGGTTCCTCCTACACAAAATTTCGGATAAGTTCACTTTAAAACCTGCTCTTGACTAACTTTGATTTCTGTTAAAGCAGTCGCTGTCTCAATTACGACGGTGAAAGTTTTTTCAGTGACAAGTCCATACAGCCCGAGAGTTGTGAAACACCCCTACGACACCATATGTAGTATCTGAAGACCACAATAACTCTCGAACTGATAAACCGATTTGGTCCAAAATTTGGCCTTCGTCATATTTTGTCCAAACTTAGTTTAACTTCTAAAATGGCCCATATCGGTCCGATCCTTAGGATAACTCCCCCACAAAAGTTCAACACTTGTGTCCGAGTGCAGTTTAGGGTCTGTTCGGAGGTCCTTTGGAAATTTATACCGATGATGTTCTTTGTGGTCCTGTTTACAGTCATATTATGTGTTACGTGGACAAGGCCATGCTTCCTAGCATACTGGTCTAACAGGTATACGATAACCCACTGAAATGACTATCCAAAAGATATGACTCTCAAAATGAGCATGACAACTCCAGAACCGATTGCTGCGTTTGTCCACACTTTGCATATCGTAATATTTCTGCGAATATTACATGAAATTCGAAGATGGTGCTTATAGGTCCGCTGCTTCCAGTACCCCCCTCACAAAAGTTCGAAAATATTCGCTAAAGTGGCAAGCGCAATATCTCATAAACGGAGCAATAGATTTGGTCCAAAAGTTTGATCTCGAAATATTTTCTCCAGGATCAAAAGTGGTCTCTATCGACCCATACCCTGGGGTATTACCCACACAAATGGTAAACATTTTTTATTTTTGCCTTATTAAGGCGAAGGCCATTTATAGTGATATTTAATTAATTCTCTTTCGAGTTGAGCTGTTAGGCCTTTAGAGATACATTGAAAAATTAGGAGTCTACCGAAATCCCACGCATCCAACCATTACACTACGTTTCACGGGTGGTAAAGCCGATCTTCAGGTGTATTAGGATGTTGTTCTTGTGGCAGACGAAGGCAAAGCTTGGAAACTAGTATATATATCGCACTTCATTGAAACTCCAAACTTTTCCTATAGTCCTGCTTGGTAATCCCATTTTTCAATGTTCAAAAATACTATGGTAAGTTTTATTCCTACATCATTAGTAATTGCTCTTCTATATCAGAAGATTTTATTTTTGATTTGATCATCAATTATTGTCTTCTAAAGTTTTGACAAGTTGATGGTGGCTTAGAACGCTAAGACGCCGGCAACCTTGACACTCAGTTGTCGGAGACCCAGATTCGAATCCCAGCCTGGCTCATGCTGAAATTATTTTTATACCCTCCACCATAGTATGGAGGGTATATTAAGTTTGTCATTCTGTTTGTAACACATCGAACTAATCATTTGCGACCCTATAAAGTATATATATTCTTGATCAGGATAAAATTCTAAGACGATCTAGCCATGTCCGTCTGTCCGTCCGTTGTAATCACTCTAGCGTCCGCAATAATTGAGATAGAGTGCTGAAATTTTGCACCCGAGGGTCTTTTTTCCATAGGCAGGTCGAGTTCGAAGATGGGCTATATCGGTCCACTTTTTGGTATAGCCCCCATATAACGGTACCTCCGGATTTGAGGTATTTTGACGTTCTTCGCCACATTTGCAGACCGAATTAGCTATAATTTGGCACTTATGGTTCCCAGTGATCAACAAATTTATATCCCAAAGGATATGGGCATAGGTCCATGTTTTGGTATAGTCCCCATATAACGGTACCTCCCGATTTTCGGTATTTTGAGAATTTTAGCCACAATGTTAACCCAACTATCTGCAATTTGACATTTGAGGTTCTCAGTGGCCATGAAATATCTCCACGCAACATCGTCAACATAGGTCCATGTTTTGGTATAGCCCCCATATAACGGTATCTCCCGATTTTCGGTATTTTGAGAATTTTAGCCACAATTTTTAGCTGAACTATCTGCAATTTGACATTTGAGGTTCTCAGTGGTCACGAAACATCTCCACCAAACATCGTCAACAAAGGTCCATGTTTTGGTGTAGCCCCCATATAACGGTACCTCCCGATTTTAGGTATTTTGAGAATTTTAGCCACAATTTGTAACCGAACTATCTGCAATTTTACATTTGAGGTTTTTAGTGGTCATGAAACATCTCCACCAAGCATCGTCAACATAGGTGCATGTTTTGGTATAGCCCCCATATATCGGTACCTCCCGATTTTCGGTATTTTGAGAATTTAAGCTAAAATTTTTAACCGAACTAGCTGTAATTTGCCATTTGAGGTTCTCAGTGGTCATGAAACATCTCCACCAAACATCGTCAACATAGGTGCATGTTTTGGTATAGCCCCCATATAACGGTATCTCCCCATTTTTGGTATTTTGAGAATTTTAGCTGCAATTTTTAACCGAACTAGCTGTAATGATCGGTATTTTGAGAATTTTAGCTACAATTTTGTCTCTTCAAAAATAATCGTCAATATAGGTCCATGTTTTGGTATATCCCCCATATAACTGTATCTCCCGATTTTCGGGAATTTTCAGTGGTCACGAAATTTCTTCACAAAATTCGTCAACATGGGTCCATTTTTGAGGGTCTACATTGTTTTGATGAAACTACCCTCAATTTGACTCTTGAAGTTCCCTGCAGCTATAAAACTTTTCGCCAAAAAATTTAAAGATAGGTTGACTCTTTGATATAGCCCGGTAGGTGATAACTTTCACCTAGCTGAACACATTTTTTTAGATTAGATTAGATAACACTGTGAAACAAAATGGAGGAAATGCCTTGGTGACAGATCCGCTGTGAGTCGAACTTCCGCGTTATGGCGTGATGAAATTTTTGTTAAAGGCCCTGTGGGCCACCAGGAATTAGCGTTATATCTTTGTTCACTGTTGCTTAAGTGCTCTACAAAAACAACACAACAGTAGGAGTCTATCCATTGTCGAAAAGTTGTTACACCTAAAATTGTGAAAGAAACCTAATTATTCCATTTTAATTAAGACTATTTTATGGTGGAGGGTATAAGAAGTTCGGCCCGAACTTAACGACTTTTTACTTGTTTAAAATTATTTCGGTTAATTAATTTGCGTTTTAATCTTCGTCTGCTTTTCTTTCTGACTTCTCTGTTTAAAGTGATCTCCCGACTTCGAAAGTTCAGAATAAAATCATAGGTGAACACGGAGAGTGCATTTGTATGCAGAATCCTACTTTAAATTACAGGGGCGCACTCTTCTTGTTCATCTCTGAATTAGATACAATGGCTCTGGTAATACGGACAACTGCGGTAATTGTATCAATATCACAAATTAATATGGCGCCCGATACAGAATATTTGTCCATAATTCGATCAAAACATCTTCAGTACCTCCTATTTCGAGCTTTTTATACCCTCAGCCTTTAGACTAAATGTGCCTCAATAAAATAATAGTTTTAGACCCCAAGAGTGTTTGGGCGAAGTTCTTTCAGACAATTTGGAGTTGATTTAGCCCTGTCCGCCCGTCTGGCCCTCTGTCTGGTTGGTGTGCACGATAACTCTCGAACGGATCAACCGAACCAAATTTTGAACTTCGTAATACCTTGCCCAAAATTATCTGTAAAATGGTGTGAACGACAACTACCGAAGGGCGCAATCGATTTGGTCCAAACTTTTTTTTTATTAAATTCATTTTTATTTATCTACATTACTTAAATATTGCCCCAGCGCCATTGAGGCATTATTGAGGCTTATTTTATCGTGTTACTCTTTCCGGATATAGATCGGGTTTGAATATGGACCATATCAATCTACTCCGTCGTGTACCTCCCACACAAAATTCGGAATAACTGAAGTTTAGGAGCTTCTCTCGGATGGTTTTGAAATTTTATTCAGCAGATTGTCCTTGCGGCCCATTTACCAAGGTACAATTTTCTCGGGGCAAGTCCATACTTCCTGAGATACTGGCCTAAAAACTCCAAGAAACCCTGACGGCACCATCTAAAATGCCATATCCTGAAGATAACTCTCGCAGGGAGTTTCTGATTGGTCCCAACTTTGCACATCGTATTTCATCCAGACCAGTCGGCCCAGTTCTTCGGGTACCTCCCACAAAAATTTGGGAAAAGTGGATTTTGAGGACTCGACTCGGATCTTTTTGATTTTTTTCTGCAGAAGGTTGTTTTCGCGATTCCTATTACAACGGTACAATTTTTTCCGAGGTATGTCCATGACACCCTGCAGGCACATACTTAAACTGCTAGTATAAAGATAACTCTCAAAATGGACAAAAATTCTTTCCAAACTTGGTGTAAACTCGCTGTTTAAACTTGTGTTTGATTCTTTTTTGTTTTTGGTTAAAGGCTGAGGGTACAGCTGACTGATAATTTCTTAATTGTTTCTTTCCAATTTTGAATATCACCAATGAAATTACCTCCGAGCTCTAGATTTTTTCAAATAACCTATTAATTTTGTGGATTTTGTAATTTTTTCCTCAAAACTGTCGAAACCATTTCCTGCGTTATCATCTTCATCTTTTTAATCGGAATCTGACCGAAACCATTATTAATCTTTACAAACTCTAAGCTAAACCCTCTCTTTTCAACAAAGTTCTCGCTGTTAATTTTCTAAAAAGACGCTTAAAAATAATTTTTTTAGTCCAAGAAGCCTTAAAAAATTTTCTGAATATAGGTGGTGGTTTAAGACTGCTTGACCTTTTTTCTCAACAAAAAAAAAATATTTTTGCACGAATGAATGAAATTTGGCCTATTTACGACTAAAATAACGTTTATTGTATTTAAGTATTAAAAAGGTCGCGCAGAAGCCACTTTGAAGTTATATTTTTGTGACAAAAAATAAAAAATATATTTTCTGTATGGAATGAACTTTTGCCTATTAATGAGTAAAATAACATTTATTTAAATAATGAAAAGATAACATTTAACTGATATGATATATGATAAAAATTATATATATGTAATTATATGATGATGAAATCAGAAACAAAAGGTTATAGCTCTAAAGCCTGTTTTCAATTTCAAAAAATTGCCCAAAGTGCTGATAAATAAAAAATTTAAAATAATTTTTTACGGAAGATTTTTTACCGAAGCACATTTAATTATGATACAGTGATACGAGACTGTAAAAAAGTCATAATCCTAATCTACAACTTTGCTCCTAAAATATCCACTAATAAGGTTTCAATTCATTGAGGAACGCATTTATGGATTTTTCTATATCCCATCCTGTCTTGACATAAATATATTAAAAAGTCATTGGAAATTTTTGGTTGTTTATATAAAATATATTTTCATATTTTATATATTTTTTATTTTCTTAACACTAATTTTCCCTACAAAGCAAAACAAACAAACCGGAAGACAATGATCACTAATAACTAAATTCTTAAAATTAATTACAATTATTATTTTAAAACTACAAATTGGAAGATATTTGATTTTACTTAAAACCTAAAGAATTGAATATCACAGTTGGATTACATTTAATTGCACTTTAGACAATATTATTAAAGCTTTTCGTATTAGAATTGTTAAAGGAATCTCAATTGCATCCCAAAACAATCATTAAATTGATGTTAATTTTAAGGCACATTGTGGTGAATGCCACAATAATTGTTGAATTAGAAAATATGCAGCAAACGTCGTCTAACTCCAAGGCTTCAATGTTTAATTTGTTGAGATGAAGTCCTCTTCGAGTTACAGATCAAGGCTCCAAGGTATCAGTAGATTAACATTTGTTAACTCCAAGGCTTCGTAGTTTGGTTACAAGTGATTTGTTTCGAAGTCCTTTTCGAGTCTTTTGGCTATTGATAACTCCTAGGTTTCTTGCTTTGTTTTGTTGGCTGGCAAGAAAATCCTTTTCGAGTGTTTTTGTTTGTACAACAGCCATGATTTCGTTGTTATTTGTTCAACATTTTATCTGCTTTTCTATTTCTCTTCTAGAGCGAGTTGTAGACACACTGATGGTGTGTGTTGAACTGACTTCCTAAGCAAATAGTCCGAGTATTTATACAGTTTTCTTTCTTTAATCTAAGACTGTTGTCTCTTGAGGGTTGTTTAGGAAGGATATAACAAGAGTGTATTCATTTGTTGTGTTAATGGACAAAATAAAAATAATGCCACATATTTTTGGGGTTGTTTTACATTGTCATCGACTTCATGTAACGGAATTAATTAGTGGGGTTGTCCTATTCATTGTGGCTAGTAGCCATTGGTTACCTGAATTTGCTCGAACTCAAACTACGATGTAAAGGGTGTTTTTTAAGCCCGATAGAACTTGAAATTGTAAAAAATAACACAAAAAATTCAATTGTAATCAAATTTTTTTTTATTCAAAAGATCAAGACGTGACATTAACATTTGAAAATGATTTCGGGCATATGGGCACCGCGGCTGTTCTTGACGAAGTGCATTCTGGACGTCCAATTTTTGGCCACTTTTTCGAGCACTGCTGGCCGTATGTCACGAATAACACGAACAATGCTGGCCTCCAAAGTATCAATTGTTGCTGGTTTATCAGCATAAACCAGTGACTTCACGTAGCCCCACAGGAAATAATAGAGAGGTGTCAAATCGCACGACCTTGGAGGCCAATTGACAGGTCCACTTCTCGAAATCAACTTATCGCCAAATTTTGATTTCAATAAGTCGATGGTTGCGTTCGCCGTATGGCACGTAGCGCCATCCTGTTGAAACCACATCTCCTCCGGATCAATGTCATCCATATTTTCAAACAAAAAATCATTGATCATGGTGCGGTAACGATCTCCATTGACCGTAACGCGAGCTCCGGCCTCATTTTTGAAGAAATAAGGTCCGATGATGCCACCAGCGTGAAAACCGCACCATACGGTGGGTGCATTTTTCTGGATGTAATGGAGTCTGTAGGGTCTCTTGTGGATTGGTCTCACTCCATATGCGGCAATTTTGCTTATTAACAAACCCGTTAAGCCAAAAATGCGCCTCATCGCTGAACACAATTTTGCGATAAAACAACGGGTCATTTGCCAACTGCTCTAGAGCCCAATCGGCGAAAGAACGAAGCATATAATGGTCTCGTGGCTATTCATGATGATTTGTCAGAGTATACTGAAACAAATAAAAAAAAAAGTTTCATCAAAATTTAATTAAAAAAACACCCTTTATTTAATCAATATTCAAATTAAAATATTTGAAAGACAACATCAATCTCTTGTCTGTAGTGGTAGTAAAGGTATTGGTGCTCATAGTGCTCATACAGAGGAAACATTTCTTTATCATTAACAGGAGATACTTTGAAGTTGAGCCTAGTATAGACTTCCTTCCCACTATGCCGATTTTCTAAATTCTTCTTATATAGGTCCTAATGCAGGACAGAATTTTAACATAATATTTTCAAGAGTTAATTTCAGTTAATTTTTTGCGAATATTTGACGTCATCGACTTTTTAATGAATATTTTTTGGAGGACCTCAAACATCTTAGAATTTTTACTGGATTTTCTAGAGGACTCCGGCTAGAATGGATTTTTAAAGAATATTTTCTAGAGGTCCTCAGACGGCCTAGAAATTTTACACAACTTTTGAAATGTGATCTCGGGCAGCAAAAGCTTCTTAAAAATATTTTTTAGAGATATGTAAAAGGGAACCTAGGCATTTTGCATAATTTATTCAAGAGGACTCTTTTAAAGAAAATTTCGAAGGCCTTAAGGTAGTCTAGAAGTTGTAGATAACAATTTCAAGAGGACGTCGGAAGTCTTAGTTTATTACGATTCATTTTCGGAGGTCCTTGAGCAGAAATTTTACTGAATAATTTGAAGAGACAACCTATAATATTTATAAGCGACATTAAGCAGCATAAATTTTTTAAAGAATATTGGCTAGGGATCCTAAAACAACCTGCAAAATTGACACATTATTTTCAAGAGATCCCCGGGTTGCATGCTAAATATTTTTTTTATTTAAGAGGTCACAGATTGCGTAAAAGTTGTACAGAGAATTTTAAAGAAGACTTGAGGCAAGATGAAATTTGTACTAAACATTTTTAATGGAGGTTTAGACGGGACCGTTTGTTTAAGGATTATTTCCAAGATTGGATTTTTAAAAACAAATTTCTGCCACAAAAGGATTATGAAACATGGGTCTTTTTAAAATTATTGTTCAAGCACATATGGAATAAATACCTAATATATATTAATTGTTCCACAAACATCCCAGACAGAGTAAGGGAGACTTCTTTCATATCAATGAGTGCACCCCGATTCATATCATCTCAATAATATGGGTCCTACTGTTTGTCGCCGAGTCCGAACGGCGTGTGTATTTTAAAAATCTGAAAATTTATATTGGTTTTTCAACCATATATTTTGTGTCAGGAACCATATATATTTTCAGATGTTTACAATACACTATTTCGTTTTCAGAATATGATTGCTCCTACAATATCTCTTTTCTGCGTGCACTTGTAGAGAAGTTTTACATGGCTGAAACACTCAGGAAATCTCGCCAACATTACTGAGGGGTATTTTGCCATCGTTGCAAAATGTTTGATGTTGCCTGGCCGGGGAATCGAACCCACGACCTTCAGCGTGCAAGGCGTATGTACATTAGGGTCATGACTTTTTTACAACCTATATCCCTGTACCATAGCGTGATGAGTTTCTACATAAGATTACCTAAAATATTAATTATAAAGGGATTCGATAAAAGAAGCTTCCGCACAAAAAGCTTTTAAAATTTTAATTTTTCCGAACTATTGAAACATTTTTGGAAGTCGCTATAAACAGATATTTAACTGAAAATAAGGTACAGGGGAACACGACATTACCGATATGACGTAACCGTTGGTTTCTCACTATTTGATCGTCGTATTATTACTTATATATCATTTTATATTATATAACATTATTTCATATATCATAAAAAGTAAAAGCGGTTTGTGCGGGACCTTTTTCAATATTTATATGAAATAAAAGTAATGTTAGTCATTAATAGGCGAAAGGTCATTCATTGGTGCAACCAGGGTTTCGGAGTCGAGCCATTTTTCCTTCGACTCCGACTCCGACTCCAGGCCAGTTTTTTGTCACGACTCCGACTCCGGAGTCGACTCCGAAGGTAATTTCCTATACCACTAAAAATTAATAAAATTTGCTAAATTTTTTAACTTTTCCTATACTAGGACCCTATATGCTTATGTGTTCTTTTCTCTAAGACAATTTGTAATGCAATGCGATGTAAAATTGATGTTCCGTATTGAATCTGCTGTATCTTATATCAAAAAGAACAACAAGAACAGAAAGAATTTAGAAAGTTTCAGTAGATTTTGCCGAAATATATGTACGTGTATACCCTCCGATTATCAATTTAAAACAAAAACAAGTAGAACTGACGAGTTTGATTAAATTTTTTTTTTTGTACGGACGCACAGAGGGGACACATAGGCATAAAGTTGCTCAAAACTCAAAATATGAAAATCGTTTTTTTTTTTTAATGAAAAAATGTTGATAAACGGCAACCAGACTCTTTTCTACATTTGCTATAACCATCCTCGACTTTGTAAGATTAACCAATCCAATGCAGCAGTCGATTGAACTCAGCCTTACTGAAAACAAAAAGTAAATTTTCGAAAACTAACTAAATTAGGTGAACATTAAAATGACATTATTTTCGCGAAAACTAATTTTTTTCAAGATTTATTGTTTTTGTACAGTCTCCGAACAAGATTAGCATTTAAAATTTTCAGATTGATTTTACATCTTTGCTCTTTTATAATGGTAATACATATCCTCTTTATGAAAATTGTTTATGATCATTTTTAAGATTACTACAATTTCAATAGTGAAAAAGTCTATTTCCCCGTCGTTTTCCGACCATAGTTTCTTCTAATATTTTATGCGATTGAGCCTCAAATATCAGATTCAATCATAAAAAATTGCGCATATTTGCGCCATTCCGAAAAAATCGAATTTTTCTCAACTAAAATATGAAATATTTTTATATGGAATTGAAAGGTTAACTCACACTAAATTTTGCTCCGCGTTATAACCGGGGCTCTAATTTATCAAACTAAACCAACACCTATCAAATATGTTTGCATTATTCAGAAACATTCACGGCTTTTCTCATGTGAATTGAGAAAAATTTTATTTAAGTAAATTTCAAAAAATAAAATTTGGAATGAAATATATGTATATGGGACTATATATACATCTGTACTGATTTGTTTGAAAATTGGCTCAATGTTTTTAAAGGCTAGTTCAGGTTGCATGTGTCAAATTTCAGTGATTTTGGTGCATTTTTATCTCATATCAGATGCGAATATATATGGAAGCTGCATCCAAATCTGGACCGATTTTCATTATTTTCTATAGGATTAATCCTTGTCACATATCTTTTTCGTTTTATTTTGTCGAAATAAGAAGATGGGTATGCCAACAGTAATTTGTTACTTACAGATTTTACGAAAGCGAAATTTTGACTTCTACAGTTCCCTTTTTTTAAATGCATATTTTTTAACTCGTTTCGCTTAAATACACGATTATTATGTTCTTAATGATCCCACAAAAACATATGCTGATAGGTTTATTCGTTTTCGAGCTTCAGTGGTCATCGCAAACTGCTTTAGTAAAAACAGTGTTTCGTAGGTGGCCATTTGTCAGAAAACTGTGCAATATTTTTTTTTTTATAAATTATTATAAATCAGATGAAAACAATATCTTTTGGAAAAAATTGGTAGATTACTTGTAAAAATTCATGAAAAATTTCATTTTTTGTGCACAATAGGTGACCATAACCCCTTAATTGTGGACAAAATAAAACTTATAATACTTTTTCCACATTATATTGTGAAGTATAAATATGTGAGATCTAAAACTAGTATTCCAGAGTGTATATAAGTTTTGTCATAAATGTGATGGTATATTAAGAAATCGATTCATATTGAAAGATGCAATTATAATTCTTTTGTCATGGAACATTACTAAATATAATAAATCCTTTGCTTACAAGTTTACTCATAGATTTCCTATCAAATGAATAAACGATTTATCAAAATGTTAATAAAGTTAATCTCTCTATCATAAAAAAATAAAAACTCTTTTGATAAATGTAGAAAAAAACATTTTGCCCGGAGTCGGAGTCGAGCTTTTTTTCACGACTCCAGACTCCGACTCCGACTCCAGCAAAATTTGCTAGACTCCGACTCCAGACTCCGACTCCGACTCCGCAGCCCTGGGTGCAACAGGAAATACTTTTTTGAAATTTTTTTTAATTCCACAGTATTTTTCCAAAAAAAAAATATCAAAGTGGTTTTTGCGGAACCTTTTTTATACCGAATTTTATTTTAGGCATTAGAAGACCAAAGTTCATTCGTTCTCACTACAGAAAATCTTTTTTGAGAAAAAAAAAAAAAAAAACGCCAAAAAGTCATAACCCTACTGCCCATTGTACTCTTAAATCCACCATTCCTGTTATTGTTTTTTATACAGTCACATGCTGAGGTTATGTAGGTGTCGATTCTGTTTGAGTTGAATAACTCATGTATGGCTATTTCTTTACCCCAGCCTTTAAATTAAAAATATTAAAAAAGTCGTTGGAAATTTGTCTTTGTTTATACAAAATATTTTTTCATATTTTGTTTTATTTATTATCTTAATACTAATATTTCCCTACAAAGCAAAACAAACAAACCGGAAGACAATGATTACTTAGATCTAAATTCTTAAAATTACTTACAATTATTGGTATCTTAAAACCTACAAATTGGAAGACATTTGATTTTACTTAAAAACTAAAAAATTGAATATCACAGTTGGATTACATTTAATTGCACTTTAGACAATATTATTAAAGGTTTTTTTTTTTTTATCAGAATTGTTAAAGGAATCTCAGTTGTATCCCAAAACAGTCCTTGAATTGATGATTGATTTAGATAAGGCACATCGTGGCGAATGCTACAATTTTTGTTGAAATAGAAGTAGAAAATATGCAGCAATTTTTTTGATGTTTCATCGTTAAATTCCAAGGCTTCAACTGATAATATTGATAATATTGAGATGAAGTCCTCTTCGAGTTACAGATCAGGGCACCAGGCTATCAGTCAATAGATAAACAATTTTAACTCCAAGGTTTCGTAGTTTGCTTAAAGTTGATTTGTTACGAAGTCCTTTTCAAGTTGACTGTTGAAAACTCCCAGGATTCTTTCCTTATTATTTTGTTCAGCAAGAAATTCCTTTTCGAGTGTTATTGTTTGCACAAAAGCCATGACTTCCTTGTTATTTATTCTTCAATATTTTGTCTGCTTTTCTATTTCTCTTCTAGAGCGAGTTGTAGACACACTGATGGTGTGTGCTGAACTGACTTCCTTAGCAAATAGTCAGAGTATTTATACAGTATTTTGCTTAAGATCCGACTGTTGCCTCTTGGGGGTTGTTTAGGAAGGATATGTACATTTCTGTTTATTTGTTGCTGTTTTAATGGAGTCAACAGAAATATTATTTCGGGGTTGTTTTACATTGTTAGCGACTTTATGTAACGGAATTAATAATTGGGGTTGTTCTATTCATTATGGCCTGTAGTCAATGGCTACCTGAACTTTGAAATGACGAAAGACAAATTGATGGAATGGACTCCCATCCCCCCTTGTCTCAAACTCTAATTGTATTGTTGTATTGTATATTTAATCATTATTTAAATTTTAGTTTCTGAAGAGTCACATCAATCCTTTATTGTTAGTGGTAATAAAAGTAAAGTTACTGGTACCCTAGCAGATACAGGGGAAACTGTTCTTATTATTAATAAAATATATTTTATGTTTACAAAATAATAAAAATTTTCTTTACTATATAACAAAATGTTTGTTCTTGAAGATAAACCCACTGTATATACCTGATTCCTATTGTGCCGATCATCTTAATTCCTCTTCTAGAGGACCTGAGATAAAATAGAATTTTTATAGAATGTTTCAAGGGGACTCTGGGCAGCATGAAGTTTTTACATAATATTTTCAAAAGGATGTTTCCAGAGGAATATTATATGCATATCATTTCCAGAGGATCTCGGACATTCTAGAATTTTTACAAAAGTTTTCTTAGTGACCCCGGGCTATATTTATTTTAAAAAAATATTTTCAGAAGGTCACCGAAAAACATGGATTTTTAAAAAATATTTTATAGAGATATTCTGGCAACATTAAAGTTTAACAGAATGTTTTCATGAATTTTTAAAGAACAAACATTTAATAGTATTTCAGACATGCTGGCATTTTTACAGAATATTTTTAAGATAACCCCGGTCATCATCGTTCTTATGGATATTTTCAAGAAAACTCTGACATCGTAATATTTTTATGTTCAAAAGAATCCATGAAAGTATTGATTTTTGAAATAATATGTTCTAAATGTCCTCAGAAAATTTAGAACTGTTACAAAATATTTTCATAAGAACCCTGGATATGATGGATTTTTAAAAAATATATTCGGTATTTTCTCAGGCAGCTTTGAAGTTGTATAATACTTTTTACAGAGGACCTGGGATAGCATGTAGTTATGAAATAATATTTTCTAGAGGCCTATAGGCAGCCTCGAAGTTTAACAGAATATTTTCAAGAGGACCTAGAGCTGAATCTTTTTTAAAGAATATTTTTCAGAGGTTTACAAAGAGATAAGAAATTTTGCACATTATATATTTTGAAGAGCCAACTTACAATAATTTAAATACAACTTCAAGCAGAGCACATTTGCTACAGAATATTTTCTGGGAGTCCGCAGGCAGTCTTGAGATATTAAAAATATTTTCAAGAAGACTTCGGACTGTATAGGTTTTTAGACAAATATCTTCAATAGCACTTTACACATCCTGTAATTTGTACTGAATATTTTCAAGAAGACACTGGACAGCCTAATCATTTTACAGAATTTTTTCAGAGGACCTCAACATGATAGCTTTGCCAAGAAAAATTTTTACAGACCATTTGGTAGCCTAAAAGGTGTACAAAACTTTTTGAAGAAGACAGTATACAGCATATTTTTTTTAAGAATTTTTCCAGATGTCCTTGGGCAGTATCGAATATTTACTAGAATATTTGCTAGAGGATTTCAGACAGCCTAGATCTTTTAGTAAATATCTTCTAAAGGACCTCATACATCTTCAATATTTTAGAATATTTTAAATATGACCCCGACATCATAGAATCTTTAAATAATTTTTTCTAGATCATCTAACGTAGCATACGAATTTTACAGAATATATTCAAGAGGACCATGGATTTTTTAAGCATGGATTTTTTTTTAAGAATATGTTAAATATGACCTTGGGCAGCCCAAAAGAATATTTTCAATAAGATCCTGAATAGCGTACATTTTTTAATAATATTTTCATAACCTGAGACTTCCTAGAAGCTTTACAAAATATTTTAAGAAGACCTCAGGCAACCTTCAGGAACCTTTATACATTTAACCAGGTATTTTTACATATTATTTTTCGACACCAATAGTGGACATTTTAAAGAATAGTTTTGAGGAACAATGAGACCCTTAACCAGAGATTTTTAAGAATATTTTTCAGCCACCATTAGCTAGAGCTGGCAAACCATCGATGGAAATATCGATATTATCGATACCTAATTTTTTACGCCAATATCGACGAAAAGTTTTTTATATCGATACTATCGGCCATTTTGACATCACTAAAGAAAATCCATAGAAGCAATAGCCAGACATTTTTACACCCTCAGCCTTTAGGCTGACGAAAGCATATATGTACACTTTGATACAACAAAAATGTGCCTCATCGAAATAAAGGTTTTAGACCTCAAGTATTTTTGGACGAAATTCGTTTCAGACTATTTGGAGTCGATTTAGCATTTGGAGTCCGTCCGTCTGTCTGTCAGACTGTCTGGCTGGTGATGACGATAACTCAAATGACGGCTGGCGACACTGCATGTTGCTTAGGCCGCAAACTTTTCTAATTCGCCTCGTATTTTACTGGCATGCGAAATGTAAACAAAACACATTTGTAAGCAATTTTGAATTCTAATGTCTTGTTCATACTAAGGCTAATTCGCTCTCTATTCGTTGTTCTTATGTACGCAGGCCTTAAGGACAAATATTTTTTCAGTTCATATCAATTAATTTTACCCGTCTTTTGGCTGAAACTTTCTTTAAAATCAGTAAACAAAAACTATGAAAATATGAATCATGTTGCTATGAATTGTGTACCATGTCGTATGAACGGGTTAATTCGTGTACGTAATTATGAGAACAAACGACGTGATTCAAATGCTGGTATGAACATGGCATAAATAAATAGGAGTAGGAAATCTACGATAGTATCGATTTTATCGATGTTTTGAAACGGAAATATCGAAAATATCGAATAGGGCCGATATCGATAGTTTGCCAACTCTACCATTAGCCCATTTTTAAATACTATTTTTCACCCACCAGCAGACCAATAACCAGGAAGTTTTTAGGAATATTTTTCAGTCGCCATAAGACGATTAACCGGGGGTATTTTAGAAAATATTTCAGATACCGAGAGAGGTATCAAGATTTTTTTAAATGCATTGTCTCAGCATTTTAAAGTACAGATTTTTTTAATACATATTTTTCACGCATCAATATACCTCTGACCATGGATTTTTTAAAGAATATTTTAAGGAAACAGGAGGCCAATAATCAGAGATTTGTTAAAAATTCTTTTTAGGCACCAGGTATTTTTGAAGAATATTTTTGGGCACCAAGAGGCCATTAACTATAGATGTTTAAACAATATTTTTCAAGCATTAGGATATCACTAACTAGAGATTTTTTAAAGAATATTTCTCAGGCACAAACAAGGGATGTTTTCTAAAGATTTTTTAGGCACTTAGAGACCATTAAGCACAGATTTTTCAATACATATTTTTCAGGCATCAGTAAACCTCTAACCAGGGATGTTTCTAAAGAATATTTTTCACACACTAAGAGGCCACTAACCAGAGATTTTCTAAATTCTTTTCAGGCACCAAGCGCATATTTACCAACATTTTTTAAATAATATTTTTCCGGTATCAAGAGACCAATAACCACAGATTTTTAAATAATATTTGCAGGCATCATTAGAGGTCTATTGGGATTTTTTAATCATATTTTTCAGTGACCGATAGACATCCACCCAGGTATTTTTAAAGAATATATTTCAGACACCAAGAGATATTTTGAAGAATATTTTTTAGCCGCACAGAGATCAGCGTTGAGTTTTTAAAAATATTCCCAATCAAAAGGACTATTTCGGGTCAAAATGCATCATTGACGTTGTTCTTTCAAATTGTGTCAGAAATAATAGATTCAAGTCTTGTGACAATTAGAGGGCGTATCTAGTTCCGTAAATGCGATGTATTTATCACATGAACAAAAGTACTAAGTTAAAACTTCAACACATTTGCGCTTTAATCCTGTGCAAGACCCCACTTATCGAATTTCGTTGAAATTTTTAAAAGCAGATTGTCGTTGTGATCATAACTACAACATTAGATTTTTTTTTTGATAGAGTAAACCAATACTACCTGAAATATGGGGCCAGAAATCTCCCAATACATAGGACCATTCCTTGATACACGCAATATGCTGGGGCTCTCAGTGGAACAATTATGTCAATTTTTCTGTTATAGCTACCCCAACAAATGCCTAAAAATGTTCATTGGAATGTTCCTAAACGTATTTTGTCACCTACAAAAATGGTATCTCCTTTTTAAATCAGGAGTCTGTCCATAGTACTTCAAGGTCCATCACTCTTGTTATTGTGTGTTATGCAATCATAGGCTGAGGATATTTAGGTGTCGACAAATGCGACTAAATCTGTGTGAGTTGCGTATATCATTTATAGCTGTTTCTTTATAGCAGCCTTTAATAAATTAAAAATACATCTTTGTGTTTATTTCAGCTCGAGTCCATATTTTGTTGCAATTCAATTGTTTGAATAACAACAAAATATTTTAAAGTGGATATGAAATTGATTAGTTGCGGGCGAAGGGTAGGGAATACTATAGTTTCAGTTGTCACCAAACAACTTCATCAGCTCCCTTTTTCGCCGACTCTGTATCGATAAACAGGTCAATAAAGCCATCTAGCAAATTAAATAAATTAAAAATATTAAAAAAGTCGTTCGAAATTTTTCGTTGTTTATACAAAATAAATTTTCATATTTTGTATTATTTATTATCTTAATAATAATTTTTCCCTACAAAGCAAAACAAACAAACCAGAAGACAATGATTACTTAGAACTAAATTCTTAAAACTACTTACAATTATTGGTATCTTAAAATCTACAAATTGGAAGACATTTAATTTGATTTAAAAACTAAAGTATTGAATATCACAGTTGGATTACATTAAATTGCACTTTAGACAATATTATTAAAGCTTTTTTTATCAGAATTGTTAAAGGAATCTCAGTTGTATCCCAAAACAATCCTTGAATTGGTGATTGATTTTTATAAGGCACATTGTGGTGAATGCCACAATATTTGTTGGGATAGAAGTAGAAAATAGAAAGCAAATTTATTGATGATTCATCGTTAAACTCCAAGGCTTCAATGAATAATTTGGTTAGATGAAGTCCTCTTCGAGTTACAGATCAAGGTTCAGTAGATTAACATTTCTTAACTCCAAGGCTTCGTAGTTTGTTTACAAGAGATTTGTTACGAAGTCCTTTTCGAGTGAATTGACTGTTGAAAACTCCCAGGATTCTTTCTTTATTATTTTGTTCAGCAAGAAATTCCTTTTCGAGTGTTAATATTTGTACAACGGCCATGATTTCTATGTTATTTGTTCTTCAACATTTTATCCGCTTTTCTATTTCTCTTCAAGAGCGAGTTTGGACACACTGATGGTGTGTGTTGAACTGACTTCCTTAGCAAATAGTCGGAGTATTTATACAGTATTTTCTTTAAACTAAGTTTGTTGCCTTTTGGGGGTTGTTATATCGAAGGATATAATACATTTGTATCTATTTGTTGTTGTGGAAAATAATAATAATACCAAATATTTGTGGGGTTGTTTTACATTGTTAGCGACTTTATGTAACGGAATTAATTATGGGGGCTGTTGCATTCGTAATGGCTAGTAGCCATTGGCTACCTGTACTTTGAAATGACGAAAGTCAAATTGATGGAATGCCGTACATTCCCCTTTGCTCAAACTAAAATGGTATTGTGTAT
This sequence comes from Musca autumnalis, assembly GCF_047663935.1. Taxonomy (NCBI): domain Eukaryota; kingdom Metazoa; phylum Arthropoda; class Insecta; order Diptera; family Muscidae; genus Musca; species Musca autumnalis. Next base: position 233,588,941 of record NW_027411977.1, read on the forward strand.
TTAATCAATATTCAAATTTTAGTGTTTGAAGATTTAGATCTCTTTTGTCGGTAGTGGTAATAGAATTAAAGGTACTGGTACCCATAGTATATACAAAGGAAAATATTCTGACCATTAATGAAAGAAACTTTACTTTTACAACAACAGCAAAAACTTCTTTTACTATATAGCAGAATTTTTGTTCTTGAAGTTAAACCTAGTTTAGAGTCGCTTCCCACTGTGCCGATCTTCTAAATTCATATTCTAGAAGACCTGTGATTAGATAAAATTTTTACAGAATGTCTTCAAGAGAACATGAAGCATGTATAATGATGCTTATACATAATATTTTGAAGGGTATATTCTCTGGAGTAATTTTATAAAGACATTTTTGTTGAGTTTTCTTATCTTTTTTTAAATATTTGCAGAATGGGGCCTTCTGGAATGGATATTTAAAACAATATTTTCTAAAAGTCTTTGGGAAATCTAAAAGTTTCACGGAATATTTTCATGGATTTTTAAAGATTATATTCAATAGTATTTCAGACACGCTGGCATTTTTACTGAATTTTTTTAAGTGGACCCAGGAATAATCGTTTTTAATGTATATCAAGAAAACTCGGACATCGTGGCATTTCAAGAGACCGCCTGGCAGTATTGATTTTTGAGATAATAAAGAGATAAATGTCCTCAGAAAACCTAGGATTTTTACAAAATCATTTTAAAAGAACCCGGATATCATAAATTTTGAAATAATATGTTCGGTATGTTCCCAGGCAGCTTAGAAGTTTTGCAATAAATTTTACAGAGGCCTGGGATAGCATGAAGCTAAGAAATTATATTTTCTAGAGGTCTTTAGGCAACCTAAAAGTGTTCTAGAATATGTTCAAGAGGGCCTAGAGAAGCATGTTTTTAAAAGATTTTTTTTTTTCAGAGGTTTACCAACAGCCAAGAAATTTTACAGAATACATATTTTTAAGAGCCAATCTACAATAGTTTGAAGACGATCTCAGGCAGTTTTCTAGGCAGACTAGAGATATTAAAAAATATTTTCAGGAGGATCGCGGACAGCAAAAATATCTTCAATAAAATTTTAAACATCCTCTAGTTTTTATAGAATATTTTCAAGAAGACTCCGGGCAGCCTAGATTTTTTAAGAACATTTTGTAGAGGTCGTCTGGCAGCCTAGAAGATTTACAGAATCTTTTTTTACGACATCATGGTTTTTTAAAAAATATTTTCTAGAGGTTTTAAGGCAGCCTGGATGTTTTAAAGAATATTTTCTACAGGACCTCAAACTTGTTACATTTTTTAGAATATTTTCAAGGGGGACCCCTTGCAGCATACATTCTTTAAAGGATATTTTTTGCAGCAACTAACATAGCCTAGAAGTTTATATATTCAAGATGACCTTGGATAGCATTGATTTTTTGAAGAACATATTCAATAGGACCTCAGACAGCCAAATAGAATATTTTCTGGAGGATCCTGATTTTAAAGAATATTTTCTTAACTATCTCAAACATCTTATTATTTATAATATTTTTTGATCCCCGGCAGCATAGATACTTTAAAGAATATTTTCCAGAGCACCTAATATTGCCTGCGAATATTTACAGAATATTTTTAAGAGGACCATAGATATCATGGATTTTTTGAAGAACAGATTTAATAGGACCTCAGGCTAGCCATATGAATATTTTCAAGGGGGTATATTGAACAGCATACATTTTTTAATAATATTTTCTTAATGTCTGAGGTCATTCTAGAATTTTGACAAAATATTTTAAGAGGAACTTATACAGTCTTCAGGCACGAATATACCTTTAACCAAGGTTTTTTTTAAATAGTTTTTTCTACAACAACAGCCCAATAAAAGTGGACTTTATTTTAGAGACACCAATACACCCTTAACCAGAGATTTTTTAAGAATATTTTTTAGCCACCAATATACCAATAATCAAGGATTTTTAGAGAATATTTTTCAGCCACCAACAGACCAATAACCAGGAATTTTTAAGAATATCTTTCAGTCGTCATGAGACAATTAATCGGGGGTATTTTAGAACATATTTAAGGCACCAAGTTTTTTTTTAATTCCTTTTCAGGCACTCAGTGACCATTAAGCACTGATTTTTTAATACATTTTTTTCAGACGTCAATAGACCTCTGACCATGGATTTTTAAGGACTATTTCCACTTACCAGATATTTTTTTAAATGCGTTTTAGGCACCAGATATTTTTAAAGAATATTTTTGGGCACCAACAGCCCTTTAATTCAGGCATTAGGATAGCATTAACTAGAAACGTTTAAAGAATATTTTTCAGGCACCAACCAATGATGTTTTTATAGAATTTTTTCAGTCATCAAGAGAATTAATTTTTCAGGCATCAATAAACCTCTAACCAGGGATGTTTTTAAAGAATATTTTTTCAGGCAACAAGAGGCCACTAAGTATAGATTTTTCTAAATTCTTTTCAGGCAGCAAGCGACTATTTACCAGCTTTTTCTTAAATAATATATTTCAGATATCATGAGATCATTAACCGCTATTTTTGTAAATAATATTTCCATTTTTTAAATAATATTGGGTGCCACCGTGGTGCAATGGTATGCACACCCGCCTTGCACGCTAAAGGTCGTGGGTTCGATTCCCCGGCCAGTCAACATCAAACATTTTTCAACGGTGGCAAAATACCCCTCAGTAATGTTGGCGACATTTTCTGAGTATTTCAGCCTTGTACAGCCTTGTACAACTTTTCTACAAGTGGTGTTTTAGACACGCCGTTCGGACTCGGCGATAAACAGTAGGTCCCATATCATTGAGCTAATATGAATCGGGGTGCACTTATTGATATGAGAGAAGTCTCCCCTGTCCCGCCTGGGATGTTTGTGGAACAATTATTATAATATTTCCAGGCATCATTTGACCTCTAACTAGAGATTTTTTAAGAATACCTTTCAGGTACCAACAGGTCTTCAACGAGGTATTTTTAAAGAATATATTTCAGACACCAAGACTTATTTTGAAGAATATTTTTAGTCATACAGACATCAGCTTTGAGTTTTTAAAAATATTCCCAATCAAAAGGACTATGCCGCTCATTCCTTGAGCAACACCAAAACAAAATGCATCATTGGAAAGCTGAGACGTTCTTCTTTCAAATTGTGTCAGAAATAATAGAGTCAAGTCTAATGACAATTAGAGGGCGTATCTAGTTGCGTAAATGCGATGTATTTATCAACATGAACAAAAGAACTAAGTTAAAACTTTAACACATTTGCGTTTTAATCCTGTTCAAGACCACTTATCGCATTTCGTTGAAATTTTTAATAGCAGATTGTCGTTGTGATCATAACTACAACATTACATTTTGTTTTTACTAAAGTAAACCAATACTACCTGAAATATGGGCCCAGAAATCTCCCAATATATACGGCCTTTCCTTGATACATATACTATGCTGGGGCTATCAGTGGAATAATTATGTAATTTTTTTTTGTTATAGCTACACCAACAAATGCCTAAAAATGTTCAGTGGAATATTCCTAAACTTATTTTAAATTTATATTTTTATAAAAGGGTATCTACTTTTAAAATCAGGAGTCTGTCCATAGTACTTTAAGGTCCACCACTCTTGTTATTGTGTGTTATGTAGTCATAGTCTGAGGATATTTAGGTGTCGACAAAGGCGACTAATTCTGTTTGAGTTGCGTATATCATTTATAGCTCCTCCTTCATCGCAGCCTTTAATAAAATAAAATTATTACAAAAAATTTTTCGTTGTTTATACAAAACATATTTTCATATTTTGTATTATTTATTACCTTAATACTAATTTTTCCCTACAAAGCAAAACAAACAAACAAACCGGAAGACAATGATTACTTAGAACTAAAATCTTAAAACTAATTACAATTATTGTTATCTTATAAACTACAAATTGGAAGACATTTGATTTGACTTAAAAACTAATGAGTTGAATATCACAGTTGGATTACATTAAATTGCACTTTAGACAATATTTTTAAAGCTTTTTATACCAGATTTGTTAAAGGAATCTCAGTTGCATCCCAAAACAATCCTTGAATTGATGATTATTTGTTATAAGGCACATTGCGGTGAATGCCACAATATTTGTTGAATTAGAAGTAGAAAATATGCAGCAAATGTTCGTCGTTTAACTCCAAGGATTCACTGGATAATTTTGTTGAGATGAAGTCCTCTTCGAGTTACAGATCAAAGTTCCATGGTATCAGTAGACTAAAATTTCTTAACTCCAAGGTCTCGTAGTGTGCTAAAATGTGATTTGTTACGAAGTCCTTTTCGAGTTTATTGTCTATTAAAAACTCCCAGGTTTCCTGTTTCTTTATATTGGCTAGCAAGAAAATCCTTTTCGAGTGTTATTGTTTGTACAACAGTCATGATTTCCTTGTTATTTGCTCTTCAACATTTTATCTGCTTTTCTATTTCTCTTCTAGAGCGAGTTGTAGACACACTGATGGTGTGTGTTGAACTGACTTCCTTAGCAAATAGTCAGAGTATTTATACAATATTTTCATTAAGCTAAGACTGTCGCTTCATGGGGGTTGTTTTGGGAAGGACATTGCACATTTGCTGTTTTTTGTTGTTGTTATTTTAATAGAAAAATAGAAATAATACGAAATATTTTTTGGGATTGTTTTACACTGTTAGCGACTTTATGTAAAGGAATTAATTATTGGGGTTGCTCTTATCGTTATGGCTAGTAGCCATTGGCTACCTGTACTTTGAAATGACGAATGTCAAATTGATGGCATGCCTTACATCCCCCCTTTGCTCAAACTAAAATGGTATTGTGTATTGAATCATTATTGAAATTTTAGTGTTTGAAGGGTTAGATCTCTATTATTGGTAGTGATATTAAATTAAAGGTACTGGCACCCATAGTATATATGTACAAAGGAAAGTATTCTTATAATTAAGAAAATATACTTTACTTTTACAACAATAACAAAATCGAACAATTGACCTAATCAGCCCAGTGGAAACCACTATTATTGAATACAAAAACTTTCTTTACTATATAGTAGAATTTTTGTTCTTAAAGTAAAACCTAGTTTAGAATTGCTTCCCACTGTGCCGACCTTCTAAATTCATCTTCTAGAGGACCAGTGATTAGATAGAATTTTTACAGAATGTCTTCAAGAGAACATAAAGTATATATAATAAAGCTTATACAAATTATTTTGAAGGGTATATTTTCTGGAGTAATTTTATATAGAAATTTTTTTAGAGTTTATTTATCGACCCGGGCAACCTTTTTTTAAATATCTGCAGTATAGAGACCTTCTGAAATGGATATTTAAAAAATAGTCTCTAAAGATCTTTGGGAAATCTTAAAGTTTTACAGAATATTTTCATGGATTGTAAAAGATTATATTCAATAGTATTTCAGACATGCTGGCATTTTTACTGAATATTTTTAAGTGGACCCCGGGTATCATCGTTTTTAATGGATATCAAGAAAACTCGGGCATCATGGCATTTCAAGAGAACGCCGGGCAGTATTAATTTTTGAAATAATATTTTTTAAATGTCCTCAGAAAATTTCGAATTTGTACAAAATATTTTTAAAAGAACCCGGATATTACAAATTTTGAAATAATATTTTCGGTATGTTCTCAGGCAGCTTAGAAGTTTTACAGTATATTTTACAGAGGGCCTGGGATAGCATGAAGGTAAGAAATTATATTTTCTAGAGGTCTTTAGGCAGCCTAAAAGTTTTACAGAATATTTTGAAGAGAACATATAGAAGCATGTTTTCAAAAGAATTTTTTCAGAGGTTAACAAACAGCCAAGAAATTTTACAGAATACATATTTTTAAGAGCCAACCTACAATAGCTTGAAAACGACTCCAGGCAGTTTGCTAGGCAGCTTAGAGATATTAAAAAATTTCTTCAGGAGGATCGCGGACAGCAAAAATATCTTCAATAGAACTTTACACATCCTCTAGTTTTTATAGAATATTTTCAAGAAGTCTCCGGGCAGCCTAAATTTTTTAAGAACATTTTGTAGAGGTCGTCTGGTAGTCTAAAATTTTACAGAATGTTTTTTAAGACATCTGTAGTGCGATTCTGTAACTCCTTAACGACAGAATTAACGACGAATGTCGGTAGTTAACGATAATTTTCGGTAAGTGCTATTCTGTATACCAATTTTAAAAATTTTTGTCGTTAAATTTTGTCGTTAATTACCGAAAATAATTGTTAAGTTAACAACCAAAAAAAAGTTGTTGTTAAGTCTTAACGACAGTACATTATTGCAATATTTTTTTGATTTCTTTTAAAAACGGCGTTTTTATATGAGCATATGTTATGTTAATGAGAAGTGTACACAAGGTAAATTCTGCCTTATTGAGAAAAATCTTCTTAAAGCGTTTACATAAGGGTTAACTATGTATGATAACATGGGTCAGCTTCGCCACTGTTGTGCTTTCGCCAGCGCCGATTTTATTGAAACTGCATAAAGATCATAAAAGTCCTCTTTGATCTTCGATTTACTCATAAACCTTCACCACCTTCATGTAGCATCAATTAAATCGGCGCTGGCGAAGGCGCAACAGTGGCGAAGCTGCCCCATGCTATCCTACATATGAAGACTACGCTAACCTTTGTTTTACTTACTAAAGAGGAAAAACGTTAGCTAATGCTTCAAAAGAATTCAAGTGTGGTACTGCTATGTAAGACCTATACCAATGTCCGTAACACTATCTTTCTAGGAGGCTTTCGTTGGCTTTAATTTAGCATTGAGACCAACAAGTGAATAGTATTACTATAACCTACTTTGTTCTGTGATAATCTTATAGATTTTAACTAACAATCAGAATGCTAAAAATGGCTTTTCATACTCTCCACTATGAGAAATTTCATTTAATGTGGGCGTGAATTGAATATGTGAATATATAAACTCAAATGACGGTAACGTGGATCCACGATCACTGAAGGGGCTTAAGTCATGTCAAATATCAAAGCTGAATTTGCATACAGAGCGCCACAACCCAAAATATGATCCCAACTTTTAATTAAAAAAATACAATTGCGGTTTTAAAAAAGATTAATGATGGTTACTTTTATTACTTTTAAATCACACACACAATAAAAACATCTTAAGAAATCCTTCTTTACTGGCATCCGTATTCATCCAATAGACACACATTTGAGTCAAATTCCTCCAAAAATCTGAATTGTACTCGCGACGAAATAATGTTTTCAGCTTCAAAATATATTTTAATAAATATTAAAATATAATATTTGACATTTCCTTCCTATCGATTTTCGTCGGTAAGAGTTAACGATTTCTACAATCGTTAACATAAAGTTACAGAATAGCACATTCGTTAACTCAACCGAATATTTTCGTTAACTACCGACGTCGGTTCGTTATTAAAAAAAGTTACAGAATCGCACTACAGAGTTTTTGAAAAAAAATATTTTCCAGAGGTTTTAAAGCAGCCTGGATGTTTAAGAGAATATTTTCTAAAGGACATCAAACATCTTAATTTTTTTTAGAATATTTTCAAGGGGGACCCCTGACAGCAGAGATTCTTTAAAGAATATTTTTTGCAGCAACTAACGTAGCCTACGAATTTAACAGAATATATTCATGATGACCTTGGTTAGCATGGATTTTTTAAAAAACATATTCAATAGGACCTCAGACAGCCAAGTGGAATATTTTCAGGAGGATCCTGCATTAAATAATATTTTCTTAACTATCCCAAACATTTTATTTTTTAGAATATTTTTAGATCCCTGGCAGCATAGATACTTTCAAGAATATTTTCAAGAGCACCCAATGTTGCCTACGAATATTTACAGAATATTTTCAAGAGGATTTTTTGAAGAATATATTTAATAGGACTTCAGGCAGCCCAGATGAATATATTCAAGAGGATATCCTGAACAGCATACATTTTTTAATAATATGTTCATAATGTCTGAGGTCATTCTAGAATGTTTACAAAATATTTTAAGAGGACCTTAGACAGTCTTCAGGTACGAATATACCTTTAACCAGTTTTTTTTAATATTATTTTTCTACAACAACAGCCCAATAAAGGTGGACTTTTTAAATAATATTTTATAGGCACCAAGACACCCTTAACCAGAGATTTTTGAAGAATATTTTTCAGCCACAAATAGCCCAATAAGCGAGGATTTTTAGAGAATATTTTTCAGCCACCAACAGACCACTAACCAGGAATTTTTAAGAATATCTTTCAGTCGTCATGAGACAATTAATCGGGGGTATTTTAGAACATATTTCAGGCACCAAGTTTGTTTTTAAATCCTTTTCAGACACTCAGAGACCATTAAGCACTGATTTTTTAATACATTTTTTTCAGACGTCAATAGACCTCTGACCATGGATTTTTAAGGACTATTTCCACTTACCAGATATTTTTATACCCTCCACCATAGTATGGAGGGTATATTAAGTTTGTCATTCCGTTTGTAACACATCGAACTAATCATTTGCGACCCTATAAAGTATATATGGTAAATTTCAAATTTCCTTTACAATTACATAGAAAAAAAATTAAAAACTTTTTTGGCGAGCACATCCGCCATTTTTGGTACATGGGTTAAGAAAAAAATCGTGGTTTCAAATCTGTTCGCGTTCACAAAATTGGATGCCGCACTCAAAAGTTATATGCGGTTTTACTCTCTTGTAAAGAAAAAATATTTAAAAATTCCTATTGAGTTGTAATAAGAACATGTATATATGAATCGTTAGCAGAATGTGATATCTATCCGTAGATGCTAAAATAGTTGCCAAATTTATTTTTATTTTCGCGGTAAATCAAAAAATATTGAAGAAATCTTGGAATAAATTTTATTTATTCTAAATCAAAGTCCAAAAATCTCTAAAAAAATAATTTAAAAATACGTACAGAATCTAGACAACGCCTAGAAAAATGTGAGACCAAAATTTTAAAGATCGCGTTTATAACTTGCATATTACAGCAACAACAAAGAACGGAAACTTATTGTTGGAAATTATTTCAAAAATATATTTTTGGTTAAATACGAAAAATTTGAAAAATAAATGTTGGGAGTTATTCGTTTATTTCGCTAAATTTCGATCCAAATCCTGAAGTATTTTGCTTAAACTTCTACGAGAAAAGTAATTAGTCATCGTGAAAGTATATTTGCTTTCTGTGATAAGCTATAGAAATAAGAAGTAGAGAGTAATATTGAAATTACAACCAAAGAAAAAACACAAAAATTAAAAGGCGTGTAATTCGCGAATCCGTTGAAATCAGTTGGGGTGCATGTGCTTTTCGGATACAGGGAGTCCATGTCTATCAATATGCATGGATTTTCCCATGTTTCATTCAGCGGCCAAAGTGTGCCCTCAGTTGCATCTTACTATTCAAAAAACCTTCAAGTGGGCAAAAATTACGCGATGTGCATATGATTATAAGGTGCATCCGATTTCAATGGCCGCCTATTAAAAATACGTCAATATAAATTATTTTAGACAGATTCGTCAAGAACTGCGGATGTGCCACCACATTCTATTTTGGGATAAATAGGGATATTACTCCCGAATCTTTGTAATTTGTGACACACCTTTTTGACAAATATAATAATCGCGTATAAAGGATTACATTTATGTAAAAATAATCAAAGAAAATCGCGGTTCAATTGGCGGAATTGTCAAAATATATTTTTGCAGATTTTCCTACTTTCAAGGTATCTATATCCGGCGTTTTAGTGGATGGATTTGACCGCGGAAGAGCTCATTAGATCCGGCATGTAAAAAAACTAAAATCACGCGGGGTTCAGGGGTACCTGTACGACAGTTGTAAATTTTAAAGCCAAAAAATAGGTTTTTTCAGAAAATTTACGGACCAAATTTTCGCCTTTGGACTTCTATTACTAGGAAGCTGTACGGAGCACACTCATGAGATATACATCGAACGACGTGGAATCGCGAGTTCTACAATCCTATAAACTAGTTTCGATTATTATCTAGTTGCACCATCTAATTATAAGAAAAATTCGAAAAACACTGAAATCAAAACTTCAAAATGTCAGCATCGATTTTAGGGGGATACAGTGTATATATAGAAAAGTCATACACTAGAACCATATTGCCTAAGGGGTATTCTTTAGTTCTTTCTTTGAGCATAGGTTTGAATTTTCCGTGGTTTGTCCAGAAATCAAGAAAGAACACAAAAAAACTTGTAAACTTCAACACATTTTTCCCATTTTTTTATATTACCACCAGCGCAGCTTCCACGAAAATTATTTGTTATGGTCCATATTATGAGATCGTAGCTAAAACACTTCAATATATATAAATGTATTCATATTTTATAAAATATATTAACAGTTCGCGACTTATTAAATGGTGAACCTCAACTTCAACGATTGTAAAACTTTTTTGAATATTACCATATATTCTTGATCAGGATAAAATTCTAAGACGATCTAGGCATGTCCGTCTGTCTGTCTGTCTGTCCGTCTGTTGTAATCACTCTAGCGTCCGCAATAATTGAGATAGAGTGCTGAAATTTTGCACCCGAGGGTCTTTTTTCCATAGGCAGGTCAAGTTCGAAGATGGGCTATATCGGTCCACTCTTTGGTATAGCCCCCATATAACGGTACCTCCGGATTTGAGGTATTTTGACGTTCTTCGCCACATTTGCAGACCGAATTAGCTATAATTTGGCACTTAGGGTTCCTAGTGATCAACAAACTTATATCCCAAAGGATATGCCCAGGCCCATGTTTTGGTATAGCCCTAATATATCGGTACCTCCCGATTTTCGGTATTTTGAGAATTTTAGCTACAAATTTTAACCGAACTAGCTGCAATTTGCCATTTGAGGTTCTCAGTGGTCGCATAATATCTTTACCAAACATCGTCAACATAGGTCCATGTTTTGGTATAGCCCCCATATAACCGTACCTCCCGATTTTCGGTGTTTTGAGCATTTTAGTTACAATTTTTAACCGAATTAGCTGTAATTTTACATTTGAGGTTCTCAGTGGTCATGAAACATCTCCACGAAACATCGTTAACATAGGTTCATGTTTTGGTATAGGCCCCATATATCGGTACCTCCCGATTTTCGGTATTTTGAGAATTTTAGCTACAATTTTTAACCGAACTAGCTGTAATTTGCCATTTGAGTTTCTCAGTGGTCATAAAACATCTCCACCAAACATCGTCAACATAGGTCCATGTTTTGGTATAGCCCCCATATAACCGTACCTCCCGATTTTCGGTATTTTGAGAATTTTAGCTGCAATTTTTAACCGAAATAGCTGTAAAATGACATTTGAAGTTCTCAGTGGTCATAAAACATCTCAAAAAGAACATCGTCCACATAGTTCCATGTTTTGGTATAGACCCCATATAACGGTATCTCCCGATTTTCGGTATTTTGAGAATTTTAGCTGTAATTTTTAACCGAACTAGCTGTAATGCTCGGTATTTTGAGAATTTTAGCTACAATTTGCTATTCAAAAATAATCGTCAATATAGATCCATGTTTTGGAATATCCCCCATATAACAGTACCTCCCGATTTTCGGTATTTTGAGAATTTTAGCTGCAATCTTTAACCGAACTAGCTTTAATTTGACATTTAAAGTTCTCAGTGGTCATAAAACATCTCAAAAGGAACATCGTCCACATAGGTCCATGTTTTGGTATAGCCGCCATATAACGGTATCTCCCGATTTTCGGTATTTTGAGAATTTTAGCTGCAATTTTTAACCGTATTTTAGCTACAATTTTGTCTATTCAAAAAATAATCGTCAATATAGAGCCATGTTTTGGTATATCCCCCACATAACAGTACCTCCCGATTTTCGGGAATTTTCAGTGAAATTTCTTCACTAAAATTCGTCAACATGGGTCCATTTTTGAGGGTCTACATTGTTTTGAAGAAAATACCCTCAATTTGACTCTTGAAGTTCCCTGCAGCTATAAAAATTTCCGCCAAAAAATTTAAAGATAGGTTGACTCTTTGATATAGCCCCGTTGGTGGTACCTTTCACCTAGCTGAACACATTTTTTTAGATTAGATTAGATAACACTGTGCAACAAAATGGAGGTGAAAGTCTGGGGCAAGGAAAATTCCTCTTGGGGAAAAAAGAACTTGGTGAGTATATTATGAACCTTGAACGACAGATCCGCCGTGAGTCGAACTGCCGCGTTATGGCGTGATAAAATTTTTGTTATAGACCCTGTGGGCCATCAGGAATTAGCGTTATATCTTTGTTCACTGTTGATTAAGTGCTCTACAAAAACAACAAACAAAGATATAATGCTAATTCATGATGGCTTACAGGTTCTCTTGCAAAAACTTCATCACGCCATAACGCGGAAGTTCGAATCAAGGCGCATCTGTCCTTCGGGGTTTTTAATATACACACACCATAGGCTTTCATCTCCAAAAGGAATTATCTCTGCCCAACATTTGTGTTCACAGTGTAATTTAAGCAATAGTGGGAGGCAGTAGGACTCTAACCATTGTCGAAAAGTTGTTCCACCTAAAATTGTAAAAGGACCCTAATTACTCCATTTTAATTAAGACTATTTTATGGTGGAGGGTATAAAAAGTTCGGCCCGGCCGAACTTAACGACTTTTTACTTGTTTTTAAATGCATTGTCTCAGCATTTTAAAGCACAGATTTTTAAAACATATTTTTCAGGCATCAATAGATCTCTGACCGTAGATTTTGTAAAGAATATTTTAAGGCAACAGGAGTCCAATAACCAGAGATTTGTTAAAAATTCTTTTTAGGCACCAGGTGTTTTTAAAGGATATTGTTTGGGCACGAACCGACCATTAACTATAGATGTTTAAACAATATTTTTCAGGCATTAGGATATCATTAGCTATATATTTTTTAAAGAATATTTCTCAGGCACCAACCAGGGATGTTTTCTAAAGATTTTTAGGCACTAAGAGACCATATTTTTCAGGCACCAATAAACCTCTAACCAGGGATGTTTCTAAAGAATATTTTTCACACACTAAGAGGCCACTAAGCATAGATTTTTCTAAAATCTTTTCAGGCACCAAGTGATTATTTCCCAGCGTTTTCTTAAATTATATTTTTCAGATACCAAGAGATCATTAACCGCGAATTTTTTAAATAATATTTCCAGGCATCCCTTGACCTCTAACTACAGATTTTTTAATAATACCTTTCAGGGACCAATAGGTCTCCAACGAGGAATTTTTAAAGAATATATTTCAGACACCAAGAGATATTTTGAAGAATATTTTTTAGCCATACAGAGATCAGTGTTGAGTTTTTAAAAATATTCCCAATCAAAAGGACTATTTCGGGTCATTCCTTGAGCTACACCAAAACAAAATGCATCATTGGAAAGCTAAGACGTTCTTCTTTCAAATTGTGTCAGAAATAATAGAGCCAGTCTAATTACAATTAGAGGGCGTATCTAGTTCCGTAAATGCGATGTATTTGTCAACATGAACAAAAGTACTAAGTTAAAACTTCAACACATTTGCGCTTTAATCCTGTTCAAGACCAGTTAACGAATTTCGTTGAATTTTTTAATAGCAGGTTGTCATTGTGGTCATAACTACAACATTACATTTTGTTTTTGCTAGAAGAAACCAATACTACCTGAAATATGGGCCCAGAAATCTCCCAATAAATAGGACCATTCCTTGATACATACACTATGCTGGGGCTATCAGTGGAATAATTATATAAATTTTTCTGTTATAGCTACCCCAACAAATGCCTTAAAATGTTCATTGGAATTTTCCTAAACTTATTTTGTCACGTTCAAAAAGGGTATCTACTTTTAAAATCAGGAGTCTGTCCATACTATTTCAAGGTCCACAACTCTTGTTATTGTGTGTTATGCAATCATAGGCTGAGGATATTTAGGTGTCGACAAAGGCGACTAATTCTGTTTGAGTTGCGTATTTCATTTATAGCTTTTTCTTTACAGCAGCCTTTAATAAATTAAAAAAAATATTAAAAAAGTCAATGGAAATTTTTCGTTGTTTATACAAAATAAATTTTCATATTTTGTATTATTTATTATCTTAATACTAATTTTACCCTACAAAGCAAAACAAACAAACCGGAAGACAATGATTACTTAGAACTAAAATCTTAAAACTAATTATAATTATTGTTATCTTATAAACTACAAATTGGAAGACATTTGATTTGACTTAAAAACTAAAGAATTGAATATCACAGTTGGATTACATTAAATTGCACTTTAGAGAATATTATTAAAGCTTTTTTATACCAGATTTGTTGAAGGAATCTCAGTTGCATCCCAAAACAATCTTTGAATTGGTGATTGATTTTTAAAAGGCACATTGTGGTGAATGCCACAATATTGGTTGATTTTGAAATAGAAAACAAGCAGCAAATTTGTTGATGCTGCATTGTTTAACTCCAAGGCTTCAATGGATAATTTTCTTGAGATGAAGTCCTCTTCGAGTTACAGCTCCAAGGTTCCAAGGTATCAGTAGATTAACATTTCTTAATTCCAAGGCTTCGTAGTTTGTTTACAAGTGATTTGTTACGACGTCCTTTTCGAGTTTATTGGCTATTGAAAACTCCCAGGTTTCCTGTCTCTTTATATTGGCTAACAAGAAAATCCTTTTCGAGTCTTATTATTTGTACAACAGCCATGATTTCCTTGTTATTTGTTCTTCAATATTTTGTCTGCTTATCTATTTCTCTTCTAGAGCGAGTTGTAGACACACTGATGGTGTGTGCTGAACTGACTTCCTTAGCAAATAGTCGGAGTATTTATACAGTATTTTCTTCAAACTAAGATTGTTGCCTTTTGGGGGTTGTTATATCGAAGGATATACTACATTTGTGTCTATTTGTTGTTGTTGTGGAAAATAATAATAATAATACCAAATATTTGTGGGGTTGTTTTACATTGTTAGCGACTTTGTGTAACGGAATTAATTATGGGGGTTTTTGCATTCGTTATGGCTGGTAGCCATTGGCTACCTCTACTTTGAAATGACGAAATTCAAATTGATGGAATGACTTACATCCCACTTTGGCTCAAACTCAAATTATTGTATATTTAATTATTATTCAAATGTAAGCATTTTAAGGGTTAAATCAATCTCTTATCGGTAGTTGTAATAATGGTAATGAAAAGTATTGGTGCTTATAGTACATACATACATACATACATAGGAAAAAATATTCTTATCATCAATAACAGATACTTTACTTCACAACAAAAACCTTCTTTTCTTTATAAAATAAGGTTTGGTCTTGTAATTGAAACTAATATGGGCGTATGTTCCACTAAGCTGATTTTTTAATTTGAAAGTAACACAAAAAACTAGTACTCACAGAGAGCTCAAGGAACTTGGTTGGAAGCTATGACTAAAAAGTTTAAAAATTTCTAAAATAAGTCTATTTCAACCTTTTTTAGGAAAAATAAAAAAAAATATTTTTGCAAACGTATTTGTTATCTCAAAATGCTTGGATTTTGATACCTTTTTACCTTGGATTTGTGATACCTTTTTAAAGAACAGTTTCTGTTATGGCAGCATGGATTTTAAGGCTTTTTTCAATATGATGTGAGACATTTTTAATCCTTCCTTTTTGACTGAATTTTTAAAAGAGTACCATGGATGAATATAACATTATTCGTAGCATTTTTATAGAATATTTCTAGAGGTCCTGATGCAAAATATTTTCAAAAGTTCCCAGGCATCCTTGAAGTTTTGCAGGATATTCGAGGGTCACTAAAAAACCTTCTGGCCTAGGCAACACGCAGAGTCTCCAGGCGTCATTCGACATTTTTTTTGGAAAGTTTAACAGTTTTTAACGTAAGTGTACTCAGGACAGTTTGACTTACGACCATGTGTTGCGTTGTTTACAGTGGCTTGATTGAGAGACCTCCAAAACATGGGTTTTGAACGCTTATACAGCATCTACTGCGATTTTTCGAGCTCATACGCATAGTTTCATGATTTGCCACCTGGATCCACCTTATAAACGTTTTTTTAAGCACCGCGTATTTATTTCGAAATTTCTTCCACCGACCAATATGGGATCCGACGAGAAAACCCCAATTTTTGGCACCAAGCGTTCATGCAGTATCAAATGCTAGTTGGTGGAATAAATGCCCAAGGACGCCTCTATGTAACGGTACATAACATGACGATCTTGCATCACCCGTTCACACACGTCTTAATTTTGTCTGGCACAACGACCGTTTTTGGACGACCCTCACGAACTTCGTTTCTTGGGCGAGTGTCGGCCACGATGGAATTCATTAAACCAGTTTTTCATAGTACTATAGGATGGTCCTTTATCAACATACAAAGAATTTTGTTGATCGATCCACTCTCGCCGTGATTATCCACGTCGACAGTTTTGAAAAGTTATCGGACGAAAATGTTCACCAGTAAATTCACTTTTTTATGCCAAGTTATTTTTTCAAGTCACTGTAAACAACACAATACATGGTCGTATGAGAAACTGTCCTGAGTACGCTTAGGCTAAAAACTGTCAAACTTTCCAAAAAAATGTTAAATGACGCCTGGCGACACTGCGTGATGCCTAGGTCAGAAGGTTTTTAGTGACCCTCGTATTATAGATCATCTGCGACAGCATGACATTCAAAGAGTATTTCTAAGAGGTCTTAAGTCCGTCTAAATGCTTTACAGAATATTTTCTAGAAGACCTAGATCAGCAATTTTTTTATAGAAAAATGTTCAGAGATTTTCAAGCAGCCTAGAAATTTTGAGGAATATTTTGAAGAGCCAGCCTAGAATAGTTTAAAGACTATCTCGGGCAGCACAAATTTGTTAAAGAATATTTTCTAGTGATTTCCGGGTATCCTAGATGTATTAGAGACTATTTATAAGGGGAACTCTGGCAGCATTGATCGAAAACAAATATTTCAATAAATAGATATTTCAAAACCCCGAGCATTTTACAGAATTTTTTTCAGTGGACATGGGCACAATAAATTGTTTAAATCTTCTTGATATCCTGTGGCAGTGTAGAAGTTCTACAGGATTGTTTTATGAAGACCCTGGAGAAAAAGTGTTTTATACAATATTTTCTAGATGACGTCAGATATACTAGTATTATTACAAACTTTTCTAGAGGTTTTGTAAAAAACATCAAACATTTTAGAATTTTTTTTTTTCAGAATATTTTTAAGAGGAACCTTGGCAGCATGGTTTCTTTCTTAGGGGACCTAACGTAGCCTACGAGAATATATTCAGGAAGACCTTGAATAGCATGGACATATATATTCAAAATGACCTCTGGCAGCTCAGAAGAACATTTTCAAGAGAGAAAATTTCAAGAGTGGCCTCAATTTGTTAAAGAATACTTTCTAGAGGACGTCAGACATTCGAAAATTTTTACAGGATTATTTAAAGAGCACTTCTGGTAGCATGGATTTCTTAAAGAATATTTCTAGGTATCCCCAGACTTTTTCAAGAGGACGTCAAGCATGTTTTTTAAAGAAAAATTTCCGAGGTCTTTAGGCAGCCTCGATACCTAGAAAATTTTCTAGCGGATCTCAAGCATATTTTTAAAAGGAACATATGCACGGTTTAAATAGAACCTTAGGCAGCATCGAATGGTTACGAATAATTTTCGAGAGTGGCTTTCTTAACGATTTTGTTTAAATATATTGTTTGGGCACCAAAGGCCATAAAAGTTGATTTTTAAATATTAGATTCATAACCAATAGACCATTACCCAGGGATTTTTTAAATGCCTCAAAGGACCACAGATCTGGGATCCATTGAATAATATTTTTCAGGCACCAAGAGACACTTAACCAGGATTTTTTTTTAAATAATATTTGTCAAGCATCAGAAGACCAATAACCACGGATTTTTGATGAATACTTCTCAGGCTTCAGAAGAGCACAAACCAAGACCCGTTTAAAAAATATTTTTTAGGCACCAAGAGACCAATCACCACTGATTTTCTAAACAAATATTTTTCAGGTACCAATAGATATTTAAAGAATATTTTTCAATAACCAATAGACCACTTACAAGGGATTTATTAAGGAATTTTTCATGCACCAATTAAGCACTAACCAGGGATTTTAAGAGACTTTTTAAAAGAATATTTTTTAGGTTACTAGTGACCACTTATCATGGATTTTTTAAGAAAAATTTTAGGTACCTATATACCACTAACCAGAGACTTGTTACAGAACATTTTTAAGGCACCAATAGACCACTAATCAGGATCTTTTATAAAATATTTCCAAGTACGCAGAGACCATTAACGAGTGATTTTTAAGGAAAATTTTCAGGCACCAATAGACCATTATATATAATTGTTCCACAAACGTGGAGTTTTTAAAGGAAATTTTTCAGCCACCCATAGACCAATAAACGTGGATTTTTTAAAGAACATTTTCAGCCCCCATAGACCAATAAACGTGGATTTTTTAAAGAATATTTTTCAGTCACACATAGACCAAAAAACGTGGATTTTTAAAGAATATTTTTCAGCCACCCATAGACCAATAAACTTGGATTTTTTAAAGAATATTTTTCTGCCACCCATAGACCAATAAACGTGGATTTTTTAAAGAATATTTTTCAGCCACCCATAGACCAATAAACGTGGATTTTTTAAAGAATATTTTTCAGCCACCCATAGACCAATAAACGTGGATTTTTTAAATAATATTTTTCAGCCACCCATAGACAAATAAACGTGGATTTTTTAAAGAATATATTTCAGCCACCCATAGACCAATAAACGTGGATTTTTTAAAGAATATTTTTCAGCCACCCATAGACCAATAAACGTGGATTTTTTAAAGAATATTTTTCAGCCACCCATAGACCAATAAACGTGGATTTTTTAAAGAATATTTTTCAGCCACCCATAGACCAATAAACGTGGATTTTTTAAAGAATATTTTTCAGCCACCCATAGACCAATAAACGTGGATTTTTTAAAGAATATTTTTCAGCCACCCATAGACCAATAAACGTGGATTTTTTAAAGAATATTTTTCAGCCACCCATAGACCAATAAACGTGAATTTTTTAAAGAATATTTTTCAGCCACCCATAGACCAATAAACGTGGATTTTTTAAAGAATATCTTTCAGCCAACCATAGACCAATAAACGTGGATTTTTTAAAGAATATTTTTCAGCCACCCATAGACAAATAAACGTGGATTTTTTAAAGAATATTTTTCAGCCACCCATAGACAAATAAACGTGGATTTTTTAAAGAATATTTTTCAGCCACCCATAGACCAATAAACGTGGATTTTTTAAAGAATATTTTTCAGCCACCCATAGACAAATAAACGTGGATTTTTTAAAGAATATTTTTCAGCCACCCATAGACCAATAAACGTGGATTTTTTAAAGAATATTTTTCAGCCACCCATAGACCAATAAACGTGGATTTTTTAAAGAATATTTTTCACCCACCCATAGACCAATAAACGTGGATTTTTTAAAGAATATTTTTCAGCCACCCATAGACAAATAAACGTGGATTTTTTAAAGAATATTTTTCAGCCACCCATAGACCAATAAACGTGGATTTTTTAAAGAATATTTTTCAGCCACCCATAGACCAATAAACGTGGATTTTTTAAAGAATATTTTTCAGCCACCCATAGACAAATAAACGTGGATTTTTTAAAGAATATTTTTCAGCCACCCATAGACCAATAAACGTGGATTTTTTAAAGAATATTTTTCAGCCACCCATAGACCAATAAACGTGGATTTTTTAAAGAATATTTTTCAGCCACCCATAGACAAATAAACGTGGATTTTTTAAAGAATATTTTTCAGCCACCCATAGACCAATAAACGTGGATTTTTTAAAGAATATTTTTCAGCCACCCATAGACCAATAAACGTGGATTTTTTAAAGAATATTTTTCACCCACCCATAGACCAATAAACGTGGATTTTTTAAAGAATATTTTTCAGCCACCCATAGACAAATAAACGTGGATTTTTTAAAGAATATTTTTCAGCCACCCATAGACCAATAAACGTGGATTTTTTAAAGAATATTTTTCAGCCACCCATAGACCAATAAACGTGGATTTTTTAAAGAATATTTTTCAGCCACCCATAGACAAATAAACGTGGATTTTTTAAAGAATATTTTTCAGCCACCCATAGACCAATAAACGTGGATTTTTTAAAGAATATTTTTCAGCCACCCATAGACCAATAAACGTGGATTTTTTAAAGAATATTTTTCACCCACCCATAGACCAATAAACGTGGATTTTTTAAAGAATATTTTTCAGCCACCCATAGACAAATAAACGTGGATTTTTTAAAGAATATTTTTCAGCCACCCATAGACCAATAAACGTGGATTTTTTAAAGAATATTTTTCAGCCACCCATAGACCAATAAACGTGGATTTTTTAAAGAATATTTTTCAGCCACCCATAGACAAATAAACGTGGATTTTTTAAAGAATATTTTTCAGCCACCCATAGACCAATAAACGTGGATTTTTTAAAGAATATTTTTCAGCCACCCATAGACAAATAAACGTGGATTTTTTAAAGAATATTTTTCAGCCACCCATAGACCAATAAACGTGGATTTTTTAAAGAATATTTTTCAGCCACCCATAGACCAATAAACGTGGATTTTTTAAAGAATATTTTTCAGCCACCCATAGACCAATAAACGTGGATTTTTTAAAGAATATTTTTCAGCCACCCATAGACCAATAAACGTGGATTTTTTAAAGAATATTTTTCAGCCACCCATAGACCAATAAACGTGGATTTTTTAAAGAATATTTTTCAGCCACCCAAAGACAAATAAACGTGGATTTTTTAAATATTTTTTTTTTTTTTTGAAAGATTATTTTATTTACATTTTCTTAAAAATAACTTAATAACTAAATTTTGATAATTACATTTAAGAAAAAAGATTTAAATTTGCATCTTCTTCTTTTTTCCTTAAAAGCAAAACAAACAAACCGGAAGACAATGATTTTGTTATTGTTATAAAAGCTATATACATGATTCTTATGACTAAAATTAAACTACAAATCGGAAGACATTTGATTTGTTGTAGTTGAAAATCTAGCAAATTAAAGCCATTTTTTAGGTTATCACAGTTAATTAACAATTTAAAAATATTGCACTTTTTGTTAAAAAAAATTAAACAAAATAGTTGTTAAAGCTTTTGAACCACAAGAGAAGGGTAGAGCTAATCAAACCCCCACCACAATTCTCTTTTGAAAAATATAAGGCACATTGAGATGAATTGAAGTTACGCCAATACCACAATGTAGAGGTAAATGGGTAGAAAAAATCAGCCGCGGTAAGAGAGCTTAATAATGATGGGGTTGCAAAGGCACTCCAAGGTTTCAGTGATCCAAGCTTATTTAGTGTTTATATTCAACTTCCAGGATCCTCCTTTGTTATTTGCTTTCGCTAGTCCTTTTTTATTTTTAACCTTTTCCCATATTGTTGGGCTTTGTTACTCCTCTGCCGCTTGCTGCTGCTTCTTTTGGCCCATGAGTTGTAGACACTTTGAAGTTGTGTATAGAACTGTCTTCTACCCATTTATGGATCCCATATTTATACAGAACTGAGAATGCTTCGAAAGAGAACAATTCGATTTGTAAGAACATTTGAAATGTTCTAAGAACCCAACAAAACATTGTTGGGGTTGCAAACACCATTTAGGAAAAGAGGGAAAGAGATGGAGGCAAAGAGAAAAAGTTAATGATAAAAAGGGACAGGGAAAGAAGTGGGGGAAGATTGCTGACTTGTTTTTTCTGTTGGCCACAGGTAGTTGGTTTTGTATATCATTTCAATTCAATGTATTTTGGTTGGGATTTTAAAATTCTTATTGGTTCTTTTTTTGGGTAACTCTTAACAAAGGTCAGTGTCACAATTTTTGTTTTACGTCTTAAGGTTCTTTTGTATATTTTTTGTTGTTATACATTGTTGTTGTTTTGGAGGGAATTATGTTCGTTTTTGAAAAGGTTTATTTAAAATTCTTTAGAACCAAAAAATGCGTGGGTTGCTTGATATATGGCCGACTGACTGCTTGGTTGGCTGGCTGGCAGTGTGCTGGGCTCGTGTTTAGCATACTTCTGATATTCTTTTCTTTAATGATTGGGCGTTTTTATAAAGAAAGAGTTGTTATCTGTTTTTTTATTTTTGGTTCTTTAAGGCGTGCTGTGATTTTTTATGTTTTATTTTTGTTACGGTCCCCCATTAGGTTTTTTATGATTTCCATAAAATACACAGTCATATGGAAACAAGTGGGGGTCTGCTCGGAGGAGACATGGTGTAATTTATCACTTTGATTTTTGAGTGATGTGTTTTTAAATGACACAAAAACTTGTGTAAAGATGTGAGTTTTAACATAATTTTGTAAGGAATAGTTTTCATCCAACAATGGGTCAATAAACGTGGCCAACAAACGTGGACTTTTTGAAGAATATTTTTCACCCACCTACAGAACAATAAACGTGGTTTTTTTAAGAATATTTTTCACCCACAATGAGGCCAATAAACGTGGATTTTTTAAAGAATATTTTTCACCCACAATAGTGGAATAGTTTTCATCCAACAATGGGTCAATAAATGTGGCCAACAAACGTGGACTTTTTGAAGAATATTTTTCACCCACCTACAGAACAATAAACGTGTTTTTTTTAAGAATATTTTTCACCCACAATGAGGCCAATAAACGTGGATTTTTTAAAGAATATTTTTCACCCACAATGAGGCCAATAAACGTGGATTTTTTAAAGAATATTTTTCACCCACAATGAGGCCAATAAACGTGGATTTTTTAAAGAATATTTTTCACCCACAATGAGGCCAATAAACGTGGATTTTTTAAAGAATATTTTTCACCCAACCTGAGGCCAATAAACGTGGATTTTTTAAAGAATATTTTTCACCCACCATAAGGCCAATAAAAGTGGATTTTTTAAAGAATATTTTTCACCCACCATAAGGCCAATAAACGTGGATTTTTTAAAGAATATTTTTCACCCACCATAAGGCCAATAAACGTGGATTTTTTAAAGAATATTTTTCACCCACCATAAGGCCAATAAACGTGGATTTTTTAAAGAATATTTTTCACCCACCATAAGGCCAATAAACGTGGATTTTTTAAAGAATATTTTTCACCCACAATGAGGCCAATAAACGTGGATTTTTTAAAGAATATTTTTCACCCACAATGAGGCCAATAAACGTGGATTTTTTAAAGAATATTTTTCACCCACAATGAGGCCAATAAACGTGGATTTACCCACAATGAGGCCAATAAACGTGGATTTTTTAAAGAATATTTTTCACCCACCATAAGGCCAATAAACGTGGATTTTTTAAAGAATATTTTTCACCCACAATGAGGCCAATAAACGTGGATTTTTTAAAGAATATTTTTCACCCACAATGAGGCCAATAAACGTGGATTTTTTAAAGAATATTTTTCACCCACAATGAGGCCAATAAACGTGGATTTACCCACAATGAGGCCAATAAACGTGGATTTTTTAAAGAATATTTTTCACCCACCCTGAGGCCAATAAACGTGGATTTTTTAAAGAATATTTTTCACCCACCATAACGCCAATAAACGTGAATTTTTTAAAGAATATTTTTCACCCACCATAAGGCCAATAAACGTGGATTTTTTAAAGAATATTTTTCACCCACCATAAGGCCAATAAACGTGGATTTTTTAAAGAATATTTTTCACCCACCATAAGGCCAATAAACGTGGATTTTTTAAAGAATATTTTTCACCCACCATAAGGCCAATAAACGTGGATTTTTTAAAGAATATTTTTCACCCACCATAAGGCCAATAAACGTGGATTTTTTAAAGAATATTTTTCACCCACCATAAGGCCAATAAACGTGGATTTTTTAAAGAATATTTTTCACCCACCATAAGGCCAATAAACGTGGATTTTTTAAAGAATATTTTTCACCCACCATAAGGCCAATAAACGTGGATTTTTTAAAGAATATTTTTCACCCACCATAAGGCCAATAAACGTGGATTTTTTAAAGAATATTTTTCACCCACCATAAGGCCAATAAACGTGGATTTTTTAAAGAATATTTTTCACCCACCATAAGGCCAATAAACGTGGATTTTTTAAAGAATATTTTTCACCCACCATAAGGCCAATAAACGTGGATTTTTTAAAGAATATTTTTCACCCACCATAAGGCCAATAAACGTGGATTTTTTTAAGAATATTTTTCACCCACCATAAGGCCAATAAACGTGGATTTTTTAAAGAATATTTTTCACCCACCATAAGGCCAATAAACGTTGATTTTTTAAAGAATATTTTTCACCCACCATAAGGCCAATAAACGTGGATTTTTTAAACAATATTTTTCACCCACCATGAGGCCAATAAACGTGGATTTTTTAAACAATATTTTTCACCCACCATAAGGCCAATAAACGTGGATTTTTTAAACAATATTTTTCACCCACCATAAGGCCAATAAACGTGGATTTTTTAAACAATATTTTTCACCCACCATAAGGCCAATAAACGTGGATTTTTTAAACAATATTTTTCACCCACCATAAGGCCAATAAACGTGGATTTTTTAAACAATATTTTTCAGCCACACATACACCAATGATTTTTTAGGAATATTTTCCAGCAACCCATAGCCCTATAAACGTGGATTTTTTAAATATTTTTTTTTTTTGAAAAATTATTTTATTTACATTTTCTTAAAAATAACTTAATAACTAAATTTTGATAATTACATTTAAGAAAAAAGATTTAAATTTGCATCTTCTTCTTTTTTCCTTAAAAGCAAAACAAACAAACCGGAAGACAATGATTTTGTTATGGTTATTAAAGCTATGTACATGATTCTTATGACTAAAATTAAACTACAAATCGGAAGACATTTGATTTGTTGTAGTTGAAAATCTAGCAAATTAAAGCCAATTTTTAGGTTATCACAGTTAATTAACAATTCAAAAAATATTGCACTTCTTGTTAAAAAAATTAAACAAAAAAGTTGTTAAAGCTTTTGAACCACAAGAGAAGGTCGGAGTTAATCAAAACCCTACCATAATTCTCTTTTGAAAAATATAAGGCACATTGAGGTGAATTGAAGTTACGCCAATACCACAATGTAGAGGTAAATGGGTAGAACAAATCAGCCGCGGTAATAGAGCTTAATAATGATGGGGTTGCAAAGGTACTCCAAGGTTTCAGTGATCCAAGCATATTTAGTGTTTATATTCAACTTCCAGGATCTTCCTTTGTTATTTACTATCGAAAACCTTTTCGAGTTGGCTGCGAGTCCTTTTTTATTTTAAGCCGTTTCCCATATTGTTGGGCTTTGTTACTCCTCTGCCGCTTGCTGCTGCTTCTTTTGGCCCATGAGTTGTAGACACTTTGAAGTTGTGTATAGAACTGTCTTCTACCCATTTATGGATCCCATATTTATACAGAACTGGGAATGCTTTGAAAGAGAACAATTCGATTTGTAAGAACATTTGAAATGTTCTAAGAACCCAACAAAACATTGTTGGGGTTGCAACACCATTATGGAAAAGAGGGAAAGAGATGTAGGCAAAGAGAAAAAGTTGATGATAAAAAGGGACAGCGAAAGAAGTGGGGGAAGATTGCTGACTTGTTTTTTCTGTTGGCCACAGGTAGTTGGTTTTGTATTTCATTTCAATTCAATGTATTTTGGTTGGGATTTTAAAATTCTTATTGGTTCTGTTTTTTGGGTAACTCTTAACAAAGGTCAGTGTCACAATTTTTGTTTTACGTCTTAAGGTTTTGTTTTATGGTTTTTGTTGTTAAACATTGTTGTTGTTGTTTTGGAGGGAATTATGTTTGTTTTTGAAAAGGTTTTTTTTAAATTCTTTAGAACCAAAAATGCGTGGGTTGCTTGATAAATGGCCGACTGACTGCTTGGTTGGCTGACTGGCGGTGTGCTGGGCTCGTGTTTAGCATACTGCTGATATTCTCTTCTTTAATGATTGGGCCTTTTCATAAAGAAAGAGTTGTTATTTGTTTTTTTTTTTTATTTTTGGTTCTTTAAGGCGTGCTGAGATTTTTTATGTTTTATTTTTGTTTCGGTCCCCCCATTAGGTTTTTTATGATTTCCATAAAATACACAGTCATGGAGAAACAAGTGGGGGTCTGCTCGGAGGAGACATGGTGTAATCACTTCGATGTTTGAGTGATGTATTTTAAACTGCCACAAAAACTTGTGCAAAGATGTGAGTTTTAACATAATTTTGTAAAAAATAGTTTTCATCCAACAATGGGTCAATAAACGTGAATTTTTTAAAGAATATTTTTCAACCATCATGACGCCAATAATCTTGGATATTTTAAAGAAAATTTTTCACCCACCAAAAGACCACAAAACGTGGATTTTTTGAAGAATATTTTTCACCCACCATGAGGCCAATAAACGTGGATTTTTTAAAACATATTTTTCACCCAACATGAGGCCAATAAACGTGGATTTTTTAAAACATATTTTTCACCCAACATGAGGCCAATAAACGTGGATTTTTTAAAACAGATTTTTTAAACAATATTTTTCACCCACCATGAGGCCAATAAACGTGGATTTTTTAAACAATATTTTTCACCCACCATTAGGCCAATAAACGTGGATTTTTAAACAATATTTTTCACCCACCATGAGGCCAATAAACGTCGATTTTTTAAACAATATTTTTCACCCACCATGAGGCCAATAAACGTCGATTTTTTAAACAATATTTTTCACCCACCATGAGGCCAATAAACGTCGATTTTTTAAACAATATTTTTCACCCACCATGAGGCCAATAAACGTGGATTTTTTAAACAATATTTTTCACCCACCATGAGGCCAATAAACGTGGATTTTTTACACAATATTTTTCACCCACCATGAGGCCAATAAACGTGGATTTTTTAAACAATATTTTTCACCCACCATGAGGCCAATAAACGTGGATTTTTTAAACAATATTTTTCACCCACCATGAGGCCAATAAACGTGGATTTTTTAAACAATATTTTTCACCCACCATGAGGCCAATAAACGTGGATTTTTTAAACAATATTTTTCACCCACCATGAGGCCAATAAACGTGGATTTTTTAAACAATATTTTTCACCCACCATGAGGCCAATAAACGTGGATTTTTTAAACAATATTTTTCACCCACCATGAGGCCAATAAACGTCGATTTTTTAAACAATATTTTTCACCCACCATGAGGCCAATAAACGTGGATTTTTTAAACAATATTTTTCACCCACCATGAGGCCAATAAACGTGGATTTTTTAAACAATATTTTTCACCCACCATTAGGCCAATAAACGTGGATTTTTAAACAATATTTTTCACCCACCATGAGGCCAATAAACGTCGATTTTTTAAACAATATTTTTCACCCACCATGAGGCCAATAAACGTCGATTTTTTAAACAATATTTTTCACCCACCATTAGGCCAATAAACGTGGATTTTTAAACAATATTTTTCACCCACCATGAGGCCAATAAACGTGGATTTTTTAAACAATATTTTTCACCCACCATGAGGCCAATAAACGTGGATTTTTTAAACAATATTTTTCACCCACCATTAGGCCAATAAACGTGGATTTTTAAACAATATTTTTCACCCACCATGAGGCCAATAAACGTCGATTTTTTAAACAATATTTTTCACCCACCATGAGGCCAATAAACGTCGATTTTTTAAACAATATTTTTCACCCACCATGAGGCCAATAAACGTGGATTTTTTAAACAATATTTTTCACCCACCATGAGGCCAATAAACGTGGATTTTTTACACAATATTTTTCACCCACCATGAGGCCAATAAACGTGGATTTTTTAAACAATATTTTTCACCCACCATGAGGCCAATAAACGTGGATTTTTTAAAGAATATTTTTCACCCACCATGAGGCCAATAAACGTGGATTTTTTAAAGAATATTTTTCACCCACCATGAGGCCAATAAACGTGGATTTTTTAAAGAATATTTTTCACCCACCATGAGGCCAATAAACGTGGATTTTTTAAAGAATATTTTTCACCCACCATGAGGCCAATAAACGTGGATTTTTTAAACAATATTTTTCACCCACCATGAGGCCAATAAACGTGGATTTTTTAAACTATATTTGTCACCCACCATGAGGCCAATAAACGTGGATTTTTTAAACAATATTTTTCACTCACCATGAGGCCAATAAACGTGGATTTTTAAACAATATTTTTCACCCACCATGAGGCCAATAAACGTGGATTTTTTAAACAATATTTTTCACCCACAATGAGGCCAATAAACGTGGATTTTTTAAACAATATTTTTCACCCACAATGAGGCCAATAAACGTGGATTTTTTAAACAATATTTTTCACCCACAATGAGGCCAATAAACGTGGATTTTTTAAAGAATATTTTTCACCCACGGTAAGGCCAATAAACGTGGATTTTTTAAACAATATTTTTCACCCACGGTAAGGCCAATAAACGTGGATTTTTTAAACAATATTTTTCACCCACAATGAGGCCAATAAACGTTGATTTTTTAAACAATATTTTTCACCCACCATGAGGCCAATAAACGTGGTTTTTTAACGAATATTTTTCAACCACCATCAGACAATAAACGTGGATTTTTTAAAGAATATTTTTCACCCACCATCAGACAATAAACGTGGATTTTTTTTAAAGAATATTTTTCACCCACCATCAGACAATAAACGTGGATTTTTTTAAAGAATATTTTTCACCCACCATCAGACAATAAACTTGGATTTTTTAAAGAATATTTATCTCCCACCATGATGCCAATAAACGTGGATTTTTTAAACAATGTTTTTCACCCACCATGAGGCCAATAACGTGGATTTTTTAAAGAATATTTTTCACCCACCATAAGGCAAAAAAACAAGGAAGCTGTCTGTAGTGTAGATGGAGTGCAACCTAAGTTATTGTTCCGTAATTTTTTTTTGTTTTATATATTGTTCATGTTTTTGGAATCTGTTGCCTATTTCCTTCGACTATTTAAGATGCCATGGGTACAATATTCAATATTCAATTCATTGAATATTCAAACAATTGTTAAATGAAGTAACCTATGGTCATTCAACAGCTCTTAACCATTCATTGAAATAAAAGACTTAAGAAGCATACTTGTCAAAATAGAATGAACACTTGGCCATGTAAAATTGAATGAAATTACGTTAAAGAATATATACAAAGATTTCGCAAAGATTGAGTTCCAAGTAAACAATAAAGAAAGAAAAGAACAATTTAGGTAGACGCTATACAAATTACACATACATAGCGACAAACTAAAATTTTGACAGTCACCTAACTATTGTTGTTTTTGTAAATTTGAATGAAAGTCCTTCACTACAGATATCCCTTTGTGTCCTGCTAATGCTTGTTGTAAGTTTTATGACAGTACTTTTGAATTTCGTTCAAAACAAAACGCGGTGAAAAAACAGAACTCATTCAATTGTCGATTTGCTTAGTGAGTGCAGAGTTTGTTTCTTAAGTCTTTTGTTTTCAATATTCATTTAAATGCACTTGAATGAGCATTGTTTTCATTGATGGAACTGGGCGTTTTCTTTTTTAAAGGCTGAACTTCAATCACCATTGAAAATCAATTGAAAATGGATTGCTTTCAAGAATGGAATTCTCCATAGAACACCTGGGTTTGAGGTGTGTTTAAAGTGCCTCCTGGAGTGCAGAAAAGAAACTTATAGTTATGTAAAGCTCCACGTGCTACATTATGGTAATTGTAGTATTGGACATTTGGTCAATTTCCGAATATCACTATAGGTTATGATCTGCAAATTATTACAAAAAGGTCTCCTGTCCTCAAACGACCTCCAGAAGTTCTTCATATTTAGTTGATTGTCAAATGTCTTTTATGTATG
The DNA here is from genome assembly GCF_047663935.1 of Musca autumnalis. NCBI lineage: Eukaryota > Metazoa > Arthropoda > Insecta > Diptera > Muscidae > Musca > Musca autumnalis. Next base: position 233,618,907 of record NW_027411977.1, read on the forward strand.
AAGGATTTCCATAGAATTCATTAATCCATCTATAAAATATATATTTTGTAAGTAAGCTGTGGATAGGGAACCCTTTTGTGTACATACTAAAAAAACGAGAATTTTGAGTTCTCTGCTGGCAGAACAACTGAACAAAATATGCGGTTTGTCCACTAAACTTGTTGAGATCTTGTGCTATAGATATAGTGGTCCAAAAGATCTTCTAACGCAGAATATAAGTGTATCTCATTGTCATTAAAGCACTTTTCACAAATACTTCAGCTCCAAAAACCCTAAGAAACAACTGTACCCATCCTGTCACAACTAGGTCCGTGGAATCACTTAATTTTGCTGGATTTATAGATTGAATCGGGAAAAATAACTCCACTGCGAATCTTAGCGAAAATATTTTCCGATTGTTTGAGTGGAGTATTCCCCCATTGGCTCAACTTCATTTATTACCCTTTATTACAGAGAGTAATGTTTTTCAAAACGAACTGACAGTGTTGCAAAAATCGCTACCAATATCATGATTTCATCCCGGCGAAGGGAATTATCAATTGGCTTCTCAGTTTTTGAAATGATGCCTTTTTAGCGAAAAACCGAACTCTTTAAGTGTCTAGTATTCTCATATGAATGAGAATCACACTCACTTTTCGGCTTTTCCAAAGAAACACCAAAATCAAAATATTTTGCAACATGTCAGCACGTATCAACTAAGAATCCCTCGAATTCTGTGAGTTGAAAAGAACACCAATAACAACCTCACAGGCAACTGTGTTAGTGTTCTTTTCAACTCACAGAATTCGACTAGGCTTAAAGAGGCCCATATATAGTTCTTTTATGCTATAGAATGTTCCTGAAAAAGTCTGTAAAACTGTGGAAGGGTTCTAAAGATTTCTTCTTTGCATGAAAAAGACCCCAACACAAGTTTCCCAGACTATAGAAGCATTTTTTGAGGACTTTTGTTCTATAGAAAATGTCTGCTGATGTGCTCTATCCTATATATATTTTATGGGTCATGGAAAATATACTTTCAAAATTTATTAAAAAATCCATGTTTATGAGCATTTAAATAACTTTTAAAAATTCCCTAAAAAATCCACGCTTATGAGCCTCCGAATATCCATCTAAAATTCTTGAAAACATCCACGATAATGGGCCTCGAAATATCCTTTAAAAATACCTTTCCAAATATTTTTTTTTTAATTTTTCATTTGTGGGTCTTTGTATATTCTATAAAAGTCTTTAAAAATCCAGAATTTGGCCGCTGAATATCCATTCACAGTTATTTCACAAAATCCCCGTTTATGAGAATCTGAATATTCTTTCAAAATTCACGTGTATGGGCCTCTGAATATTGTTTAAAAATACCCGTCTATAGGCCTCCGAATGTCCTTTAAAAATTGCTTAAAAAATCCACGTTTATGGGCATCTGTGTATCCTTAAACAATTGTTTAAAAATCCACGTTTATGGGCATCTGTGTATCCTTAAACAATTGTTTAAAAATCCACGTTTATGGGCATATGTGTATCCTCAAACAATTGTTTAAAAATCCACGTTTATGATAATCTGAATATCCCTTAAAAATAGCTTAAAAATCCATGTTTATAGGCATCTGAATATCTTTACGGCATCCGAACATCCTTTAGTAATTGCTTAAAAAGTCCATGTTTATGAGCATCTAAATATTCTCTAAAAATTCCTTAAGATATCAACGTTAATGGGCCTCTGAATATCCTTTCAAAATTCGTTAAGAAATCCATGTTTAAGAGCCTCTGAGTATCTCTGAATATCCTCAATATTTTTTAAAAATCCACGTTTATGGACATCTGACTATCCGTTTAAAATTGTTTTCACATCTCATGTTTATGGGCCCCTAAATCTCCTTTAAAAATCTTTAAAAGTCCATGAGTATGGGCTTTTGAATATCTTTTAAAAATTCTTAAAATAATCCACGTTTATGGGCATCTAAATATCCTTTAAAAATTCTTAAAAAAATCCGAGTTCATGGGCATCTGAATATCATTAAAAAATTCTTTAAATAATTCTCGTTTATGGGCATCTGAATTTCCTTTAAAAATTCTTTAAAAAATCCATGTTTATGGGCCTCTGAATATACTTTGACTATTGTTTCAAATATCCATGTTTATAGGCGTCTGAATATCCTCTTAAAATTCTTTAAAAATCCACTTTATGTGCATCTAAATATTCGTTGAAAAATCCACATTTATGGGCCTCTGAATATTCTTTAAAAAATTCACGTTTATGGGCATCTGAATATCCGTTTAAAATTCTTTTCACATCTCACGTTTATGGGCCCCTAAATCTCCTTTAAAAATCTTTAAAAAGTCCACGATTATGGGCTCTTGAATATCCTTTAAAAAATCTTAAAATAATCCACGTTTATGGGCATCTGAATATCCTTTAAAGATTCTTAAAAAATCCAAGTTCATGGGCATCTGAATATCATTAAAAAATTCTTTAAATAATTCTCGTTTATGGGCATCTGAATTTCCTTTAAAATTTCTTTAAAAAAAATCCATGTTTATGGGCCTCTGAATATACTTTGAAAATTTTTTCAAATTTCCATGTTTATAGGCGTCTGAAAATCCTTTTAAAATTCTTTAAAAATCCACTTTATGGTCATCTAAATATTCGTTGAAAAATCCACATTTATGGGCTTCTGAATATTCTTTAAAAAATACACGTTTATGGGCATCTGAATATCCTTTAAAAATTCTTAAAAAACTCCACGTTTATGGGCATCTGAATTTCCTTTAAAAATTCTTTAAAAATCCATTTTTATGGGTCTCTGAATATTTTTTAAAATTCTTTAAAAATCCACGTTTATGGGCCTCTGAATATCATTTTAAAATTCTTTGAAAAACCCACATGCATGTGCCTCTGAATATTCTTTTAAAAAATCTTTAAAAAAATCCAAGTATATGGGCCTCTGAATATTTTTAAAAATTCTTTAAAATCCACGTTTATGGGCCTTTGAATATCCTTTTAAAACTCTATATCATGAATGACCATAAAAAATCCAGTTTATGTAAATTTCCGTAAATGTCACCAAAGCAGGAGTTACTCCAATCATTGTGTTATTTTGGACCAAGGCAAATCGTGTATGTGAGAGCCCATATATATTTTCACTGGGACATAGCTGTAGACCTCCCATGTATTTTTACATTCAAGATAAGCAACCAATGGTTTATCATAACTACGTAGTTTAAGTTAAAAGTACTAAAAATACGCAATTTTACAATATCCGATCTTGGTTTTCTTTATTTTTTAAATATATATTCACCACAAATATTTCCAAAAGCTACTTAAATGGAGCGCACAACACCTTCCGTATGAATTCATAACGAAAAGCCATCAATAACATATTTATAGTATCCAATGACAACGACAATCTGGATAAAATTTGTAAAATATGGCCCTAAACCCTATATCAAAAACAAGGGCTGTTAAGAATTTTATATATGGTTACAGATTTCTTTTATTCAGAGACTCATAGTGAAATTTGATTTGGAACATTTCTTCTTTTTACCATATCCCAAAAAGTTAAGGAATTTTTCTTCTTTTGACACTTTTCACCTAGAAATAAGTTTCATATTACTTTCATGTATCAAGACGAAAAAGAAGGAAAAAATGCATCAAAAAAATTGGGAAATATTTTTATGTTTTTTTCAGCAAAATTGATCATGATATTTTCGTGATATATAATATAAATAGACATTTCATTTCTTTTGTTTTTGACGTCATATCTCTAAAATTATGTTTTGTGGGACAATTTTGAATAAACTCAGATACAGTGTAATAATTTTTTCACTAACATTCCAGAAAGGACATTGGAGATTTCTCTCATATCAATAATTGCACCCCTATTCAAATTGGTCATTGATATGGGACCTACAGTTTATCGACGAGCCTGAACGGCATGTTATAAAACATCAGTTGTAGAGAAGTTTTACATGACTGAAATACTCAGAAAATGTCTCCAACATTACTGGGGGTATTATGCCACCGTTGAGAATTGGATGTTGTCTGGCAGGGGGAATCGTGTAAGGCGGGTGTGCATACCATTGCATCACGGTACCATTGCACTGTGGTTCCGCCCGGGGACAAAAATCGAAAAATTTATGACGACGAATTTGATTGCGATTGAAATAAATATTCTCCAAACACATTAAATTTTTATTATCGAGTATTATTTTTGCCAATTTACCGCGGTAATATGCCAAGTTAAATCGAAGAACTTGAGATTTGTATGTGGTACCTTAAAAACGAAAAAAAGATCCGCAAAGCATTCGTAGCTTATGAGTGAAATTATAAAAAAATTAAGAGGTAAATGTACAATTTCCAAAATGAAACTTATAGTTGATGGCATTGACAATATTCTTACGAAAAAAATTAAAATTCGTTTTCTAAGTTCCTTAAAAATAAATTCTTTTTAAATGACTTTTTGTGCTATTTTAATATCATTGCTATAAATTTATGTTGGGTTTTACTAATTTTGGCCCCATAAGGGCAAGTCCATATTTTTAATAAAATACAGGGGAAAGTCTCTAGTTTACGATAAAAAGAAATCCAGCTGCCACCATCTGCCACCCTGTAAGTTATTCCCCTTATACCACGCCTGTAAAATCGCCAAAATTCCGAAAATCGGGAGGAACGTTTATATGGGAGCTATACCGAAACGTGGACCTATACTGACAATTTTTTGCAAGGAGGTATGGTGTTCTCTCAGAACTTAAAATTAAAAATTACAGCCAAATCGGTTGGAAAATTCGGCTAAAATCGTCAAAATTCCGAATATCGGGAGGTACGTTTATATGGGAGCTATACCTAAACTTGGACCTATATTGAACATTTTTTGCACGGACGTATGATCTTCGCTCCGAAATCAAAATACAAAGTTACAGCCAACTCTGTTAGAAAATCTGTCTGAAATCGTCAAAATACCGAATATAGGGAGGAACGTTTATATGGGAGCTATACCTAAACGTGGACCTATATTGAACATTTCTTGCAAGGTGGTATGTTGTTCCCTCAGAACACAAAATGCAAAATGACTGCCAAATCGACTGGAAAATTTGTCTACAATCGTCAAAATATAAAATATCGAGGGGTACCTTTATGTGGGGGCTACACCCAAATGTGGACCTACGAGTACATCCAATAAATTTGTTATTCTCCCTTTTGGGCTCGTTATAGAACTATTTTTTAAATTTCGAAGCGTTAACTCGATTAGAACTATTTTTGGGACTCCTTTCCATGCAAGTGGGACCACTGTGCATTGCACCATGGTGGTACCCATTTTCCTTTTAAAATTCTTAAAAAATCCACGGTTATGAGCTTCTTAGAATAATTTCTATCTAAAGCAGATCTTTACAATATTATTTTTCATTTGGTTTTCTTGAAGGAAATGCATTGCCATAGGTCAAATGTTCCTATCATGAGAATAAATGTCAAAGAAATATATTCTTTCTTATCTCAATTTTTATGTGTCCTTTGGGGATGAAACATTTTTTATTTCCCATAAAAAACAATACAAACCCACTATTTTATACCATAAAACGAAAATAAATCTTTCACACTGCTTCCCTGACCCCACTAACAATTGATTACATATCATTTGTTTATATCTTGTAAGGAATCCCTCAATATAAACTCCACACATGTTCGTTTCAACGACCCCCCTTTAAAGAAAACAACAAGTGAAAGACTAAAGCAAATAATTCTTACAACATCGTCATTTTCTTATTTAAATCTGAAAGCACCCTCACAAAATGAACATTTACAACTTGGCTCGACAACAATAAACATCATTTGGGAGAGAAGAATTAACAATTGATTGCCCCCCAAATGTGTTGGTGCTTCAATATTGACGAGCTACAGCAAGTGCTGAAGGGGAGTGAGATGAATAGCATTAATTTACTACATCGGAGTGGGGTAATCTTAGAAAATTCTACAGATTTAGGAATTACAATGAAAAAATAAAGGATAGAGGATTAATTAAAGGCTTTATTTTTTAGGTGGTGGGGGTTGATTTTAAAGTCGGTTTTCTTTAAAGTGTGGGATTTTTTTTACAATTTTAAAAGAACTCTTTATAATTACCTTAAAAAAGTACGTCCATAAATATGTTTAAAAATGCAGAAAGTCCCTCAAAAATTTTTCTTTTAAAATCCAGTTTTCTTGGCCAAAAAGTCTCAACAAACATTCTTTAAAAATCCTCGTTTAATGGTCAGAAAATACCTCAAATTTATTTCTTTAAGAATGCACGATTATTGTTTAGAAAGTTCCTCTTGGTCTAATGGTGGCTCAAAAAATATTCTTTAAAAATCCTCGTTTAATGGTCAGAAAATACCTCAAATTTATTTCTTTAAGAATGGACGTTTATTGTTTAGAAAGTTCCTCTTGGTCTAATGGTGGCTCAAAAATATTCTTTAAGAATGGACGTTTATTGTTTAGAAAGTTCCTCTTGGTCTAATGGTGGCTCAAAAAATATTCTTTAAAAATCCACGTTTTCTTGGTCTAATGGTGGCTCAAAAAATATTCTTTAAAAATCCACGTTTTCTTGGTCTAATGGTGGCTCAAAAAATATTCTTTAAAAATCCACGTTTTCTTGGTCTAATGGTGGCTCAAAAAATATTCTTTAAAAATCCACGTTTTCTTGGTCTAATGGTGGCTCAAAAAATATTCTTTAAAATCCACGTTTTCTTGGTCTAATGGTGGCTCAAAAAATATTCTTTAAAAATCCACGTTTTCTTGGTCTAATGGTGGCTCAAAAATATTCTTTAAAAATCCACGTTTTCTTGGTCTAATGGTGGCTCAAAAAATATTCTTTAAAAATCCACGTTTTCTTGGTCTAATGGTGGCTCAAAAAATATTCTTTAAAAATCCACGTTTTCTTGGTCTAATGGTGGCTCAAGAAATATTCTTAAAATCCACATTTCCTCCACTGAAGGTCTCGCTGACGGAAGACCCTCATAAAATTTCTTAAAATTCACGTTTTTATGGTCCCTCAGAAAATTTTCTTTGAAATAAATTTCCTCGAAGAAGTTCCCTTAAAAAAATATTCTTAAAAAATCCACATTTCCTGGAAAGAAGGATCTTTAAAAACATGTTTCTTCAACTTTCTTTGAAATGATAATTGCGATGAACATTATTTTTTTACTCCCTATCGATGAAAAGTACAATCGTTGATTTTTCAAACGATTTAAAACAACATATTTTTCCCACACATCAACCAACCACTTCAGCACTAATCCTTTGACTCGGTAAGCCCTTTAAAACAACCCTGAAAAGTCTTTCTTCCAAAGCATTTAAAAAGAGTTGAAAATATGTTTTTTTCCTCAAATCTCCAACAATTAAAAGTCAAAAAACGTTCCCACATTTTAAAAAAGAAAACAAGTTTTCAATCAACCCTCCCTCAAATCATCACAAAAGAACAATTTAATTAATCCTCTATCCTTTAGTTTTCTTTCGTTGTAATTTCTAAATCTTAAGAATTTTCTAAGATTACCCCAGTCTGATGGCATAGATTAATGCTGTTCACTTAACTCCCCTCCAGCACTTGCTGTAGCTTGTCGGTCTTCTTGCACAGAACATTTGGGGGGTAATCAATTGTTAATTCTTTCCTCCCAAATGATGTGGATTGTTGTCGAGTCAAGTTGTGAGTGTTCATTTCGTGAGGGAGGTTTTGTTGCTCTAAGATTTGTACAGTTGTTTGCTTTAGTTTTAAACTTGTTGTTTTCTTTAGAGGGGGCCTCGTTGAAACTTGTGTGGATTTTTATTGGAAGGGAATGCTTACAAACTATAAACAAATGACACATAATCAACTGTGGGGGGAGCCAGGGTAGAAGTGTGAATGATGTATTCTATTTGAATGTTATAAATCTGTGGGATTTTCTTATTTTTTATGAGAAATACAAATGTTTCCTCCCTAAGGACTCATGAACAATTTACTTAAGAATGAATGCAATTTTTATTCGATATTCCCATGGAATCAACACCTGACCTATGACCAGGCATCTCATTCAAGGAAAACAATTGATAAACAACACTTTAAAGATGTGCTGTAGATAGAAGATCGTCTAAGAAGCCCATAAACTTGGATTTTGTTAAAAAATTTTAAAGTGATCTCTAGAGCCACATAAACGTGGATTATATTCAGAACCTCATAAACGTAGATTTTTTAAAGAATTTTAAAAGGATCCCATAAACGTGGATTTTTTAAAGAATTTTAAAATGATATTCAGAGGCCCATAAACTTGGATTTTTTAAAGAATTTTAAATAAATATTCAGAGGCCCATAAACGTGGATTTTTCAAAGAATTTTAAATAAATATTCAGAGGCCCATAAACGACCTGGATTTTTAAAGAATTTTAAATAAATATTCAGAGGCCCATAAACGTGGATTTTTTAAAGAATTTTAAATAAATATTCAGAGGCCCATAAACGTGGATTTTTTAAAGAATTTTAAATAAATATTCAGAGGCCCATAAACGTGGATTTTTTTAAGAATTTTAAATAAATATTCAGAGGCCCATAAACGTGGATTTTTTAAAGAATTTTAAATAAATATTCAGAGGCCCATAAACGTGGATTTTTTAAAGAATTTTAAATAAATATTCAGAGGCCCATAAACGTGGATTTTTTAAAGAATTTTAAATAAATATTCAGAGATCCATAAACGTGGATTTTTTAAAGAATTTTAAAATGATATTCAGAGGCCCATAAACGTGGATTTTTTAAAGAATTTTAAATAAATATTCAGAGGCCCATAAATGTGGATTTTTTAAAGAATTTTAAATAAATATTCAGAGGCCCATAAACGTGGATTTTTTAAAGAATTTTAAATAAATATTCAGAGGCCCATAAACGTGGATTTTTTAAAGAATTTTAAATAAATATTCAGAGGCCCATAAACGTGGATTTTTTAAAGAATTTTAAATAAATATTCAGAGGCCATAAACGTGGATTTTTTAAAGAATTTTAAATAAATATTCAGAGGCCCATAAACGTGGATTTTTTAAAGAATTTTAAATAAATATGCAGAGGCCCATAAACGTGGATTTTTTAAAGAATTTTAAATAAATATTCAGAGGCCCATAAACGTGGATTTTTTAAAGAATTTTAAATAAATATTCAGAGGCCCATAAACGTGGATTTTTTAAAGAATTTTAAATAAATATTCAGAGGCCCATAAACGTGGATTTTTTAAAGAATTTTAAATAAATATTCAGAGGCCCATAAACGTGGATTTTTTAAAGAATTTTAAATAAATATTCAGAGGCCCATAAACGTGGATTTTTTAAAGAATTTTAAATAAATATTCAGAGGCCCATAAACGTGGATTTTTTAAAGAATTTTAAATAAATATTCAGAGGCCCATAAACGTGGATTTTTTAAAGAATTTTAAATAAATATTCAGAGGCCCATAAACGTGGATTTTTTAAAGAATTTTAAATAAATATTCAGAGATCCATAAACGTGGATTTTTTAAAGAATTTTAAAATGATATTCAGAGGTCCATAAACGTGGATTTTTTAAAGAATTTTTGAGGCCCATAAACGTGGATTTCTTTAAGAATTTTAAAATGATATTCAGAGGTCCATAAACGTGGATTTTTTAAAGAATTTTTGAGGCCCATAAACGTGGATTTCTTTAAGAAATTTAAGAGGATATTCAGAGGCCCATAAACGTGGATTTCTTTAAGAAATTTAAGAGGATATTCAGAGGCCCATAAACGTGGATTTCTTTAAGAAATTTAAGGCCCATAAACGTGAATTTTTAAAGAGTTTTAAAAGGATATAAACGGTGATTTTTTTAAGAATTTCAAAAGGAAAGGGGCCCAAATTTAGATGCAAAAAATGTGGATTTTTTTAAGAATTTGAAAAGGATATTCCTAGAAGACGTGTGTAGCGACGACAATAGCATAGATGACCTTTATAGAGTTCTTCTACCGAATAAAATACTTCTGTAGGGGTTTTCTCTAGAATAAAAACCTCTGCAGAAATCTTCTAGAGCATGGAAGACCTCTGTTGTTGTACAATGATAGTTTAAAATTGACCAACTGCTTAATACTACAATTGCCTAAATGTAGCACGTGGAGCTTTACATAACTAAGCGTTGCATTGCTGCGCTTCAGGAGGTACTTTTAAAACACCTCAAACCCAGATGTTTTCAATTGATTTTCAATGGTTATTGAAGTGCAGTCATTGAAAATAAAACGCCCAGTTCCATCAATGAAAACAATGACCATTCAAGTGCATTTAAATGAAAATCAAAAACAAAAGACTTAAGCAACAAACTCTACACCCACTAGGCAAATCAACAATTGAATGGGTTCTCTTCAGTCTTTACCGCGCATCGTATTCATTGAAATTAAAGAAAACGGTGTCATAGAACTTACAACAAGTATTAAAAGGACACAAACGTTACCTGTAGTGAAGGAATTTCATTCAAATTTACATTTACAACCATAGTTATGTGAATGCCTATATCATTGTTTGAGTTGTGTAGTTTTTGCTATATTTGTAATATTTATAGCGTCTGCCTAAATGGTTATTTTATGATTTTATTGTTTTCTTGGAACTCGAGTCTTGCAAATCCTTTGTATTCATACTTCACTTAAAGTTCATTCAATTTTACATGGCCAAGTGTTCATTCTGTTTTGACAAGTAGTCATCTTAAGTCTTTTGTTTGCAATGAATGGTTAAGAGCTGTTGAATGACCATAGGTTACTTCATTCAACAATAGTTTGACGGAGTTTTTGAATACAATTCAGGACTATTTGCTCATTCCATCATAAAAGGTCAATAGAAATGGGCAATGGATTTTAAATAAATGAACAATAGATAAAAAATGTTGTAGCAGGACAATAGCTCAAGTTGCAGTTACTTTCTTTTTGAATTTTAAAAGGAACTAATTTGAAGGACGTTACACAATCAATATTTTTTAAAGGCGTTCGATTACATTTTGATGGATATGTCCCACTTTTTAAAGTCATCCTACATACAGAAGACGTTTATGAGGTTCTCCTTTAGGCAAAGGGCTTCTATAAGGATTTCTATAGAGAGAAGATCTTTTAAAGGTCGTTTACAAAGATAAGACATTTAAAAGGGCTTCCTAAGATAGAATAATTTTTATAGATCTTCTATAGAAATGAGACATTTTGATGCTCTTCTGTGATTAGAAGTCTTCTAAAAGGTATTTTGTAGACAGAAAACTTCTAGAAATCTTCTTCTAGATGGAATGTCTTTCAAAGTTCATCTTTAGAAAGAAGCCCTTTTAAATATCCTCTCATAGAAAGAAAGCCTCTAAATTCTTCCTATAGACAGAATAATTATAAAGGTCTTCCTTCCCAACGTCCCTCTGTAGATAGGAAAATGTCTAAAGGTTTTCCTCTAAACAAAATGCCTTTCAAAAGTCGCCCTATACACAGTAGACATTCAAAGGTCTTTATGGAAAAAGGCTTTTCATATGCCCTTCTATACACAAAAAACCTCTAGAGGTCATCCTATAGACAAAACACCTTCAAAAATTTTCCTTTAGACTGAAGATTTTTCAAATTATTCCTATAAAAAGAAGACCTTTCTACAAAAAGAAGGCCGTGTTATAGACAGAAGTCCTCAAAAGGCTTTTGCAATGTCCTCCTATAGACAGAATGATATCTAAGGTCTTATTATAGACAGGACATCTCATATAGGCTTCTTATAGTTCTGTCTATAAGAAACATATATGAGATGTCCTGTCTATAAAAAGATATAAAGGTCTTCCTACAGGCAGAAGTCTTTTCAAATGTTTTCCTATGAACAAAAAGGCTACCTTTATAAGGATATTCAGAGGTATGTTTTTTTTAAAGAATTTTTAGAGGCGGATAAACGTGGATTTTCAAAAGAATTTTAAAATAATATGACCCATAAAAGTGGATTTTTTAAGAATATTAAAAAGATATTCAGAGGACCAAAAACGTGGATTTTGTAGATAAAGGTCCCTCTATAGAAAAAATACCTATAATTGTCTTTCCAAAATGAAATCGTCTCTACCGTAGATGGCCCAAAAACATCTAGTCTGTAGCAAATGACCTATACTTTATAGAAGTATAGGTGCAAAGAGTACAGCCTCAGAGAGCATATAATATACAGTAGATGGACCCAGAAAACTCTACTTTATAGTAGGTGCCCCCAAATCCAGCTATTCTGGCCCAGAAGGCACCTAGTCTGCAGTATGAGGTCTCAGAGATCATTTAGTCTATTGTTGATTGACTCAGAGGGAATCTACTCTACAGTCTATTGCCCAAGAAGGGATCTACCTTAAAGCATATTGCCCCCAGAGAGAATCTACGCCACAGTTGATGAGCCAGAAAACAGTCTGCAGTAGATGGCCTTAGAAGTAGTCTACTATATAGGAGAGCATAGAGGGAATACCTTTAGAGGTCTTCCTATACACAGAAAGTCTATCAAAGGCCAACTTCGAAGTCTTGTTCCTCTAAAATATTTGTTATTTATTGCTAATTAGTTTGAAGTTCATTCAACATCTCTTACCCATTCATTGAAACAAAAGGTTTTGAAACATACTTGTCAAAATAGAATGAACACTTGACCATGCAAAATGAATTTAAACTAAAGGAGGTGTACAACGGATTCGCAAGGCTGTATTCTAAGAAAACAATAAAATCATAAAATAACCATTTATGCAGACACTAAAAATATGACTCAACTGAGAACAAATGTACTATTTAAACTGAGATTTTTGCCATTGATCACATATAGTTGTTAGTGTAAATTGTGAAAGTCTTTCACTACAGGTATCCTTTGTTTGTCCTTTCTATCTTTGTTGCAAATTGTGTGACCATGTTTTTACATTTCATTGAGCTGGGAGTGTCACGATACCCCCAAACAGCCACAGAGGTTAATAGTGCAGTGAATCACGTGACAGAGGTTTTGGTGGACAGCTATGAGACCGCCTGCCCACTCACTTACCCAGGCAGAAGATGTCAACCGGTCTGGTGGTCGAAAGATCTGGCTAATCTCAGGAAGATTAGCAGAAGGCTCTACAATAAAGCCAACAAAACGAAGTTGTCCACAGATTGGGAGAACTACAAGGTATCTTTCAATAAGTACAACAGCGAAATAAAGAAGGCTAAACGCAGATCTTGGGTCTGCTTTAGCGAGTCTATAGAGGGAGTAAAGGATGTAGCCAGGTTTCGTAGAGTACTGTCGAAGGACCCTAAATCCACCGGCAGTATCAAGCGGGATGATGGCACATGGACTAACTCCGGTCTAGAAACTCTGGATCTCCTGGCCAAAACCCACTTTCCCAACTGCATGGATGCACCAGATCGCTCAGCCGATCCACCAATGTGTAACCAAGCCACAGGGGAAGTGAGTGTCATCGAGGAGATCATAAGTCACACAAAGATAGCTTGGGCGATAAACACTTTTAAGCCCTTTAAATCACCTGGTCCAGATAGTATCTTCCCTGCTATGCTACAAAATGCATTGGAGGTGTTGATACCACACCTGGATCATATTTGTAGGGCCTGTCTACGTCTATCGTTCACACCGGTTCTGTGGAGGGAGGTCACGGTGACATACATCCCCAAAGCGGGGAAGTCAAGTCACACGCTTCCCAAAGACTACAGACCAATCAGCCTATCTTCCTTTCTATTGAAAACGTTAGAAAGATTGCTTGACCTAGGAATAAGGTCCAAACTTGGAAACAGTGTTATTAGTCCTGCCCAACACGCCTACATCAAAGGCAGATCGGTGGAGACTGCACTTAATGAAGTCGTTGGTTTAATCGAGAGGAATATGATGGGCTCAAACTATACGTTAGCAGCGTTTCTAGATATAGAAGGCGCCTTTAATAACGTCAAACTCGAATCCATCCACAATTCACTCTTGAACTTAGGTGTTTCCACTACACTGATCAATTGGATCGATGGAATGCTTAGCGGCAGGATAATCAATTCAAATATCGGTGAGACCTCCATTCGGAAGTCTGTCACCAGGGGCACACCACAAGGAGGTGTATTATCACCACTGCTGTGGCTCCTGGTGATTAACGAAATACTTAAGGAATTTGACCAACTACGTATAAAGACTGTAGCTTATGCTGATGACGTGGTCATAATGATCACCGGGAAGTTCCCACAAACACTATCGGAACTCATGAAAGGAGCTCTGGACAAACTATCAAGATGGGCACACAACAATGGACTTGGGGTGAACCCATCTAAGACAGAGCTGGTTCTATTTACGAACAAGAGAAAAGTCAAACCATTCCCCCTACCAACGCTGGATGGAGTGGCCCTAAAGCTCTCCCTAGAGGCCAAGTACCTTGGCATTATCCTGGACCACCAACTAACGTGGAAAAGGAATGTCGAGGAACGTGCCAAGAGAGGACTTATAGCCCTTTATTCTTGCAAGAACTCTATTGGTAAGAGTTGGGGTTTGAAACCACAGGTCATACACTGGATTTTTACGGCCATAGTTCGCCCCATTCTAACTTATGGTTCATTGGTATGGTGGAATGCTTTGAGTAAGACATCCCTTCTCCGCAAGATTAATGTCGTTCAAAGAGCGGCATCTCTTCTAATTACCGGTGCCATGAAAAGCACTCCACAGGCTGCTCTCAATGTATTACTGGATCTTCATCCGATGAATCTCGTAGTACAGGAGTTGGCAGCAAAGAGTGCTCTCCGACTCAAGGAGTTAAATTCATGGCGTAACTTCGACTACGGCCATGCTGCTATCTTACGACAATCTGGACTATCGGTGGGTTTGGAGGTAATCAGTGACTATATATCACCACAATTACACTTCGACGACATTGAAGTTCGGATACCTGACAGAGAAGCCTGGACCCACAACTCCCTACCTCTACCCGGTATAGAGATTTATACCGACGGATCCAAGATGGAAAAGGGAACAGGAGCGGGCGTCTACAGCGATACCCTCAACTTACGGATCTCGTACAAGCTAAGCGAAAATTGTAGCGTCTTCCAAGCCGAAATCTTTGCGGTCACGAAAGCAGCAGAATTGATTAAAAACATGGAAGGGGATATAGCCGGACCGGTGACTATCTATGTGGATAGCCAAGCGGCCCTAAAATCACTTAGATCCCATTCAATCAAATCTGCTGCGGTCTTGCACTGCAGGAAAGCTTTGGAGGCCCTACGATCAATCGTTACCTTGTGCTGGGTCCCGGGGCATTGCGACATCGAGGGAAATGAAAAGGCGGATGAACTGGCACGTCGCGGATCAGAGTCAAGCGACATCGAAATCGATAACTCAATCAGGCCACCCCTGTGTCACTTCATGCGGCTCCTAGAACAAACATACAGGGAGAAGGCTGGTCAGATCTGGAATAACGAACCTGGCTGCAAGGTATCAAAGGCAATCTGGCCCAACCTCTCTAAAAGGAAGACCACTTCCCTACTCTCTATGAGAAAACCCGATCTAAAACTAATGATTGGAGTTATCACGGGACACTGCAGGATAAGATCAATGACCTGCAAATGGGATAGAGATGACCCCACGGACTACTGCAGATTATGCGAAGACGAAGAAGAAACAGAGACGATTGAGCACTTATTATGCCGTTGTCCAATGCTCAGGACCAGGAGAGTTCAAACAATGGGTGAACACACATTATCATCTCTGACAACATTCTGCCAAGCCGAGCCGACAACACTGCTTCTTCTCGCCAAGGGTCTGAAGTGGCTTCAAAACGAGCAAATTACAACATTTTAATACTGCTAACCTCCTTACTCGCTCTCTCTCTCTCTCCTTACAAATAATCTCTCAATCCATAGCACTTACTTAATCATTCTCAACTATCCTATAACTTACTTAATTATTCCTTTTTCCTATTTCTAAACTCGATATGCTATTATTTCTTTTCTTTTCTCCTACCCTTACTTTAGGATGAACACAATGGACCATAAGGTCTCCGAGTGGAGTGGCTGTCCAACACGACAGCTGCGCGTCCTTTAACCTAACCTAACCTAACCTACATTTCATTGAAAAGGAAACGCGCTAAGGACTGTAGAACTCATTCAATTGTTGGTTTGCTTAGTAGGAGTTTGTTTCTTAAGTCTTTTGTTTTCCTCATTCATTTAAATTGCACTTGAATGAGCATTGTTTTCATTGATGAAATTGGGCGTTTTATTTTTAACGACTGCACTTCAATAACCATTGAAAATCAATTGAAAATGAATCTGAGCTAAAAAAAGGAAATTTTATGCGAACACCTGGATTTGAGGTGTCTTTAAAGTACCTCCTGAAGTGCCGGAAGGCAACGTATGGTTATGTAAAGCTCCACGTGCTATATTTAGGCAGTTGTAGTAGTAGTAGGCAGTTGGTCAGCGTCCAACTATCTCTGTAGGGTGTGATTAGCAGAGAATTATAAAATATATATAGTTCTGTAGAAAGTTTCCTATTCAGAAAGGGTCCCAGGTCTTCGTATTTAGTTGATCTCCAAATGTCTTTTATATGATAAAAGATTTCCATAAAATTCATTAATTAATTAATATTGTCCACAAGGACTCCTATCTTGAAATGAAATACTCAACATGGAATCAACAGCAATGATTCCCCAAAATCTATGAATTTTGTATGTCTTCCGTTCCTTTTTGGTATATTAAAAATATGAGAACACCATTTGAGTACACTATTGGTAGAACAACTCAGGACGGTTTCTGGTTGTGGTTTGTTCACAAAACTTGTTGAGTTTTTCTGCTATATATAATGGTACAACGTTATATTCCAACAAAAAAGGAAAATATTTTGAAATATTTTTTAAAGATATAAAATATTTTGGGGTTTGTTTAAAAAAATTGGAGTTGATGATGGAAAATTGGAAAAATATTAAGTTTTTAGAGGTTTTCTATGGGACAAAAATCCTTTGCTTGCGTCTCTTATGGCATGAATGGCCTCTATAAGTGTGGTAAAAAAGATCCCTACAGAAGTTTTTAAGACCGATTGCTTAAGTCTGGAGTATTGAAGACCTTTACAGAGGTCCACAATTTTACAGACGATCCCTACAGAGGTCTTCTGAGCTATGGAAGACATGAATATCTTTTAAAATTATTTACAAAACAAATTCACGTTTATATGCCACGGAATGTTCTTTTAAAATTATTTAAAAATCCACATTCATGGTGCTCTGAACATCTTTGTAAAATTCTTTAAAAATCCACGTTTATGGGCCTCTGAATATTCTTTTAAAATCCACGTTTATGGACCTCTAAGTATCATTTTAAAATAATTTTAAATAAGTAAGAAAGTATCAGTCATCTGTTTTGATAGAGATATACACTCAGTCCCAGACCAAAAAAAAAAAAACCAAACCAAACACAATAATTATGCCGTATATGATATATATTGATTTTGTATTGCTTTAAAATCTGTATGTACCGTAATGTAGGGCTATACCAAATCATTGACATATACCAAAAATTTGTAGTTACCAAACTTCTTCATAAAGAACTCCAAATATTAAATTAGGTTAAACTAAGTTTGAAAGAAACTTGTGGAAAAGTTTTACAATTATCTTGCACAATATTCACGGCAGGGTTTTGTGGCTTGGGCTATTATCTCAGGAAGTAAAAACTTACCCGGTAAAAAAATTTACCATTGTAAATGAGGCCGCTAGAACAACCTACTGAAAAAAAAGAATCAAAACGATGATAGAGCAGCTCTTAAACTTCACTTTATCCGAATTTTGTGTTTGAGTGCCCGAAGGAGTGAACTGATATAGTCCATATTCCAACCTGATACCTTTTAGACTTGATGAAATAATATTATGGGCAAAATCTGCACCAATCAGAAATTTCCTGCAAGAATTATTTCTTGGAGTTTTTTCGCCAAAATCACAGGAAGTATGGACTTGCACAAGAAAAAAATTTTACTCTCGCAAAGGAAACCGCAAGGACAGCTTACTAAAATAAATTTCAAAACAATGCGAGAGCAGCTCTTAAAATTCACTTTATCCGAATTTTGTGTTTGAGTACCCGAAGGTGTGGCCCGATAAAGTCCATATTCCAACCTGATACATGACTGGATGAAATAATATTATGTGCAAAGTTTGCACCAATCAGAAACTTCCTGCTAAAATTATCTTGCGTTTCTTGGAGCTTTTAGGCCAATATCTTTGGAAGTATGGACTTGCGCCCGAAAAAAATTGTACCTTTGTAAAGGGAGCCGCAAGGACAGATTGCAGAAACAAATTTCAATACGATCCGAGAGGAGCTCTTAAACTTCACTTTATCCGAATTTTGTGTGGGAGGTACCCGCAAGAGTGGACCAATATAGTCCATATTCGAGTCCTATATATGTATATATCTGGAAGGAATAATACAATGTGCCAAGTATGGACCAAATCAATTGCTCCTTTCAACAGTTATCGACCACAGCATTTTACAGAAAAATTTTAATTTTTTTGTGGGGTAGGTACCTGAAGGAGTGGACCGATCAATTGCCCCCCTTCAAGAGTTATCGATCACAACATTTTACAGAAAAATTTTGATTTTTTGTGGGGGAGATACCCGAAGGAGTGGACCACCGATATGGTCCATCTTCGAACTTGAACTAAGTATGGACAAAAAAAATTTAAACTTTTGTGGGGGAGGTACCCGAAAGAGTGGACCGATATGGCCCATCTTCGAACTAAGTTTTTACAAAATATTACTATACCAAAAATTTGGTTCGAATCGGTTGATCCGTTCGAGAGTTATCGTGTGCACCAGCCAGCCAGACAGACCGACGGACATGGCTAAATCAACTCCAAATTGTCTTGGGGTCTAAAAACGTTATTTCGATGAGGGACATTTTCGGTCGTATAAAAAGGGTATAAAAATCCGGGTTTATGAGTCTTTGAATATTCTTTAAAAAAATTGTAAAAATTCACATTTATTGGTCTCTGAATATCATTTAAAAATCTTTTAAAAAAATCCACGTTATGGGCGTCCGAATGTCTTTTGAAAATTCTTTAAAAAATCACGTTAATGGACAAAAATTCTTTATCCACGTTTATGGTCTTCTGAATATAATTTAAAAATTCTTTAAAAAATCCACGTTTATGTTCTTCTGAATATAATTTAAAAATTCTTTAAAAAATCCACGTAAATGGGCTTCTGAATATAATTTAAAAATTCTTTAAAAAATCCACGTAAATGGGCTTCTGAATATAATTTAAAAATTCTTTAAAAATCCACGTTTATAGGCTTCTGAATATAATTTAAAAATTCTTTAAAAATCCACGTTTATGGGCTTCTGAATATAATTTAAAAATTCTTTAAAAAATCCACGTTTATGGGCATCTGAATATAATTTAAAAATTCTTTAAAAAATCCACGTTTATGGGCTTCTGAATATAATATAAAAATTCTTTAAAAAATCCACTTTTATGGGCTCCTGAATATAATTTAAAAAATTCTTTAAAAAATTGATGTTTATAGGCTTCTGAATATATTTTAAAAATTCTTTAAAAAATCCACGTTTATGGGCTTCTGAATATAATTTAAAAATTCTTTAAAAAATCCACGTTTATGGGCATCTGAATATAATTTAAAAATTCTTTAAAAAATCCTCTTTTATGGGCTTCTGTATGTAATTTAAAAATTGTTTAAAAATCCACGTTTATGGGCTTCTGAATATAATTTAAAAATTCTTTAAAAAATCCACGTTTATGGGCTTCTGAATATAATTTAAAAATTCTTTAAAAAAATCCACTTTTATGGGCTTCTGAATATAATTTAAAAATTCTTTAAAAATCCACGTTTATGGGCTTCTGAATATAATTTAAAAATTCTTTAAAAAATCCACGTTTATGGGCTTCTGAATATAATTTAAAAATTCTTTAAAAAATCCACGTTTATGGGCTTCTGAATATAATTTAAAAATTCTTTAAAAAATCCACGTTTATGTGCTTCTGAATATAATTTAAAAATTCTTTAAAAAAATCCACGTTTATGGGCTTCTGAATATAATTTAAAAATTCTTTAAAAATCCACGTTTATGGGCTTCTGAATATAATTTAAAAATTCTTTAAAAAATCCACGTTTATGGGCTTCTGAATATAATTTAAAAATTCTTTAAAAAATCCACGTTTATGGGCATCTGAATATAATTTAAAAATTCTTTAAAAAATCCTCTTTTATGGGCTTCTGTATGTAATTTAAAAATTGTTTAAAAATCCACGTTTATGGGCTTCTGAATATAATTTAAAAATTCTTTAAAAAATCCACGTTTATGGGCTTCTGAATATAATTTAAAAATTCTTTAAAAAATTCACGTTTATGGGCTTCTGAATATAATTTAAAAGTTCTTTAAAAAATCCACGTTTATGGCCTTCTGAATATAATTTAAAAATTCTTTAAAAAAATCCACGTTTATGGCCTTCTGAATATAATTTAAAAATTCTTTAAAAAAATCCACGTTTATGGGCTTCTGAATATAATTTAAAAATTCTTTAAAAATCCACGTTTATGGGCTTCTGAATATAATTTAAAAATTCTTTAAAAAATCCACGTTTATGGGCTTCTGAATATAATTTAAAAATTCTTTAAAAAATCCACGTTTATGGGCTTCTGAATATAATTTAAAAATTCTTTAAAAAATCCACGTTTATGTGCTTCTGAATATAATTTAAAAATTCTTTAAAAAAATCCACGTTTATGGGCTTCTGAATATAATTTAAAAATTCTTTAAAAATCCACGTTTATGGGCTTCTGAATATAATTTAAAAATTCTTTAAAAAATCCACGTTTATGTGCTTCTGAATATAATTTAAAAATTCTTTAAAAATCCACGTTTATGGGCTTCTGAAGATATTTTAAAAATTCTTTAAAACAAGTAAAAAAGTATCAGTCGGCTTTGCCGACAGAGATATACCCTCAGCCTGTGTATATTGAAACAATTTTTTTTTCCAAAAAACGCATGTATTTAGGGAGTTTTAAGAATTTTGGGCGTTTGAACTTACAAAAATGTTGATTAGGATTTAATATCAAAAGTTTTGCGGAGGAGATACTAAAAAGAATGGATCTCCAGCCACTATATATGGTACCATAGGGGTTTTTTAGAACTTCAGGGATGTTTGCTCAAGAAGTATGAACTTGCCCCTGAAACAACTTTTACCATCGCAATTGAGGCAGCGAATGCAAGTTGCTTCAACAAAAATCAAAGTGATTCGAAAGCAGGTCTTAAAGTGAACATGTATCCGAAATTTTGAGTGGGAGGTACCGGATGGAGTGGACAAATATAGTTCATATTTGAACCTGATCTATATCTGGTAGATATATTAGGATGTGTAAAGTATGGACCAATTCGGCCACTCTCTTCAAAAGTTATCGTACGCACAATTTTTCCGAACATTTTTGAACTTTTGTGGGGGAGGTACCTGAAGGAGTGGACCGATATGGTTTATCTTCGAACTTAAACTATGTTTGGACAAAATATTACTAAGGCCAAACTTTGGACCGAATCGGCAGACCTGTTCGAGAGTTATTTTGCCCTCCAACCTCCTCACACGGTGTCATAGGGGTTTTTTGCAACTTTCAGGCTATTTTCTCAGGAAGTATGGACTTGCCCCTGATGAAACTTATACCGTCGTATGGAGGGCAGTGAATACAAGTTGCTAAAGCAAAAATCAAAGCGATTCGAGAGATGTTCCTAAACTGAACTTTTCCAAAATTTTGTGTGGGAGGTACCCGAGGGAGTGGACCGATTGAGTCCATATTAAAACCTGATCTAAGTCTGGTACACGCTCCACAATGGGCAAAGTATGGACCAAATCGGTTACACCCTTCAAGAGTTATCGTGCGTACAAATTTTCCGAACATTTTCGAACTTTTGTGGGGGAGGTACCGGAAGGAGTGGACCGATATAGCTCATCTTCGAACTTAAACTAAGTTTGGACAAAATATTACGAAAGCCAAAATTTGAACCGAATCGGTTCATCCCTTCGAGAGTTATCGTGCGCTCCAGCCAGCCAGACAGACAGACAGACAGACGGACGGACATTGCTCAATCGACTCCAAATTGTCTGAAACACATTTCGTCCAAACATACTTGGGGTCTAAAACCATTATTTCGATGAGGCACATTTTGCCCGTATGAAAGTGTATATACCCTTCTTAGCCTAAAGGCTGAGGGTATAAAAATCCACGTTTATGTGCTTCTGAATATAATTTAAAAATTCTTTAAAAATCCACGTTTATGGGCTTCTGAAGATATTTTAAAAATTCTTTAAAAAATCCACGTTTATGGGCTTCTGAATATAATTTAAAAATTCTTTAAAAAATCCACGTTTATGGGCTTCTGAATATAATTTAAAAATTCTTTAAAAAAATCCACGTTTATGGGCTTCTGAATATAATTTAAAAATTCTTTAAAAAATCCACGTTTATGTGCTTCTGAATATAATTTAAAAATTCTTTAAAAAATCCACGTTTATGGGCTTCTGAATATAATTTAAAAATTCTTTAAAAAATTCACGTTTATGGGCTTCTGAAGATATTTTAAAAATTCTTTAAAAAATCCACGTTTATGTGCTTCTGAATATAATTTAAAAATTCTTTAAAAAATCCACGTTTATGGGCTTCTGAATATAATTTAAAAATTCTTTAAAAAATCCACGTTTATGGGCTTCTGAATATAATTTAAAAATTCTTTAAAAAATCCACGTTTATGTGCTTCTGAATATAATTTAAAAATTCTTTAAAAAATCCACGTTTATGGCATTCTGAATATAATTTAAAAATTCTTTAAAAAATTCACGTTTATGGGCTTCTGAAGATATTTCAAAAATTCTTTAAAAAATCCACGTTTATGTGCTTCTGAATATAATTTAAAAATTCTTTAAAAAATCCACGTTTATGGGCTTCTGAATATAATTTAAAAATTCTTTAAAAAATCCACGTTTATAGGCTTCTGAATATAATTTAAAAATTCTTTAAAAAATCCACGTTTATGGGCTTCTGAATATAATTTAAAAATTCTTTAAAAAATCCACGTTTATGTGCTTCTGAATATAATTTAAAAATTCTTTAAAAAATCCACGTTTATGGGCTTCTGAATATAATTTAAAAATTCTTTAAAAAATTCACGTTTATGGGCTTCTGAAGATATTTTAAAAATTCTTTAAAAAATCCACGTTTATGGGCTTCTGAATATAATTTAAAAATTCTTTAAAAAAATCCACGTTTATGGGCTTCTGAATATAATTTAAAAATTCTTTAAAAAATCCACGTTTATGGGCTTCTGAATATAATTTAAAAATTCTTTAAAAAATCCACGTTTATGGGCTTCTGAATATAATTTAAAAATTCTTTAAAAAATTCACGTTTATGGGCTTCTGAAGATATTTTAAAAATTCTTTAAAAAATCCACGTTTATGGGCTTCTGAATATAATTTAAAAATTCTTTAAAAAAATCCACGTTTATGGGCTTCTGAATATAATTTAAAAATTCTTTAAAAAATCCACGTTTATGTGCTTCTGAATATAATTTAAAAATTCTTTAAAAAATTCACGTTTATGGGCTTCTGAAGATATTTTAAAAATTCTTTAAAAAATCCACGTTTATGGGCTTCTGAATATAATTTAAAAATTCTTTAAAAAATCCACGTTTATGGGCTTCTGAATATAATTTAAAAATTCTTTAAAAAAATCCACGTTTATGGGCTTCTGAATATAATTTAAAAATTCTTTAAAAAATCCACGTTTATGGGCTTCTGAATATAATTTAAAAATTCTTTAAAAAATCCACGTTTATGGGCTTCTGAATATAATTTAAAAATTCTTTAAAAAATCCACGTTTATGTGCTTCTGAATATAATTTAAAAATTCTTTAAAAAATCCACGTTTATGGGCTTCTGAATATAATTTAAAAATTCTTTAAAAAATCCACGTTTATGTGCTTCTGAATATAATTTAAAAATTCTTTAAAAAATCCACGTTTATGGGCTTCTGAATATAATTTAAAAATTCTTTAAAAAATCCACGTTTATAGGCTTCTGAATATAATTTAAAAATTCTTTAAAAAATCCACGTTTATAGGCTTCTGAATATAATTTAAAAATTCTTTAAAAAATCCACGTTTATGGGCTTCTGAATATAATTTAAAAATTCTTTAAAAAATCCACGTTTATGTGCTTCTTAATATAATTTAAAAATTCTTTAAAAAATCCACGTTTATGGGCTTCTGAATATAATTTAAAAATTCTTTAAAAAATCCACGTTTATGTGCTTCTGAATATAATTTAAAAATTCTTTAAAAAATCCACGTTTATGGGCTTCTAAATATAATTTAAAAATTCTTTAAAAAATCCACGTTTATAGGCTTCTGAATATAATTTAAAAATTCTTTAAAAAATCCACGTTTATGGGCTTCTGAATATAATTTAAAAATTCTTTAAAAAATCCACGTTTATGTGCTTCTTAATATAATTTAAAAATTCTTTAAAAAATCCACGTTTATGGGCTTCTGAATATAATTTAAAAATTCTTTAAAAAATCCACGTTTATAGGCTTCTGAATATAATTTAAAAATTCTTTAAAAAATCCACGTTTATGGGCTTCTGAATATAATTTAAAAATTTTTTAAAAAATCCACGTTTATAGGCTTCTGAATATAATTTAAAAATTCTTTAAAAAATCCACGTTTATGGGCTTCTGAATATAATTTAAAAACTCTTTAAAAAAATCCACGTTTATGGGCTTCTGAATATAATTTAAAAATTCTTTAAAAAGTCCACGTTTATGGGCTTCTGAATATAATTTAAAAATTCTTTAAAAAATCCACGTTTATGGGCTTCTGAATATAATTTAAAAATTCTTTAAAAAGTCCACGTTTATGGGCTTCTGAATATAATTTAAAAATTCTTTAAAAAATCCACGTTTATGGGCCTCAGAATATCTCTTAAAAATTCTTTAAAAAATCCACGTTTATGGGCTTCTGAATATAATTTAAAAATTCTTTAAAAAATCCACGTTTATGGGCTTCTGAATATAATTAAAAATTCTTTAAAAAATCCACGTTTATGGGCTTCTGAATATAATTTAAAAATTCTTAAAAAAATCCACGTTTATGGGCTTCTGAATATAATTTAAAAATTCTTTAAAAAATCCACGTTTATGGGCTTCTGAATATAATTTAAAAATTCTTTAAAAAATCCACGTTTATGGGCTTCTGAATATAATTTAAAAATTCTTTAAAAAATCCACGTTTATGGGCTTCTGAATATAATTTAAAAATTCTTTAAAAAATCCACGTTTATGGGCTTCTGAATATAATTTAAAAATTCTTTAAAAAATCAACGTTTATGGGCTTCTGAATATAATTTAAAAATTCTTTAAAAAATCAACGTTTATGGGCTTCTGAATATAATTTAAAAATTCTTTAAAAAATCCACGTTTATGGGCTTCTGAATATAATTTAAAAATTCTTTAAAAAATCCACGTTTATGGGCTTCTGAATATAATTTAAAAATTCTTTAAAAAATCCACGTTTATGGGCTTCTGAATATAATTTAAAAATTCTTTAAAAAATCCACGTTTATGGGCTTCTGAATATAATTTAAAAATTCTTTAAAAAATCCACGTTTATGGGCTTCTGAATATAATTTAAAAATTCTTTAAAAAATCCACGTTTATGGGCTTCTGAATATAATTAAAAATTCTTTAAAAAATCCAGGTTTATGGGCTTCTGAATATAATTTAAAAATTCTTTAAAAAATTCACGTTTATGGGCTTCTGAATATAATTTAAAAATTCTTTAAAAAATCCACGTTTATAGGCTTCTGAATATAATTTAAAAATTCTTTAAAAAATCCACGTTTATGGGCTTCTGAATATAATTTAAAAATTCTTTAAAAAATCCACGTTTATGTGCTTCTGAATATAATTTAAAAATTCTTTAAAAAATCCACGTTTATGGGCTTCTGAATATAATTTAAAAACTCTTTAAAAAATCCACGTTTATGGGCTTCTGAATATAATTTAAAAATTCTTTAAAAAGTCCACGTTTATGGGCTTATGAATATAATTTAAAAATTCTTTAAAAAATCCACGTTTATGGGCTTCTGAATATAATTTAAAAATTCTTTAAAAAGTCCACGTTTATGGGCTTCTGAATATAATTTAAAAATTCTTTAAAAAATCCACGTTTATGGGCTTCTGAATATAATTTAAAAATTCTTTAAAAAATCAACGTTTATGGGCTTCTGAATATAATTAAAAATTCTTTAAAAAATCCACGTTTATGGGCTTCTGAATATAATTTAAAAATTCTTAAAAAAATCCACGTTTATGGGCTTCTGAATATAATTTAAAAATTCTTTAAAAAATCCACGTTTATGGGCTTCTGAATATAATTTAAAAATTCTTTAAAAAATCCACGTTTATGGGCTTCTGAATATAATTTAAAAATTCTTTAAAAAATCCACGTTTATGGGCTTCTGAATATAATTTAAAAATTCTTTAAAAAATCAACGTTTATGGGCTTCTGAATATAATTTAAAAATTCTTTAAAAAATCCACGTTTATGGGCTTCTGAATATAATTTAAAAATTCTTTAAAAAATCCACGTTTATGGGCTTCTGAATATAATTTAAAAATTCTTTAAAAAATCCACGTTTATGGGCTTCTGAATATAATTTAAAAATTCTTTAAAAAATCCACGTTTATGGGCTTCTGAATATAATTTAAAAATTCTTTAAAAAATCCACGTTTATGGGCTTCTGAATATAATTTAAAAATTCTTTAAAAAATCCACGTTTATGGGCTTCTGAATATAATTTAAAAATTCTTTAAAAAATCCACGTTTATGGGCTTCTGAATATAATTTAAAAATTCTTTAAAAAATCCACGTTTATGGGCTTCTGAATATAATTAAAAATTCTTTAAAAAATCCAGGTTTATGGGCTTCTGAATATAATTTAAAAATTCTTTAAAAAATTCACGTTTATGGGCTTCTGAATATAATTTAAAAATTCTTTAAAAAATCCACGTTTATAGGCTTCTGAATATAATTTAAAAATTCTTTAAAAAATCCACGTTTATGGGCTTCTGAATATAATTTAAAAATTCTTTAAAAAATCCACGTTTATAGGCTTCTGAATATAATTTAAAAATTCTTTAAAAAATCCACGTTTATGGGCTTCTGAATATAATTTAAAAATTCTTTAAAAAATCCACGTTTATGTGCTTCTGAATATAATTTAAAAATTCTTTAAAAAATCCACGTTTATGGGCTTCTGAATATAATTTAAAAACTCTTTAAAAAATCCACGTTTATGGGCTTCTGAATATAATTTAAAAATTCTATAAAAAGTCCACGTTTATGGGCTTCTGAATATAATTTAAAAATTCTTTAAAAAATCCACGTTTATGGGCTTCTGAATATAATTTAAAAATTCTTTAAAAAATCCACGTTTATGGGCCTCAGAATATCTCTTAAAAATTCTTTAAAAAATCCACGTTTATGGGCTTCTGAATATAATTTAAAAATTCTTTAAAAAATCCACGTTTATGGGCTTCTGAATATAATTAAAAATTCTTTAAAAAATCCACGTTTATGGGCTTCTGAATATAATTTAAAAATTCTTAAAAAAATCCACGTTTATGGGCTTCTGAATATAATTTAAAAATTCTTTAAAAAATCCACGTTTATGGGCTTCTGAATATAATTTAAAAATTCTTTAAAAAATCCACGTTTATGGGCTTCTGAATATAATTTAAAAATTCTTTAAAAAATCAACGTTTATGGGCTTCTGAATATAATTTAAAAATTCTTTAAAAAATCCACGTTTATGGGCTTCTGAATATAATTTAAAAATTCTTTAAAAAATCCACGTTTATGGGCTTCTGAATATAATTTAAAAATTCTTTAAAAAATCAACGTTTATGGGCTTCTGAATATAATTTAAAAATTCTTAAAAAAATCCACGTTTATGGGCTTCTGAATATAATTTAAAAATTCTTTAAAAAATCCACGTTTATGGGCTTCTGAATATAATTTAAAAATTCTTTAAAAAATCCACGTTTATGGGCTTCTGAATATAATTAAAAATTCTTTAAAAAATCCACGTTTATGGGCTTCTGAATATAATTTAAAAATTCTTTAAAAAATTCACGTTTATGGGCTTCTGAATATAATTTAAAAATTCTTTAAAAAATCCACGTTTATAGGCTTCTGAATATAATTTAAAAATTCTTTAAAAAATCCACGTTTATGGGCTTCTGAATATAATTTAAAAATTCTTTAAAAAATCCACGTTTATGGGCTTCTGAATATAATTTAAAAATTCTTTAAAAAATCCACGTTTATGGGCTTCTGAATATAATTTAAAAATTCTTTAAAAAATCCACGATTATGGGCTTCTGAATATAATTTAAAAATTCTTTAAAAAATCCACGTTTATGGGCTTCTGAATATAATTTAAAAATTCTTTAAAAAATCCACGTTTATGGGCTTCTGAATATAATTTAAAAATTCTTTAAAAAATCCACGTTTATAGGCTTCTGAATATAATTTAAAAATTCTTTAAAAAATCCACGTTTATGTGCTTCTGAATATAATTTAAAAATTCTTTAAAAAATCCACGTTTATGGGCTTCTGAATATAATTTAAAAATTCTTTAAAAAATTCACGTTTATGGGCTTCTGAATATAATTTAAAAATTCTTTAAAAAATCCACGTTTATAGGCTTCTGAATATAATTTAAAAATTCTTTAAAAAATCCACGTTTATGGGCTTCTGAATATAATTTAAAAATTCTTTAAAAAATTCACGTTTATGGGCTTCTGAATATAATTTAAAAATTCTTTAAAAAATCCACGTTTATAGGCTTCTGAATATAATTTAAAAATTCTTTAAAAAATCCACGTTTATGGGCTTCTGAATATAATTTAAAAATTCTTTAAAAAATTCACGTTTATGGGCTTCTGAATATAATTTAAAAATTCTTTAAAAAATCCACGTTTATAGGCTTCTGAATATAATTTAAAAATTCTTTAAAAAATCCACGTTTATGGGCTTCTGAATATAATTTAAAAATTCTTTAAAAAATCCACGTTTATGGGCTTCTGAATATAATTTAAAAATTCTTTAAAAAATCCACGTTTATGGGCTTCTGAATATAATTTAAAAATTCTTTAAAAAATCCACGTTTATGGGCTTCTGAATATAATTAAAAATTCTTTAAAAAATCCACGTTTATGGGCTTCTGAATATAATTTAAAAATTCTTTAAAAAATTCACGTTTATGGGCTTCTGAATATAATTTAAAAATTCTTTAAAAAATCCACGTTTATAGGCTTCTGAATATAATTTAAAAATTCTTTAAAAAATCCACGTTTATGGGCTTCTGAATATAATTTAAAAATTCTTTAAAAAATCCACGTTTATGGGCTTCTGAATATAATTTAAAAATTCTTTAAAAAATCCACGTTTATGGGCTTCTGAATATAATTTAAAAATTCTTTAAAAAATTCACGTTTATGGGCTTCTGAATATAATTTAAAAATTCTTTAAAAAATCCACGTTTATAGGCTTCTGAATATAATTTAAAAATTCTTTAAAAAATCCACGTTTATGGGCTTCTGAATATAATTTAAAAATTCTTTAAAAAATCCACGTTTATGGGCTTCTGAATATAATTTAAAAATTCTTTAAAAAATCCACGTTTATGGGCTTCTGAATATAATTTAAAAATTCTTTAAAAAATCCACGTTTATGGGCTTCTGAATATAATTAAAAATTCTTTAAAAAATCCACGTTTATGGGCTTCTGAATATAATTTAAAAATTCTTTAAAAAATTCACGTTTATGGGCTTCTGAATATAATTTAAAAATTCTTTAAAAAATCCACGTTTATAGGCTTCTGAATATAATTTAAAAATTCTTTAAAAAATCCACGTTTATGGGCTTCTGAATATAATTTAAAAATTCTTTAAAAAATCCACGTTTATGGGCTTCTGAATATAATTTAAAAATTCTTTAAAAAATCCACGTTTATGGGCTTCTGAATATAATTTAAAAATTCTTTAAAAAATCCACGTTTATAGGCTTCTGAATATAATTTAAAAATTCTTTAAAAAATCCACGTTTATGTGCTTCTGAATATAATTTAAAAATTCTTTAAAAAATCCACGTTTATGGGCTTCTGAATATAATTTAAAAATTCTTTAAAAAATTCACGTTTATGGGCTTCTGAATATAATTTAAAAATTCTTTAAAAAATCCACGTTTATGGGCTTCTGAATATAATTTAAAAATTCTTTAAAAAATCCACGTTTATGGGCTTCTGAATATAATTTAAAAATTCTTTAAAAAATCCACGTTTATGGGCTTCTGAATATAATTTAAAAATTCTTTAAAAAATCCACGTTTATAGGCTTCTGAATATAATTTAAAAATTCTTTAAAAAATCCACGTTTATGTGCTTCTGAATATAATTTAAAAATTCTTTAAAAAATCCACGTTTATGGGCTTCTGAATATAATTTAAAAATTCTTTAAAAAATTCACGTTTATGGGCTTCTGAATATAATTTAAAAATTCTTTAAAAAATCCACGTTTATAGGCTTCTGAATATAATTTAAAAATTCTTTAAAAAATCCACGTTTATGGGCTTCTGAATATAATTTAAAAATTCTTTAAAAAATCCACGTTTATAGGCTTCTGAATATAATTTAAAAATTCTTTAAAAAATCCACGTTTATGTGCTTCTGAATATAATTTAAAAATTCTTTAAAAAATCCACGTTTATGGGCTTCTGAATATAATTTAAAAATTCTTTAAAAAATTCACGTTTATGGGCTTCTGAATATAATTTAAAAATTCTTTAAAAAATCCACGTTTATAGGCTTCTGAATATAATTTAAAAATTCTTTAAAAAATCCACGTTTATGGGCTTCTGAATATAATTTAAAAATTCTTTAAAAAATCCACGTTTATGGGCTTCTGAATATAATTTAAAAATTCTTTAAAAAATCCACGTTTATGGGCTTCTGAATATAATTTAAAAATTCTTTAAAAAATCCACGTTTATGGGCTTCTGAATATAATTAAAAATTCTTTAAAAAATCCACGTTTATGGGCTTCTGAATATAATTTAAAAATTCTTTAAAAAATTCACGTTTATGGGCTTCTGAATATAATTTAAAAATTCTTTAAAAAATCCACGTTTATAGGCTTCTGAATATAATTTAAAAATTCTTTAAAAAATCCACGTTTATGGGCTTCTGAATATAATTTAAAAATTCTTTAAAAAATCCACGTTTATGGGCTTCTGAATATAATTTAAAAATTCTTTAAAAAATCCACGTTTATGGGCTTCTGAATATAATTTAAAAATTCTTTAAAAAATTCACGTTTATGGGCTTCTGAATATAATTTAAAAATTCTTTAAAAAATCCACGTTTATAGGCTTCTGAATATAATTTAAAAATTCTTTAAAAAATCCACGTTTATGTGCTTCTGAATATAATTTAAAAATTCTTTAAAAAATCCACGTTTATGGGCTTCTGAATATAATTTAAAAATTCTTTAAAAAATCCACGTTTATGGGCTTCTGAATATAATTTAAAAATTCTTTAAAAAATCCACGTTTATGGGCTTCTGAATATAATTAAAAATTCTTTAAAAAATCCACGTTTATGGGCTTCTGAATATAATTTAAAAATTCTTTAAAAAATCCACGTTTATGGGCTTCTGAATATAATTTAAAAATTCTTTAAAAAATCCACGTTTATGGGCTTCTGAATATAATTTAAAAATTCTTTAAAAAATCCACGTTTATGGGCTTCTGAATATAATTTAAAAATTCTTTAAAAAATCCACGTTTATAGGCTTCTGAATATAATTTAAAAATTCTTTAAAAAATCCACGTTTATGTGCTTCTGAATATAATTTAAAAATTCTTTAAAAAATCCACGTTTATGGGCTTCTGAATATAATTTAAAAATTCTTTAAAAAATTCACGTTTATGGGCTTCTGAATATAATTTAAAAATTCTTTAAAAAATCCACGTTTATAGGCTTCTGAATATAATTTAAAAATTCTTTAAAAAATCCACGTTTATGGGCTTCTGAATATAATTTAAAAATTCTTTAAAAAATCCACGTTTATAGGCTTCTGAATATAATTTAAAAATTCTTTAAAAAATCCACGTTTATGTGCTTCTGAATATAATTTAAAAATTCTTTAAAAAATCCACGTTTATGGGCTTCTGAATATAATTTAAAAATTCTTTAAAAAATTCACGTTTATGGGCTTCTGAATATAATTTAAAAATTCTTTAAAAAATCCACGTTTATAGGCTTCTGAATATAATTTAAAAATTCTTTAAAAAATCCACGTTTATGGGCTTCTGAATATAATTTAAAAATTCTTTAAAAAATCCACGTTTATGTGCTTCTGAATATAATTTAAAAATTCTTTAAAAAATCCACGTTTATGGGCTTCTGAATATAATTTAAAAATTCTTTAAAAAATCCACGTTTATGGGCTTCTGAATATAATTTAAAAATTCTTTAAAAAATCCACGTTTATGGGCTTCTGAATATAATTTAAAAATTCTTTAAAAAATCCACGTTTATGGGCTTCTGAATATAATTTAAAAATTCTTTAAAAAATCCACGTTTATAGGCTTCTGAATATAATTTAAAAATTCTTTAAAAAATCCACGTTTATGGGCTTCTGAATATAATTTAAAAATTCTTTAAAAAATCCACGTTTATGTGCTTCTGAATATAATTTAAAAATTCTTTAAAAAATCCACGTTTATGGGCTTCTGAATATAATTTAAAAATTCTTTAAAAAATCCACGTTTATGGGCTTCTGAATATAATTTAAAAATTCTTTAAAAAATCCACGTTTATGGGCTTCTGAATATAATTTAAAAATTCTTTAAAAAATCCACGTTTATGGGCTTCTGAATATAATTTAAAAATTCTTTAAAAAATCCACGTTTATGGGCTTCTGAATATAATTTAAAAATTCTTTAAAAAATCCAC
Organism: Musca autumnalis; assembly: GCF_047663935.1. Classification (NCBI taxonomy): domain Eukaryota; kingdom Metazoa; phylum Arthropoda; class Insecta; order Diptera; family Muscidae; genus Musca; species Musca autumnalis. Next base: position 233,651,927 of record NW_027411977.1, read on the forward strand.
GTTTATGGGCTTCTGAATATAATTTAAAAATTCTTTAAAAAATCCACGTTTATGGGCTTCTGAATATAATTTAAAAATTCTTTAAAAAATTCACGTTTATGGGCTTCTGAATATAATTTAAAAATTCTTTAAAAAATCCACGTTTATAGGCTTCTGAATATAATTTAAAAATTCTTTAAAAAAATCCACGTTTATGGGCTTCTGAATATAATTTAAAAATTCTTTAAAAAATCCACGTTTATGGGCTTCTGAATATAATTTAAAAATTCTTTAAAAAATCCACGTTTATGGGCTTCTGAATATAATTTAAAAATTCTTTAAAAAATCCACGTTTATGGGCTTCTGAATATAATTTAAAAATTCTTTAAAAAATCCACGTTTATGGGCTTCTGAATATAATTTAAAAATTCTTTAAAAAATCCACGTTTATGGGCTTCTGAATATAATTTAAAAATTCTTTAAAAAATCCACGTTTATGGGCTTCTGAATATAATTTAAAAATTCTTTAAAAAATCCACGTTTATGGGCTTCTGAATATAATTTAAAAATTCTTTAAAAAATCCACGTTTATGGGCTTCTGAATATAATTTAAAAATTCTTTAAAAAATCCACGTTTATGGGCTTCTGAATATAATTTAAAAATTCTTTAAAAAATCCACGTTTATGGGCTTCTGAATATAATTTAAAAATTCTTTAAAAAATCCACGTTTATGGGCTTCTGAATATAATTTAAAAATTCTTTAAAAAATCCACGTTTATGGGCTTCTGAATATAATTTAAAAATTCTTTAAAAAATCCACGTTTATGGGCTTCTGAATATAATTTAAAAATTCTTTAAAAAATCCACGTTTATGGGCTTCTGAATATAATTTAAAAATTCTTTAAAAAATCCACGTTTATGGGCTTCTGAATATAATTTAAAAATTCTTTAAAAAATCCACGTTTATGGGCTTCTGAATATAATTTAAAAATTCTTTAAAAAATCCACGTTTATGGGCTCCTGAATATAATTTAAAAATTCTTTAAAAAATCCACGTTTATGGGCATCTGAATATCCTTACAAAATTTTTAAATAAATCCACATTTAAGGGCATCTGAGTTTTCTTCTAAAATTCTTTAGAAAAATCCTCGTTTATAGGCCTCTGAACATGCTTTAAAATTATTTAAAATCCACGTTTTGGGATTTCTTAGAAGAATTTCAGAACATCTTTAAGAATTGTTTATCATTTGTTTTCTTTAAGTGAGATGCGAGGTCAGATTTTGATTCCATGATAATATGTAACCAAAAATCAATTTTCTTTCCTAAGTACATATTTTGTGAGTCCTTTGGGGGGAAACGTTTTTATTTCTCATAAAAAATAAGAACATCCCATAGATTTACACCATTAAAATAAAATACATCTTTCACGCTTCTACCCTGGCTCCCCCACAATTGATTATTTGTTTCAATCAAGCCCCATCTAAAGAAAACAACATGTTAAAAACTAAATCAAAACATTTAACAAATCATGGAGCACCAATGTTTTCTTATATAAATACAAAACCACCCTCCCAAAAGGGAACACTCACAACTTGACACGACAACAATCACCATCATTTGGAATAGAAGAATTAACAATTGCTTGCCCCCCAAATGTTTAGTGCTACAGGCTGACAAGCTACAACTAGAGCTGGCAGGGGGAGTATAGTGAACCGCATTAATCTATGACATCGGAGTGGTGTAATCTTAGAAAATTCTAAAGATTTAGAAATTACATTGAAAGAAAAATAAAGGATAGAGGATTAATTAAATTGTTCGTTTTTGTTGGTTTGAGGGAGGGTTGATCGAAAACATGTTTTTCTTTCATTCAAAATGTGGGAACATTTTTTGATTTTTAATTTTTGGGGAAAATCGTGTTTTAAACTCTGTTGATGTTTTAGAACAAGACTTTTGAGGGTTGTTGTAATGGGATTAAACGTGAAAGGATTACAAAGTGTTGAAATGGTACATATGTATGTTGTATAGTGTGGGAATAAATTTTTATTGTTGGGGATTTTAGGAATAAAAACAAGTTTTTTTAAATCATTTTAATGCTTTAGATAAAAAAAGACTTTTGAGAGTAGTTTTAAAGGGTTTAACGAGTTAAAGGATTAGTGCTGAAGTGGCCTATTTGCACCATTTTCGAGGCACCATTACACCAAGAAAGCGTGAATTTTTAAGAATATTTTATTGAGACCAAGAAAACATGGATTTTTAAAGAAATTTTTTTGAGCCACCATTAGACCAAGAAAACGTGGATTTTTTAAAAAATATTTTTTGAGCCACCATTAGACCAAGAAAACGTGGATTTTTAAAAAATATTTTTTGAGCCACAATTAGACCAAGAAAACGTGGATTTTTAAAGAATATTTTTTGAGCCACCATTAGACCAAGGAAACGTGGATTTTTAAAGAATATTTTTTGAGCCACCATTAGACCAAGGAAACGTGGATTTTTAAAGAATATTTTTTGAGCCACCATTAGACCAAGAAAACGTGGATTTTTAAAGAATATTTTTTGAGCCACCATTAGACCAAGGAAACGTGAATTTTTAAAGAATATTTTTTGAGCCACCATTAGACCAAGAAAACGTGGATTTTTAAAGAATATTTTTTGAGCCACCATTAGACCAAGAAAACGTGGATTTTTAAAGAATATTTTTTGAGCCACCATTAGACCAAGAAAACGTGGATTTTTAAAGAATATTTTTTGAGCCACCATTAGACCAAGAAAACGTGGATTTTTAAAGAATATTTTTTGAGCCACCATTAGACCAAGAAAACGTGGATTTTTAAAGAATATTTTCTGAGCCACCATTAGACCAAGAAAACGTGGATTTTTAAAGAATATTTTTTGAGCCACCATTAGACCAAGAAAACGTGGATTTTTAAGGAATATTTTTTGAGCCACCATTAGGCCATGAAAACGTGGATTTTTAAAGAATATTTTTTGAGCCACCATTAGACAAAAAAAAACGTGGATTTTAAAAGAACATTTTTGAGCCACCATTAGACCAAGAAAACGTGGATTTTAAAAGAACATTTTTGAGCCACCATTAGACCAAAAAAACGTGGATTTTAAAAGAGCATTTTTGAGCCACCATTAGACCAAAAAAACGTGGATTTTAAAAGAGCATTTTTGAGCCACCATTAGACTAAGAAAACGTGGATTTTTAAAGAATATTTTTTGAGCCACCATTAGACCAAGAAAACGTGGATTTTAAAAGAGCATTTTTGAGCCACCATTAGACCAAGAAAACGTGGATTTTAAAAGAACATTTTTGAGCCACCATTAGACCAAAAAAACGTGGATTTTAAAAGAGCATTTTTGAGCCACCATTAGACCAAAAAAACGTGGATTTTAAAAGAGCATTTTTGAGCCACCATTAGACCAAGAAAACGTGGATTTTTAAAGAATATTTTTTGAACCACCATTAGACCAAGAAAACGTGGATTTTAAAAGAGCATTTTTGAGCCACCATTAGACCAAGAAAACGTGGATTTTTAAAGAATATTTTTTGAGCCACCATTAGACCAAGAAAACGTGGATTTTTAAAGAATATTTTTTGAGCCACCATTAGACCAAGAAAACGTGGATTTTTAAAGAATATTTTTTGAGCCACCATTAGACCAAGAAAACGTGGATTTTTAAAGAATATTTTTTGAGCCACCATTAGACCAAGAAAACGTGGATTTTTAAAGAATATTTTTTGAGCCACCATTAGACCAAGAAAACGTGGATTTTTAAAGAATATTTTTTGAGCCACCATTAGACCAAGAAAACGTGGATTTTTAAAGAATATTTTTTGAGCCACCATTAGACCAAGAAAACGTGGATTTTTAAAGAATATTTTTTGAGCCACCATTAGACCAAGAAAACGTGGATTTTTAAAGAATATTTTTTGAGCCACCATTAGACCAAGAAAACGTGGATTTTTAAAGAATATTTTTTGAGCCACCATTAGACCAAGAAAACGTGGATTTTTAAAGAATATTTTTTGAGCCACCATTAGACAAAAAAAAACGTGGATTTTAAAAGAACATTTTTGAGCCACCATTAGACCAAGAAAACGTGGATTTTAAAAGAACATTTTTGAGCCACCATTAGACCAAAAAAACGTGGATTTTAAAAGAGCATTTTTGAGCCACCATTAGACCAAGAAAACGTGGATTTTAAAAGAACATTTTTGAGCCACCATTAGACCAAAAAAACGTGGATTTTAAAAGAGCATTTTTGAGCCACCATTAGACCAAAAAATCGTGGATTTTAAAAGAGCATTTTTGAGCCACCATTAGACCAAGAAAACGTGGATTTTTAAAGAATATTTTTTGAGCCACCATTAGACTAAGAAAACGTGGATTTTTAAAGAATATTTTTTGAGCCACCATTAGACCAAGAAAACGTGGATTTTAAAAGAGCATTTTTGAGCCACCATTAGACCAAGAAAACGTGGATTTTAAAAGAACATTTTTGAGCCACCATTAGACCAAAAAAACGTGGATTTTAAAAGAGCATTTTTGAGCCACCATTAGACCAAAAAAACGTGGATTTTAAAAGAGCATTTTTGAGCCACCATTAGACCAAAAAAACGTGGATTTTAAAAGAGCATTTTTGAGCCACCATTAGACCAAGAAAACGTGGATTTTTAAAGAATATTTTTTGAGCCACCATTAGACCAAGAAAACGTGGATTTTTAAAGAATATTTTTTGAGCCACCATTAGACAAAAAAAAACGTGGATTTTAAAAGAACATTTTTGAGCCACCATTAGACCAAAAAAACGTGGATTTTAAAAGAGCATTTTTGAGCCACAATTAGACCAAAAAAACGTGGATTTTAAAAGAGCATTTTTGAGCCACCATTAGACCAAAAAAACGTGGATTTTAAAAGAGCATTTTTGAGCCACCATTAGACCAAGAAAACGTGGATTTTTAAAGAATATTTTTTGAGCCACCATTAGACCAAGAAAACGTGGATTTTTAAAGAATATTTTTTGAGCCACCATTAGACCAAGAAAACGTGGATTTTTAAAGAATATTTTTTGAGCCACCATTAGACAAAAAAAAACGTGGATTTTAAAAGAACATTTTTGAGCCACCATTAGACCAAGAAAACGTGGATTTTAAAAGAACATTTTTGAGCCACCATTAGACCAAAAAAACGTGGATTTTAAAAGAGCATTTTTGAGCCACCATTAGACTAAGAAAACGTGGATTTTTAAAGAATATTTTTTGAGCCACCATTAGACCAAGAAAACGTGGATTTTAAAAGAGCATTTTTGAGCCACCATTAGACCAAGAAAACGTGGATTTTAAAAGAACATTTTTGAGCCACCATTAGACCAAAAAAACGTGGATTTTAAAAGAGCATTTTTGAGCCACCATTAGACCAAAAAATCGTGGATTTTAAAAGAGCATTTTTGAGCCACCATTAGACCAAGAAAACGTGGATTTTTAAAGAATATTTTTTGAGCCACCATTAGACCAAGAAAACGTGGATTTTAAAAGAGCATTTTTGAGCCACCATTAGACCAAGAAAACGTGGATTTTTAAAGAATATTTTTTGAGCCACCATTAGACCAAGAAAACGTGGATTTTTAAAGAATATTTTTTGAGCCACCATTAGACCAAGAAAACGTGGATTTTTAAAGAATATTTTTTGAGCCACCATTAGACCAAGAAAACGTGGATTTTTAAAGAATATTTTTTGAGCCACCATTAGACCAAGAAAACGTGGATTTTTAAAGAATATTTTTTGAGCCACCATTAGACCAAGAAAACGTGGATTTTTAAAGAATATTTTTTGAGCCACCATTAGACCAAGAAAACGTGGATTTTTAAAGAATATTTTTTGAGCCACCATTAGACCAAGAAAACGTGGATTTTTAAAGAATATTTTTTGAGCCACCATTAGACCAAGAAAACGTGGATTTTTAAAGAATATTTTTTGAGCCACCATTAGACCAAGAAAACGTGGATTTTTAAAGAATATTTTTTGAGCCACCATTAGACCAAGAAAACGTGGATTTTTAAAGAATATTTTTTGAGCCACCATTAGACCAAGAAAACGTGGATTTTTAAAGAATATTTTTTGAGCCACCATTAGACAAAAAAACGTGGATTTTAAAAGAGCATTTTTGAGCCACCATTAGACTAAGAAAACGTGGATTTTTAAAGAATATTTTTTGAGCCACCATTAGACCAAGAAAACGTGGATTTTTAAAGAATATTTTTTGAGCCACCATTAGACCAAGAAAACGTGGATTTTTAAAGAATATTTTTTGAGCCACCATTAGACCAAGAAAACGTGGATTTTTAAAGAATATTTTTTGAGCCACCATTAGACCAAGAAAACGTGGATTTTTAAAGAATATTTTTTGAGCCACCATTAGGCCAAGAAAACGTGGGTTTTTAAAGAATATTTTTTGAGCCACCATTAAAACGTGGATTTTTAAAGAATATTTTTTGGGCCACCATTAGACCAAGAAAACGTGGATTTTTAAAGAATATTTTTTGAGCCACCATTAGACCAAGAAAACGTGGATTTTTAAAGAATATTTTTTGAGCCACCATTAGACCAAGAAAACGTGGATTTTTAAAGAATATTTTTTGAGCCACCATTAGACCAAGAAAACGTGGATTTTTAAAGAATATTTTTTGAGCCACCATTAGACCAAGAAAACGTGGATTTTTAAAGAATATTTTTTGAGCCACCATTAGACCAAGAAAACGTGGATTTTTAAAGAATATTTTTTGAGCCACCATTAGACCAAGAAAACGTGGATTTTTAAAGAATATTTTTTGAGCCACCATTAGACCAAGAAAACGTGGATTTTTAAAGAATATTTTTTGAGCCACCATTAGACCAAGAAAACGTGGATTTTTAAAGAATATTTTTTGAGCCACCATTAGACCAAGAAAACGTGGATTTTTAAAGAATATTTTTTGAGCCACCATTAGACCAAGAAAACGTGGATTTTTAAAGAATATTTTTTGAGCCACCATTAGACCAAGAAAACGTGGATTTTTAAAGAATATTTTTTGAGCCACCATTAGACCAAGAAAACGTGGATTTTTAAAGAATATTTTTTGAGCCACCATTAGACCAAGAAAACGTGGATTTTTAAAGAATATTTTTTGAGCCACCATTAGACCAAGAAAACGTGGATTTTTAAAGAATATTTTTTGAGCCACCATTAAAACGTGGATTTTTAAAGAATATTTTTTGGGCCACCATTAGACCAAGAAAACGTGGATTTTTAAAGAATATTTTTTGAGCCACCATTAGACCAAGAAAACGTGGATTTTTAAAGAATATTTTTTGAGCCACCATTAGACCAAGAAAACGTGGATTTTTAAAGAATATTTTTTGAGCCACCATTAGACCAAGAAAACGTGGATTTTTAAAGAATATTTTTTGAGCCACCATTAGACCAAGAAAACGTGGATTTTTAAAGAATATTTTTTGAGCCACCATTAGACCAAGAAAACGTGGATTTTTAAAGAATATTTTTTGACCAAGAAAACGTGGATTTTTAAAGAATATTTTTTGAGCCACCATTAGACCAAGAAAACGTGGATTTTTAAAGATTTTTTTTTAGACCAAGAAAACGTGGATTTTTAAAGATTTTTTTAACCACCATTAGACCAAGAAAACGTGGATTTTTAAAGATTTTTTTTGAGCCACCATTAGACCAAGAAAACGTGGATTTTTAAAGAATATTTGGTCCAAAAGGGTGCAAAGGAAAGGGTACTTCGAAGACATTTTCCAAAGGAAAGGTACATCCATTGAGTTATTTTTATCTATAGTTTTTCTAGTCTAAATATTGATCTTTATAGTCCTTTAAGGACTTCTACAATGCACATCCCCTCTCCATATTAATGATAATTAAATTCATCCTCATTATCTTTAAGTCATCCGAAGCCAAAGTGTGAGAATCTCTTCATTTATTAGTCATTAAACATGACAAGCTGAAAACGATTTTTCATTTTTTCTTTCAATTTTTTAGTGTTCAATGGGCTTCTTTTAAAAAGTCAGAGGCTCCTGTACAATGTCTGTCCTAACTCCCAGTTGATATTTTCCCACAATTTTCTCCACAAAGTCCTTAAATTGACACACGTTTTAAGCATGACTCAGCAGCTCAACAAAGGGACAATTAATGGTTGCTTGAGAGCTCAACAAAATGTTGCTTCAAAAACAACATGCCAACAAGGCGTCTAGTGTTTAGTTCAATTATCTCAAAGGACTCAAAATAAATTAATCAGTCGTTATGAATCGTTATCTGTCCGTCCACAAAATGTTTGCTCCTTTTTTACAAACTAAAAGGTGTTGCCACAATAAAAAGTGAATATCCTTTTTTCGAAAATATTTTCTCAACATTCCCACACTTTTTGGGCAGCAAAACATGAACATCTTTAACAAAAACGCAGCAGATAACCTAAAGACACACCAATAAACCATACATTTTGTACTTAAAGAAAACCTGCCATTTCATTCACAGCCTCAAAGGCAAATTGTAACAGAAATATTTCGAAATTTTCCCATGATTCCTTCTCCTCTATAGAAATCCTTTGAATTTCTTTACAGCATCGGCATTCAATTGAGCCCGAGCCATGTGCATGGCAATACACGCTTCTAACACACATCCTGCTTGTTGCCATCATCCCATCTCAAATTTGTGTTTCTCACGAGCCTGGGAACGTGTTGCATCGGAGTCTGAAATGCCTTTGTGCTGTCTGTGGTGCAATGCCTGTTTCGGCTATTCTCCCCCTCATGGAATGTCTTATCGGCTGGTGTTGCTTCATAAGGTGGTTGTGGTGCCTTACAGCATCATCCCTTGTTGCTCAAGTAAACCAGAAGCAGATGACTGACAAGAATTATTGTTTTTCTTTTTGGGCATCCTTTTTGGTGAACAATTGTTGTTGTTTCTTGCACTCAAGATGCTGTTTAATTGTGGGAAATTTTTTTTAGAAACTGAAATTTTTCTTTAAATTATTTTGTTTTTGTTTTTGTAGAATTGGTGTTACAATTATTCTGGGGGATTACAATTTTCAGATTATTAACGCCAAAAGGATTTGCCATGGTTATTCTGGTAGTATGGTGATGATTTGGTTTGTTCGAGTTTTATGTAATAAACAAAAATTGGCCATTAATTTGATGTGGAAAATTGATGAGCTGGACGTAAGGCATGTTCCATGGTAGCAGAGGGAGTAAAACGTGACATTAGATGAATTTTGTAAATTTGCAAAACAGAGGTAAAAAGTTTTCTAAAAGACAACAATTTTCCCTAAATTTAAATTTTTAGTCCTTCTGGAGTTTTGTTGCAACTCTGTTTCCCCACAGAACATGTCTACTGTTTTAAAAGTATGCCAAAATATCGACGCATGAGCCACGGACTGTTCCATCTGTATATTGACAAAGCATAGTTAAACGTATCGTGTTAGTTGTGTTGTGTATTTTCATGACAATGTAAAATGATGCTTCCACTGGAAAAGCATATTAACCTTATGGCGACCTACGTAATATGGAATGCCAGGATCCCTAGTTGAAAACGGTATCTCAAAGCATGGTATTCCAAATTGGATAGACAAAGTAAAAGGTCGTTGTGTTTTGAAAATTAGCCTTTAATTTTACAGACAATTAGATCTGGAAGTCAGCTCAGACCAACAGTTAATAAAGTGGTTGTTACCGTCATCCAAGCGAATGTGCATTAAGGTAGGCTGGCGGAGTATAAAGGTATGTGTACAGACCTGAGAATTGCGGGACCTGGGACTCTTTAGAAAGACTTTTCTTCGGGTTAAGTATGCGGGACCGGCAATTCATCAGAATAACCATTCGTCGACCAAAGACAGGAAGATTGCTAGATATTACAACCGATAGCCCTCCCACAACCTCCAAATCTATCAACTTCAACCAGGCAGAGTTTACATGGACTTTTGTTATACAAGAAGACGTGTGTAACTGGCGGAGAAAGGAAACTAATCCATTTGTTACTCTATGTGCTTTGAAAAGAGTTTCGCCAGCTTCCTTTTCTATACGAATTACGTCCATCCTCGCGCCCCCAGTTTTAGCCACACTAGAGAGAGAGAGAGAGATATAGGGAGAACAGTCGACTTGTGAGCTCTACTGAGTCACAAACTGAGGTCAAAAGAAGTACCCAACCAACAAGCTTTTTTAACTTAGGGAAACTTCAACCTCATAGTCAACTACCACAGTACAGAAGTCAAGATCAAATGAAGAACAAACTCAAATCCTGCACTTTCTTCGCTTAACCCACCATTACTCGGTCTAATACCAAAGCTATGAGTTGCGAAATGGCTTCACACCCAAGGCACAAATTCTTTAGCCTATAAGTGTATCCCAAAGATCTGTACTCAATTATTACAAACGTTAACCCTAGCAATGTTACCAGAGTAGACACCAACATCGCCTGCGCTGAGTAGGTTTGAGATCACACATTTCGGTAGGGCCGTTCTTTACAATGACGTCGAAGTGATTTCATTTGCTTAACCTTTCTTGTCAACAGAGTTGCTGGCCTTGACGGACTTTGAAAAGGTTGTGATTTGAGGCTATATTATGCTGGGACGGAGTAAAACCCTGGACCTATTTGGATGTTCTCAGTTTGTCAACATCCAGGTACTATGTATCTACATGCTGCGAGAACACAGAACCTAGTAAGTTATCAGTAAAGAGACTCTACACAGCCCCCCCCCACCCCTCCAACTCCGAAGAACTAGTGAACTTTATGAGCCGGAAGAATATCATGGTTGCGACGGTGCAGGCAACCAACCTCAACAACAATTGCAGCTTACAGCATTGTGATGGTTACAATGTACTGAGGAAAAATCGCACCAGATGTCGAGGTAAGAGACTAGCTTTCTTGTTGTACCAGTCTGTTCACAACAGACCTATCTCGCTTAAGCCTGGCCTAATGACCGCTACATGACATGTTTGGGGGTGGCAGTTAGGCGCGGAACTGTCGAGGTAAAATTGCTTAAAGTATACATCCGCCGATTAATAGCTGTTTTACAGGTTATTGGCTCAATCTTAGGTCATAAACGACTGGTCTTAGGGGATTTAAGTGCTCATCACGAGCATCATCACGAGCCAGATTCCATTAGCTCCAAACGCTAACTTCAAAAAATCGTGGAAAAACTAACTGGCCTGACTTCAGAGAGTTCAACCATCACCGCTTCAGAGGTTCAATGGTTGGGTAGATGACCCTTCTGCTGTTCGGGTAGCAGAAAAGACGTTCCGAGACATCATCACTGCTACAGCCGCTCGTCATATATGTACCTGTTGGTCGAACACCCAAAGTGAGGCCGAATTTCCCAGCAGAAACGATGGGATTATCAAATGAACGTGTCAAGCTTCGTCGGGCCAACCCAATGGACACCAGAGTCAGTGAGCTGACACTGGAAGTTCAGAGGATAATAGATGAGCATAAGCGGAACATGTGTATATCATCTGAAGTGTTTTAACATCGGAGCCCGAAATAATTGAATTGTGGTCAACGGTTAAGTCTCTCCAGAACGCTGGAAAGAAAGAAAGAAGATAGGACTTCAGTCATGTTTGGCGACGTTACGCTGATTGCTCCGAAGAGGTGCGCAAGTATTTAATTGACAGTTTGTCGAGCATCCTGGCTGTGACAGGGCGAAGATAAAAGTACTACGTCCTATAGACCTTTTCTGAAAGAAAGGGTGCTTCTAAAGACCCCTTCTGAAAGAAAAGATGCTTATAAAGACCTTTTCTGAAAGAAAGGGTGCTGTTGCATGCCCCTTGTGAAACGAAGGGTGCTTCTGTAGACCCCTTCTGAAAAAAAGGGTGCTTCTGTAGACTCCTTCTGAAAGAAAGGGCTGCTTTTCTAGACCCCTTCTGAAAGAAACGGTGCTTCTCTAGACCCCTTTTGAAAGAAAGGGTGCTTCTCTAGACCCCTTCTGAAAGAAGGTAGACCGCTTTTGAAAGAAAGGATGCTTCTGCAGACTCCTTCTGAAAGAAAGGGTGCTTCTGTAGACTCCTTCTGAAAGAAAGGGTGCTTCTGTAGACTCCTTCTGAAAGAAAAGGGTGCTACTGTAGACTCCTTCTCAAAAAAGGTAGACCCCTTCTGAAAGAAAAGTTGCTTTTGTAGGCCCCTTGTGAAAGAAAGGGTGCTTCTGTAGACCCCTTCTGAAAGAAAAGGTGCTTCTGTAGACCCCTTCTAAAGGAAAGGGTCCTTCTGTAGACCCCTTCTGAAAGAAAAGGGTCCTTCTGTAGACCCCTTCTGAAAGAAAAGGGGTCCTTCTGTAGACCCCTTCTGAAAGAAAGGGTGCTTCTGTAGCCGCCTTCTTAAAGAAAGGGTACTTCTGTAGACCTCTTCTGAAAGAAAGCGATCTTCTCTAGACCTCTTCTGAAAGAAAAAGTGCTTCTGTATACCTCTTCTGAGGGAAACGGTGTTTCTCCTTCTGAAAGATAGGGTGTTTCTATAGACAACTTCTGAAAGAAAATTTGCTTTTGTAGTCCCCTTGTGAATGAAAGGGTGCTTCTGTAGACCCCTTCTGAAAGAAAAGGTGCTTCTGTAGACCCCTTCTGAAAGAAAGGTTGCACCTTCAAAAGGAAAAGGTGCTTCTGTAGACCCCTTTTGAAGATCCCTTCGAAAGGAAAAGGTGCTTCTCTAGACACCTTCTGAAAGAAAGGGTGCTACTGTAGACTCCTTCTGAAAGAAAGGGTGCTACTGTAGACCCCTTCTGAAAGAAAGGGTGCTACTGTAGACTCCTTCTGAAAGAAAAGGTGCTTCTGTATACCCCTTCTGAAAGAAAGGTTGCTTTTGTAGGCCCCTTCTGAAAGAAAGGGTGCTTCTGTAGAACCCTACTGAAAGAAAGGGTGCTTATAAAGACCTTTTGTGAAAGAAAGGGTGCTTCTGTAGACGCCTTCTGAAAGAAAGGGTGCTTATAAAGACCTTTTGTGAAAGAAAGGGTGCTTCTGTAGACGCCTTCTGAAAGAAAGGGTGCTTCTCTAGACGCCTTCTGAAAGAAAGGGTGCTTCTCTAGACGCCTTCTGAAAGAAGGAAAGAAAAGGTGCTTCTGTACCCCCTTCTGAAAGAAATGGTGCTTCTGTAGACCCCGTCTGAAAGATAGGGTGCTTCTCTAGACCCCTTCTGAAAGAATGGGTGCTTTTGTAGACAACTTCTGAAAGAAGGTGGACCCCTTCTGAAAGAAACGGTGCTTCTGTAGACCCCTTCTGAAAGAAAGGGTGTTCTCTTGACCCCTTCTGAAGAAAGTGTGCTTCTCTTGACCCCTTCTGAAAGAAAGGGTGCTTCTCTTGACCCCTTCTGAAAGAAAGGGTGCTTCTCTTGACCCTTTTTGAAGAAAGGGTGCTTCGGTAGACACTTTCTGAAAGAGGGTAGACCCCTTCTGAAAGAAGGTAGGCCCCTTCTGAAAGAAACGGTGCTTCTGTAGACCCCTCCTGAAAGAAAGGGTGCTTCTCTAGTCCCCTTCTGAAAGAATGGGTGCTTTTGTAGACACCTTCTGAAAGAAGGTGGGCCCCTTCTGAAAGAAACGGTACTTCAGTAGACCCCTTCTGAAAGAAAGGGTTCTTCTATTGAACCCTTCTGAAAGATAGGGTGTTTCTATAGACAACTTCTGAAAGAAAAGTTGCTTTTGTAGGCCCCTTGTGAAAGAAAGGGTGCTTCTGTAGACCCCTTCTAAAGGAAAGGGTCCTTCTGTAGACCCCTTCTGAAAGAAAGGGTGCTTCTGTAGCCGCCTTCTTAAAGAAAGGGTACTTCTGTAGACGTCTTCTGAAAGAAATGGATCTTCTCTAGACCTCTTCTGAAAGAAAAGTGCTTCTGTAAACCTCTTCTGAAAGAAACGGTGTTTCCCCTTCTGAAAGATAGGGTGTTTCTATAGACAACTTCTGAAAGAAAAGTTGCTTTTGTAGTCCCCTTGTGAATGAAAGGGTGCTTCTGTAGACCCCTTCTGAAAGAAAGGTTGCACCTTCTAAAGGAAAAGGTGCTTCTGTAGACCCCTTTTGAAGATCCCTTCTAAAGGAAAAGGTGCTTCCTAGACCCCTTCTGAAAGAAAGGGTGCTACTGTAGACTCCTTCTGAAAGAAAGGGTGCTACTGTAGACCCCTTCTGAAAGAAAGGGTGCTACTGTAGACCCCTTCTGAAAGAAAGGTTGCTTTTGTAGGCCTCTTCTGAAAGAAAGGGTGCTTATAAAGACCTTTTGTGAAAGAAAAGGTGCTTCTGTAGACGCCTTCTGAAAGAAAGGGTGCTTCTCTAGACGTCTTCTGAAAGAAGGAAAGAAAAGGTGCTTCTGTACCCCTTCTGAAAGAAATGGTGCTTCTGTAGACCCCGTCTGAAAGATAGGGTGCTTCTCTAGACCCCTTCTGAAAGAATGGGTGCTTTTGTAGACACCTTCTGAAAGAAGGTGGACCCCTTCTGAAAGAAACGGTTCTTCTGTAGACCCCTTCTGAAAGAAAGGTTGCTTCTCTAGACCCCTTCGGAAAGATAGGGAGCTTCTCTTGACCCCTTCTGAAAGAAAGGGTGCTTCGGTAGACTCTTTCTGAAAGAGGGTAGACCCCTTCTGAAAGAAGGTGGACCCCTTCTGAAAGAAACGGTACTTCTGTAGACCCCTTCTGAAATATAGGTTGCTTCTCTAGACCCCTTCTGAAAGAAAGGGTGCTTCTCTTGACCCTTTCTGAAAGAAAGGGTGCTTCTCTTGACCCCTTCTGAAGAAAGGGTGCTTCGGTAGACTCCTTCTGAAAGAGGGTAGACCCCTTCTGAAAGAGGGTAGACCCCTTCTGAAAGAGGGTAGACCCCTTCTGAAAGAAAGGATGCTTCTGTAGACTCCTTCTGAAAGAAGGTAGACCCCTTCTGAAAGAAAGGGTGCTTCTCTATACCCCTTCTGAAAGAAAGGTGCTTATAAAGACCTTTTCTGAAACAAAAGGTGCGTTTGTAGACCCCTTGTGGTAGAAAGGTGCTTCTGTAGACCCCTTCTGAAAGAAACGGTGTTTCTGTAGGCCCCTTCTGAAAGAAAATGTGCTTCTGTAGACTCCTTCTGAATTTATCTATAGACTCTTTCGGAATCTGATATCTCCTGATCTGTTTAACCTCTACCTTTGCTGTATTCCACCCCTCCATTGAGATCGTTGCTTACGCGAATGATCTTAGCGTCAGGTACGTTCCGTGATGTCATTTGTGAAATGCTGAATTCATATTTGACTGATGTTGCCAACTTTTTCCGCTAGATGAACATACAAATATCCGGCAATAAATGTAAGTCCACTCAGTTTCACCACATGAACTGCAGAGGTGGGCGAGCACTGAGTTGGATGCCAGGATCGATGACAGCAGAATTTACGCCAGCAACTATCCCAAGGTTCTAGGGGTCACATTCAACAGCATGCTGACGTCGTTCACGCATGCCACAGCCATCTATAGAAGCTGAGGAGTGGAGGAGGAGTGGTTTCGTTTCAACTACGCTCGGGATGGTGCAGCGGTTTAAATTCCTATAGGGTAAGGATTGATGACACCGTGCATAATATTTGCCGGCACGACACACTGCGCCTTTTTAACTGTCCTGCCAAACCTACTCAATTACTTGCAGTAGCTTAGTGGCTGTTTCCCATCGTAGCAGCCAAATTCCTTCACCTGGAGATTGACCCAGAGCCAGCCTTATTAAGCAGAACTTTCACAGATATAATAACAACACACCAAACTGCATCCAAATATCTCTAGAAATGTAACGAACTTGTTCTCGACAACGCTCTAAAAGTTCGGTGTCCTCTTTAAAATATATAAACTTTCAGAACATTGGTGGCGTTTTTTATCGGGATAGATAGTGCAATTTTGTTTCTTCAAAATAGTCTTGCTTAATCCCATTGTTGTTGTTTTAATATTTTAAAACAAATAATTCCTGTGGCGAAGATCGAAACTATAGTCCTGCCTGTCTGACCCCTTGGCGAACAGTGTCACATTTTATCCACTAATAAATTAGTTGTTTTAAAATATTACAACATCAACATTTAGAGGTGCAAAGTTTGGACCCCAACGGTTGATCAGATAATTAATTAATTATCCTCATTAGGAATGACTTAATGGCCAAAAATAATTTTACTTCCATTTTACAACGTCACGTTTTAGCCTTGCTCAATATGCTGTGTCCATTGAAAAACATGTCTTCAAATTAGTCTAGAGTCTAGACTAATTCCAAATCATCAATGCCCGACAATCAACCGTGGCAATTTTTTCATGGTTAATGTAAATCTCTCCCAAAAATTTTACAACAATAACAACGGATATAATTTAAAGAATAAAAATCGAACAGAAAATTTCAAAATTTTCCCACAATTATACAGCATCTTTAGTTGTAAGAACAACAACAAAGGATATCCCAAATAAGAGAGAGAAAAACACTAAGAAAAGTATTTCAATCATCTGCTTCAGTTTCTTTGAGTCAGGGGATGATGCTGTAAAGAAGGCAGCAATGTGCACCATCAACTAACCACCTTAAAACAACACCAGACGATAAGACAATCTCTAGGATGGGGGAGAATAGCAGAAACAGGCATTGCACCAAAGGCATGACGCATAGGATGCAACACGTTCCCAGGCTCGTGAGAAAAAATTCTGGAGTTGCATGACAACAAGCAGGATGTGTGTTGGAAGTGTGCATAGCCATGCACATGGCTCGGGCTCAATGAATGGATGGATGCTGGTGAATGCGATGAAGTCTAATGGCATAAGGATTACAATTTCAAAGGAGAAATAGTATGGGAAAATGTTGAGAAATTTCTGTTACAATTCCTTTACTGTTTGGACGACGGCAGGTTTCAATACAATGCAGGTTTTAGTTTCTGGTCTTGTAGCAAAGTGTGGGAATGTTGAGAAATTATTTGTAGAAAAAGGATATTCATTTTTTATTGAGCCACCACCTTTTTTTTTGTTTAAGGAGCAAAGGACAGACAGACCTCATAAATGACGATCAATTTATTTTCAGTTTTAGGATAATTGAGCCAAAACAGAAAACGTTTTGTTGTTGTGTGGTTGCTAGGATCTTTTGAGCTCTAACAGGCCATTAATTATGACTTTGTTGAGCTGTTGAGTCATGCTTAAAAAGTGTGTCAATTTAAAAGGACTTTGTTGAGTAAAGTGTGGGAAATTTTAAGGAGTCTTTGACTTTTTTATAAATGGGTACGTAAAGTACAAAAAAATAAGGACAACAACATAATTTGAAATGAAAAATGCATTTGAAGTTAATGGGCATTTGTAAAGAGAGATATTTTCTCACTTTATGTCTGAAAATAAATGAGAGATTATAATGTAATTTTTACAGCCATAAAAAATGATATTCAGTAGCGGAAAATGAAATCCGTGACAGAATTATTAATGAAAAAATGTTTTTATTTCTCGCTCGGAGAAAATTTCTCAGAACGTAGAAAAAAAGGGAAAATAGTGAACATTCGAAAATAGTTAATAGTTGGACTTTTATGGCCCTTAAAATATTTTAATAAAATCCACGTTTACAGTTCTTGGGCAAATCCACAATTAGGCTCTTATTGACTTAAATCATAACACGGGTTAAGCCATTAGATCCAGGTTATAGTCTTGAAAAATTCAAGATATAATCCTCCACATTATATCTAAAAACAACAAATATATAGATTGGCTCGCTTTAGTCCTCTTCATGAGCCGCACACAAGTCATTTGCTTTGAATGTAACAAAACTATTCATTGCTTGGCTTGTGGCTCAACAATGGCGAAATGTCCTGCTAAGAAATTGTTCTACCCACCTACATAACAAAATGTTAGAAAATTGTTGTCAATTGTTAAGTCATTTTAGAAACGGCACGTTCTACTGTAAGAAGGTTAAACCCATTGTCTACGTTACTTCTAAACTGCTTTATAGTCTGTAGGAAGACCGTTTCAAAATTGCAAAAAAACTTATTCCGACAAAAATACCATAACGAAAAAAGGAGACCTCTTTGATATTAAAGAGTGCAGTCTGATTTTTGTTTAGCTTAATGATATTGGACCTACTTTTAATCACTGAGACAAACACTAATATTGCCGGGCCAGATATTTTTTTCAAAAAAATATTTTAAATACCTGTACTCGTCGTATGATATGGAGATAAGCGCCTGCCAAAATGATCACTTTTGACTTAATTTTTCAAGGATATTTTTGATGTCCTTATTATCCTGGAATGCAATAATTTACAATAATTATATAAAGCCTTTACTCTTCTCTTTAATATGACGCCAATACCAACATCGTACGACGATTACAAGTATTTAAAATATTTTTTTGACAAATGTTTACCTTTAAAATTTGTTTGACCTCTAAAAGGTCAAAACGATGAGAAAACAAAAAATTAACAAGCAAAATGTCGTTAAGTTCGGCCGGGCCGAACTTTTTATACCCTCCACCATAAAATAGTCTTAATTAAAATGGAATAATTAGGGTCCTTTTACAATTTTAGGTGGGACAACTTTTCGATAATGGTTAGACTTCTACTGCCTCTCGCTATTGCTTAAATTACACTGTGAACACAAATGTTGGGACAGAGAGATGAAAGCCCTTGGTGTGTGTATATTAAAAACCCCGAAGGACAGATGCGCCGTGATTCGAACTTCCGCGTTATGGCGTGATGAAGTTTTTGCAAGAGACCCTGTAAGCTATCATGAATTAGCATTATATCTTTGTTTATTGTTTTTGTAGAGCACTTAAGCAACAGTGAACAAAGATATAACACTAATTCCTGATGGCCCACAGGGTCTCTAACAAAAATTTCATCACGCCATAAGGCGGAAGTTCGACTCACGGCGGATCTTTCCTTCGGGGTTCATAATATACTCACCAAGGCCTTTCTTCCCCAAGAGGAATTTTCCGCGCACCAGGCTTTCACCTCCATAGCCACCTACGGGGCAATATCAAAGAGTCAACCTATCATTAAATTTTTTGGCGGAAAAGTTTTATAGCTGCAGGGAACATCAAGAGTCAAATTGAGGGTAGTTTCATCAAAACAATGTAGACCCTCAAAAATGGACCCATGTTGACGAATTTTAGTGAAGAAATTTCATGACCACTGAAAATTCCCGAAACACGGGAGGTACAGTTATATGGGGGGATATACCAAAACATGGACCTATATTGACGATTATTTTTGAATAGACAAAATTGTAGCTAAAATTCTCAAAATACCGATCATTACATCTAGTTCGGTTAAAAATTGCAGCTAAAATTCTCAAAATACCGAAAATCGGGAGATACCGTTATATGGGCGCTATACCAAAACATGGACCTATGTTGACGATGTTTGGTGGAGATGTTTCATGACCACTGAGAACCTCAAATGTCTAATTGCAGATATTTCGGTTAAAAATTGCAGCTAAAATTCTCAAAATACCGAAAATCGGGAGATACCGTTATATGGGGGCTATACCAAAACATGGACCTATGTTGACGATGATTGGTGGAGATGTTTCATGACTACTAAGAACCTCAAATGGCAAATTACAGCTAGTTCGGTTACAAATTGTGGCTAAAATTTCCAAAATACCGAAAATCGGGAGGTACCGTTATATGGGAGCTATACCAAAACATGGACCTATGTTGACGATGCTTGGTGGAGATATTTCATGACTACTTAGAACCTCAAATGGCAAATTACAGCTAGTTCGGTTAAAAATTTTAGCTAAAATTCTCAAAATACCGAAAATCGGAAGGTACCGTTATATGGGGGCTATACCAAAACATGGACCTATGTTGACGATGTTTGGTGGAGATATTTCATGATCACTGAGAACCTCAAATGTCAAATTGCAGATATTTCGGTTAAAATTTGTGGCTAAAATTCTCAAAATACCGAAAATCGGGAGGTACCGTTATATGGGAGCTATACCAAAACATGGACCAATGTTGACCATGTTTGGTGGAGATGTTTCATGACCACTGAGAACCTCAAATGTCTAATTGCAGATATTTCGGTTAAAAATTGCAGCTAAAATTCTCAAAATACCGAAAATCGGGAGATACCGTTATATGGGGGCTATACCAAAACATGGACCTATGTTGACGATGATTGGTGGAGATGTTTCATGACTACTGAGAACCTCAAATGGCAAATTACAGCTAGTTCGGTTACAAATTGTGGCTAAAATTCTCAAAATACCGAAAATCGGGAGGTACCGTTATATGGGAGCTATACCAAAACATGGACCTATGTTGACGATGCTTGGTGGAGATATTTCATGACTACTTAGAACCTCAAATGGCAAATTACAGCTAGTTCGGTTAAAAATTTTAGCTAAAATTCTCAAAATACCGAAAATCGGAAGGTACCGTTATATGGGGGCTATACCAAAACATGGACCTATGTTGACGATGTTTGGTGGAGATATTTCATGATCACTGAGAA
The DNA here is from genome assembly GCF_047663935.1 of Musca autumnalis. NCBI lineage: Eukaryota > Metazoa > Arthropoda > Insecta > Diptera > Muscidae > Musca > Musca autumnalis. The sequence continues at coordinate 233,672,337 of NW_027411977.1, forward strand.
CCTCAAATGTCAAATTGCAGATATTTCGGTTAAAAATTTTAGCTAAAATTCTCAAAATACCGAAAATCGGGAGTTACCGTTATATGGGGGCTATACCAAAACATGGACCTATGTTGACCATGTTTGGTGGAGATGTTTCATGACCACTGAGAACCTCAAATGTCTAATTGCAGATATTTCGGTAACAAATTGTGGCTAAAATTCTCAAAATACCGAAAATCGTGAGGTACCGTTATATGGGAGCTATACCAAAACATGGACCTATGCCCATATCCTTTAAGATATACGTTTGTTGATCACTAGGAACCCTAAGTGCCAAACTATAGCTAATTCGGTCTGCAAATGTGGCGAAGAACGTCAAAATACCTCAAATCCGGAGGTACCGTTATATGGGGGCTATACCAAAAAGTGGACCGATATAGCCCATCTTCGAGGTACCGTTATATGGGGGCTATACCAAAAAGTGGACCGATATAGCCCATCTTCGAACTTGACCTGCCTATGGAAAAAAGACCCTCGGGTGCAAAATTTCAGCACTCTATCTCAATTATTGAGGACGCTAGAGTGATTACAACAGACGGACAGACGGACAGACAGACGGACAGAATGACAGACGGACATGGCTAGATCGTCTTAGAATTTTATCCTGATCAAGAATATATATACTTTATAGGGTCGCAAATGATTAGTTCGATGTGTTACAAACAGAATGACAAACTTAATATACCCTCCATACTATGGTGGAGGGTATAAAAATAACATTATACTCCATTTTGCCTATACTTTCAAACGTATATAGTCCGGTTCAAGTGTAACAAAATTTTTTGAAAATTGTCGGACGGTGTAACCTTCCTTATTTTGTTCAATTGTCTTTTACATTTGTGCTCAAACTCTAAAATTTTTATAGGATTCAGGAGGACAGTCAATCCTATGACTTGTGACAATACTAAATAAACAAATAATAACAAAATATGTATTCTGTAAGAAAAATTCCCACACTTTGTCACGAAATCAAAGATAATAAAAATTCTTAATCTGTTGTCTTTTTTTGATCCTTTTTTCCTAAAAGGAATAACAACTGCCATGCACAAGACAATCGTTAACTGATATTTCTTCTTGTGTTCCCACGCTTCAACTTCTTGTGCCAACAACACCTTGTGTTTGGCTAGCATCCTGACTTGTGTGTATGTGGCTCAACAATGAGCTCGAGTTATGAGCACGGATGTGCTGCACACTTCCTTGCACATGCTAAAGGCGGTGTTTTGGTTTAAGGAACCGGCGAACATTTGTGTTTTCATATTTTGAAAATGACACATAAATTTAATGCAACAAAAATTAATAAAACGCAGGTCCTTAAAAAGTCTAAAAATCCAAGTTTTTATTCCTTAAAAAATTATTTAAAAATCCACCTAAAGAGTTCTTGAAAAAATGTCTAAAAATCCATTTTATTGTCCTAGAAAATATACAAAAAAGTCTGATTTAAAGTCGTTTAAAAAATACTATAAACGTGGATTTTTAAATGTTTTTTTAATGACAATGAATGTGAATTTTTTACACATACATATATTTTTTAAAGGACTATAAACGTATATTTTTTAAAATTTTTTCGAGGGCTATAAACGTGGATTTTTTAAAAGATTTGTCAAGTACTATAAACATGGATTATTTAATATGTGTTCAGTGACTATAAACATGGATTTTTTTTAATATTTTTTAAGGACTATAAACTTGGAATATTCAATATTTTTGAAGGACTATAAATGTGGATTATTCAATTTTTTGAAGGACTATAAACGTGGATTATTCAATTTTTTTTGAAGGACTATAAACGTGGATTATTCAATTTTTTTGAAGGACTATTGCCGTTTCTACAAGAGCTATAAACGTGAATTTTGAAATATTTTTTTCAGGGCTATAAAAGTAAATTTTTAAATAATTTGTTAAAGACTATAAACGTCGATTTTTAAAATATTTTTCAAGAACTATAAACGTGGAATTTTTGAGTATTTTGTGATGGAATATACGTAGGGGGCCACCGTGGTGCAATGGTTAGCACGTCGGCCTTGCACTCAGAAGGTCTGCGGTTCGAATCACAGGCCAAGCAACATCAAATTTTCAACGGTGGCAAAATTCCCCCTCAGTAATGTTGGCGACATTTCCTGAGTATTTAAGCCATGAAAAACTTCTCTACAAGTGGTGTCGTAAGACACGCCGTTCGGACTCGGCAATAAAAAGTAGGTCCCATATCATTATATGAATCGGCGTGCACTCATTGATATGAGAGAAGTCTCCCTTGTCCCTTCAGGGATGTTGTGGGAACATATGTATGTATTTATATACGTGGATTTTTAAATATTTTCCAAGGACTATATAGGTGGATTTTTGAAATATTTTTCTAGGCCTATTAACGTGAATTTTTAAATATTTTTCTAGAACAATAGACATTGATTTTTATATATTTTGTAATAACTGTAAAAGTGTAAGGACTATAAAAAATGATTTTTAAACATTTTTAGATTTTTAAATATTTTTTCCGGTACTATAACTAGTTTTTCAAGGACTATAAATTGGGTAAATATTAAGTATTTTTCAAGGGCTATAAACAGGTATATTTAAATAGTTTTCAAGAACTATAAAATATTTAAAACATCCAAGTTTACAGTCCTTGAAAAAATATTTAAAAAATCCAAGTTTACAGTCCTTGAAAAAATATTTAAAAAATCCAAGTTTACAGTCATTGAAAAAATATTTAAAAAATCCAAGTTTACAGTCCTTGAAAAAAATATTTAAAAAATCCACGTTTAAAGGCCTTAAAAAATATTTAAAAAATCCACTTTTATAGCCCTTGAAAAAATATTTAAAAAATCCACGTTTATAGTCCTTGAAAAAATATTTAAAAAAATCCACTTTTATAGTCCTTGAAAAAATATTTAAAAAATCCACGTTTATAGTCCTTGAAAAAATATTTAAAAAATCCACTTTTATAGTCCTTGAAAAAATATTTAAAAAATCCACGTTTATAGTCCTTGAAAAAATATTTAAAAAATCCACGTTTATAGTCCTTGAAAAAATATTTAAAAAATCCACGTTTATAGTCCTTGAAAAAATATTTAAAAAATCCACGTTTATAGTCCTTGAAAAAATATTTAAAAAATCCACGTTTATAGTCCTTGAAATAATATTTAAAAAATCCACGTTTATAGTCCTTGAAAAAATATTTAAAAAATCCACGTTTATAGTCCTTGAAAAAATATTTAAAAAATCCACGTTTATAGTCCTTGAAAAAATATTTAAAAAATCCACGTTTATAGTCCTTGAAAAAATATTTAAAAAATCCACGTTTATAGTCCTTGAAAAAATATTTAAAAAATCCACGTTTATAGTCCTTGAAAAAAATATTTAAAAAATCCAGGTTTATAGTCCTTGACAAAATATTTAAAAAATCCACGTTTATAGTCCTTGAAAAATATTTAAAAGATTCACATTTATAGTCCTTGAAAAAATATTTAAAAAATCCACGTTCATAGTCCTTGAAAAAATATTTAAAAAATCCACGTTTATAGTCCTTGAAAAAATATTTAAAAAATCCACGTTTATAGTCCTTGAAAAAATATTTAAAAAATCCACGTTTATAGTCCTTGAAAAAATATTTAAAAAATCCACGTTTATAGTCCTTGAAAAAATATTTAAAAAATCCACGTTTATAGTCCTTGAAAAAATATTTAAAAAATCCACGTTCATAGTCCTTGAAAAAATATTTAAAAAATCCACGTTCATAGTCCTTGAAAAAATATTTAAAAAATCCACGTTTATAGTCCTTGAAAAAATATTTAAAAAATCCACGTTTATAGTCCTTGAAAAAATATTTAAAAAATCCACGTTTATAGTCCTTGAAAAAATATTTAAAAAATCCACGTTCATAGTCCTTGAAAAAATATTTAAAAATCCACGTTTATAGTCCTTGAAAAAAACGGTTAAAATATTCACGTTTAAGTCCTTTGAAAAATATTTAAAAAATCCACGTTTATAGTCCTTTGAAAAAATATTTAAAAAATCCACGTTTATAGTCCTTTGAAAAAATATTTAAAAAATCCACGTTTATAGTCCTTGAAAAAATATTTTAAAAATCCACGTTTATATTAATTAAAAAATATTCAAAAAATCCACGATTAAAGACCTTGAAAATTTTTTTAAAAGTCCTCAATTATTGCCCTGTTTAAAAATCTACTTTTATCGAAAATTTATTCACAAAAATGCCACTGAAAACAAATTCATGAGATTTTTTTAAGGGTCTTGAATAAATTTTAAATTTTTTTAATCCTTTCCAAGTGTTTTCCATTATTATTCAATTCAATTGAATTTGAAGCCTTTTATGTAAATCGAGTTTTTAAGAGATTCCCACAGTTTCTCCCCCTAAAAAATCACTTTATCTCAAAAAGTTCATTGTTTTCACATTTTTAATACTCCATTGGGGGAATATTTTTTCAAAGATTAGTGTTTAGCCTTAAAGGGAAAAACCTTTTAAATCTTTAGCTCCTTATGAGGGTTCCCCCTCTCTTATCGACGCTATAACAAAAAACAAAATATTTCTTTGTCACTTGTTATGGTTTGTTATTAGACATAGTTGGGGTATTCCAGTTGGATAAATATTCAAATGCATTTGAAATCTCTTTTTCGTTGGCTCCTTTGCAGGGGAGATTTTCCACCACCACCATCAGCATCATCATCCACAACTTGTTGCTTGTCACATCTTCCACTTGTTATTGACTTTTTGGGGAGAGATTTTTATTGTTTGTCGATTGTTTGGAAATCTTCAGGGAATTAATGAAATGGGACTGTAATAAATTTCCCAAAAGGCTGTGAAAGATATGTCGAGCAATCAAGGAATTTTCTGTGATTGGGAATTGTTTTCAGATGTGGGTATTCATGGGAAAATCTTGGAAAATTTTAAACAAAGGAGTGAAATAAAATATAATCAACGAATACTAAATTTAATAGCTCTTTTTTAAATAAAAAAAATAAAATATTGAAATTTTAAGGAATCTTGTTTCAGTATTTGAAATGCGGGTTGATTGAATATATACAAATTAGTTAAGGTTGCTGATTAAAGGGTCTATTATTCAGCATTAAAAATTCCGGGTTCTTTTTTTTCTTTTGAAAAAATATAAACTTATGAGCTTGTAAATGAGTCCCAATATTCAATATTCAAAAAGTCAAACAATTTATTAAAAAAAAACTTCAAAAATGTTGTCATTAGATTCCATATATCACACAATCTACCCCCTACATGTGGTGTAATACAGTTCTCCACATATCATTGTCACCAATGGAATATCCAGCATAATCCTATGCTTCTATGACAAATCCCAACAAGTGGCAATCAAGTGTCTGTGCACAGGGGGGTGAATGTGTCACTTCAATGTGTAAATAATATCGCCCATCTAAACTATTTTTTTTACAGCAATTTATTTTCCAAAAACACTTGCTGTTGATGGAGGAGCATTAATCTTCAACTTAAATGGATCTTGAAACTAATTTGGTAATATGAGAACATTTTTTAATACCCAAAAAAAAAAAAAATAGTTCTGACTAAAATAATTTGGATTCTTGAGTGATTTTTTCACAAGCAAAAGCAAATTTTTAAATCTTTTTTCAAGGACTATAAACGTGGATTTTTTAAATATTTTTTCAAGGACTATAAACGTGGATTTTTAAAATATTTTTTCAAGGACTATAAACGTGGATTTTTTAAATATTTTTTCAAGGACTATAAACGTGGATTTCTTAAATATTATTTCACGGACTATAAACGTGGATTTTTTAAATATTATTTCACGGACTATAAACTTGGACTTAACAAATATTTTTTCAAGGCCTATAAACGTGTATATTTTAAACATTTTTCAAGGACTGTAAACGTAGATTTTTTAAATATTATTTCACGGACTATAAACGTGGATTTTTTAAATATTATTTCACGGACTATAAACGTGGATTTTTTAAATATTTTTTCAAGAACTACAAACGTGGATTTTTTAAATATTTTTTTAAGGACTATAAACCTGGATTTTTTAAATATTTTTTTAAGGACTATAAACGTGGATTTTTTAAATATTTTTTCAAGGACTATAAAAGTGCATTTTTAAAATATTTTTTCAAAGACTCTAAACGTAGATTTTTTAAATAATTTTTCAAGGGCTTTAAATGAGGATTTTTAAAATAATTGTTCAAGTAATTTAAACAATGATTTTTAAAATAATTGCTCAAGGAATATAAACAAGAATTTTTAAAATAATTGCTCAAGGAATATAAACAAGAATTTTTAAAATAATTGCTCAAGGAATATAAACAAGAATTTTTAAAATAAACGTGAATTTATTAAATATTTATTCAGGGACTATAAACGTGGATTTTTTAAATATTTTTTCAAGGACTATAAACGTGGATTTTTTAATATTTTTTCAAGGACTATAAACGTGGATTTTTTAAATATTTTTTCAAGGACTATAAACGTAGATTTTTTTAAATATTTTTTCAAGGACTATAAACGTGGATTTTTTAAATATTTTTTCAAGGACTATAAACGTGGATTTTTTAAATATTTTTTCAAGGACTATAAACGTGGATTTTTTAAATATTTTTTCAAGGACTATAAACGTGGATTTTTTAAATATTTTTTCAAGGACTACAAACGTGAATTATTTTTTAAATGTTTTCAAGTTCTATAAACGTGGATTTTTTAAATATTTTTTCAAGGACTATAAACGTGGATTTTTTAAATTTTTTTTATCAAGGACCATAAACGTGGATTTTTAAAACATTTCTCGAGGACTTTAGAAGTAGATTTTTGAAAACTTTTTTCGGGGACTTTAAAAGTAGAATTTTTAAAACTCTGTTCGAGGACTTTAAATGTGGATTTTTTTAAATAATTTTTTAAGGACTGTAAATGTGGATTTTTCAAAGACTATACACGTGGATTTTAAGGATATGCCTATATTATAGACGTGGATTTTAAGATTTTTTTCAGGGTTTATAAGGATTTAAAGAATTTTTTTCAAGGGCTAATTTGCGTATATATTTCAAGGATTGTATTTTTTAAATATTTTTTTTTAAAGATAATAAATTTTGATTATACCCTCAGCCTTTAGGCTAAAGAGGGTATTTACACTTTGATACGACCAAAAAAGTGCCTCATCGAAATAATGGTTTTAGACCCCAAGTATGTTTGTACGATATCCGTTTCAGACAATTTTGAGTAGATCTAGCAATGTCCGTCCGTCTGTCTGGCTGTCTGGTGCGCACGATAACTCTCGAACGGATAAATCGATTCGGTTTAAATTTTAGGTATCGAAATATTTTGTCCATATTCGATTTAAGTTCGAAGATGGTCCATATAGGTCCACTCTTTCAGGTACCTCCCCCACAAATGTTCAAAAATTGTCGCAAAACTTGTGCGCATGATAACTCTTGTAGGGAATAAGCGATTTGGTCCATACTTTGCACATCGTGTAATTTCTACCAAACTTAGATGAGGTTCCAATATGGACTCAATCGGTCCACTCCTTCGGGTACCTCCCACACAAAATTTCGCAAATGTTCAGTTTAGGACCTGGTCTCCAATCGCTTTGATTTTTGTTTACGCAAGTTGCATTCGCTGTCCTCTATACGACGCTGTAAGTTTCATTAGGGGCAAGTCCATACTTCCTGAGAAAATAGCCTAAAAGTTACAAAAAACCCTATGACACCGTTTGTAGTGGTTCGAGCGCAAGATAACTCTCGAACGGAAATGCCGATTCCGGCCAAAATTTGGCCTTCGTAATATTGTTTCCAAACTTACTTTAAGTTCGTAGATAAGCCATATCGGTCCACTCCTTCAGGTACCTACCCCACAAAAGTTCAAAAATATTCGGAAAAATTGTGCGCACGATAACTCTTGATGGGAGTGACCGATTTGGTCCATACTTTACACATTCTCATAATATCTACCAGATATAGATCAGGTTCGAATATGGACTATATTTGTCCACTCCATCCCGTACCTCCCACACAAAATTTTGGATAAATTCACTTTAAGACCTGCTATTGAACCCCTTTGATTTTTGTTGAAGCAACTTACATTCGCTGCCTCAATAACGATGGTAAAAGTTGTTTCAGGGGCAAGTCCATACTTCTTGAGAAAACAGCCCGAAGGGTGTAAAAACCCCCTATGGCACCCCATTGTCTATGTCGGTCCATTCCTTTAAGTGCCTTTCCGCAAAATTTTTGAACTTTAATCCTAATCAACATTTTTGTCGGTTCATACGACCAAAATTTTGAAACCCCCTAAATACATAAGTTTTTTGTGAAAAAAGTGTTTCAATTTGCACAGGCTGAGGGTATATCTCTGTCGGCAAAGCCGACTGATACTTTTTTACTTGTTTTTAAATATTTTTCAGCGTGATTTTTGAAGGAATAGAATTTTCAATTTTTTTAAAATTTGTTTACCTTTGTCTTTTTTTGTGCTTCTTTATAAGCATGCCGCATCAATGTTATTTGTGCCTGCATTATTTTCAAAATATGAAAACACAAATTTTCCCAGGTTCCTTAAACCACAGCACCGTTTTTAGCATGTGCAAGGAAGTGTGCAGCATATACATGTTCCTAACTCGAGCTCATTGTTGAGCCACATACACACAAGTCAGGATCTTAGCAAAACACAAGGTGTTGTTGGCACAAGAAGTTAAAGCGTGGGAACACACGAAGAAATATCAGTTAACGATTGTCTTGTACATGGCAGTTGTTATTCCTTTTAGGAAAAAGGATCAATAAAAGACAACAGATTAACAATTTTTATCATTTCTTATTTCGTGGCAAAGTGTGGGAATTTTTCTTTCTGGATATTTGTTGGTATTGTATTTCTATCTCAGCCACAGGTCATAAGATTGACAGTAGTATGAATGCTTGTAAAGAAGCTATTGTACAAAGGAATATGATTTGTGTAAAAGACAGGCCAACTAGAAAGGATATCAAAGTTATTAATATGAATATTTCCATAAGGCAGTTAGGACTTCTTTATGGATAATACCAATGTAGAATCAATTAACTGCCTATGTGGAATCAACATTATTGTTGGACTTCGATATATAAGAAGTATCGTCTGGCTGCACTGTTTAATACGGAAGAAATCGTCTCTATTCCGTTATAGGATTTACGTGGGAAATAGCTTTCTTTAACAATTCTATACAATTCCATGGTAATAATATATTTTATCTTCTTGCAATGGAACGTGTCATTTCTACTCCGACTCGTCAATTGAAAGGCTCAACAAATGTCCTTAAAGACGATACTTTTCTAACATTTTGTTAATATGTATTGTTACGCAGTATAATATGCAACAATTCCTTCACGGGACATTTCGTCTTTATTGGGCCACATGCCGAACAATGAATAGTTTTATACAACAGAAAGCATATGACTCGTGTGCAGCTCATAAAACGGGACAAATGACATGATTTTTCTTTTTTATATGAATGTGGATTTTAGTGATTTCTTGGCTGACTATAATCTTTTCGGATGTAAAAAAAAAACTATAAACATGGACAGTTAGATGTAATTATAAGGAGTATTAATTTGGATTTTCTAAAAACAAGTTGAGAGCACAAAAAAAGGAGTTTTTACAAATCATCTTACGGACTGATAAGATGAATTGTTAGCGACAGCCTGGAGAAAAATTAACTCCCAATGGAGATTTTTCAATTTTATGAAACCGGGGATTCTTGGACTCCTTTCAAAAGGATATACACGTGAATTTGGATTTGGTTTGGTTACTCATCGATTCATAGGACATTTTTATACATATATTATAAGGGCATATTCTTATAAGCATGTGAAATGGCTATAAATTATTTGGGGATGGAAGCTATTGGAGTACACATACATATTTTCATATTTTTCATACATATTTTCTTTCGTGATTTAGATTTTTCATGCAAAATCACTTTCCTATTTTTCCCCATATTCCACTATTTTCTCTCATATTTCCTCTCTTGTTTGGTAAATGATCGCAATTTTGTTCTCCTTCTCTTTGGAATGGTCCGGTCGTCTCACCATCGTCTCACCATCGTATTGACAATGTATCAACAAACCACAACACAACTCCCACCATCGTATCACCATAACATTGAGACTATATCAACAAACCACACCACATGCATACACACCACTGTAGGTCGCAAAAATTTGGTTGTTGGTTAACTGACCAACAAAACCTGCGTCAGGCAACCTATACCAACCCCCATTGCATTGTTTGCATTAGTATTGGAGACATAACATGGTTAATAGTCATTTCACTAAGGGGACGCATACACAAAAAACAAAAAGCGACACACAACCTTCTTCATTGCCTGCTCAGCTGAGACTAATTTGTTTTGGTCTCTCCACATGTTGTATACGTGAATAAATACGCTCTCAAAGAGCGTGCGTGCACCCTTTGCCTGATCCTGAACCAAACTACAGTGCGTTTAGTGTCGAAAAAACAAAGTGTTTGGCTGCATAGTTCGCAACTACAAGTTTTTAATTTCTTTAATAGCAAGGCAACATCTAATATCTCAACCTGGTGCTGATAGTCTCACCATGTGTGTACATATGGTTCGTATTTTTCTGCTATCTTCACAAGACGATAACTAGAGTGAAAATCATTAGAAGAAACGGTAAGTTACAATAATACAAAATAAAAGAATTAATAAAAGTAGCGAGATTTGCCTCTGGTTTGGGTGGTGGTGTTTGGTGGTTGTTAGTCAATAATAACAAAAACAACAACTTGCCAAAATGTTTTTTTTCAATCTCTCAGAAAAAAACAGTATTTTTTTGCTTTATGAAAGGCTTTCATGAAATGCAGAAATTTGAACCTCGGCAAGACTTTATGAACACTATTCTTGAAATGCAGTAATTATTTTTTTCTGTGTAGCTACCCAGCAAAATGTTCGATGACAAATCATGAGTTGAATCATGGGTGCTAGTGACATGTCATAGGTGAAAATTTAGGCGAATCATCAATGAAATTTACAAGGGCGTGACACACACTTTCACCAATTCATTGTCATAGCATCTTGCACCAGTTCATCATCATAGCATCTTGCACCAGTTCATTGTCATGGCATTTTGCACCAGTTCATTGTCATGGCTTCTTGCACCAATGCTTTGGATCCGGATTTTCGCCAATCAGAAATAAAATTTGCAATACAATTATGTAATGCACAGATGATTTGTATCGCCATATCTTATTTTTCTTTATTTTGTATGTAATTCAAAATTATATATTATATTAATCTGCAATATCATATTTATCTCTTCCGATGGCTGCAAGATATTTCTTTCAACTTGGGGTTCCGTTTTTCCAATATTCCATAAATTATGTGTCAATCTCTGAACCAAGCTCATTTGGGAAATCTAGTATAAATTTGAATTCTGTTATGTTATTTCAAAAGAAAGAACTTATCCGGAAATAGTTACCATGTTATGGTCTCTTTTATACTTATTTTACCGATCTTCTACTTTGCTTCTCTAACTTTGGATGCCATGTTTTGTGATATCATATTGAACTTGATCTTTCCATTGGATTTTTGTTCTTCCCTCGGGTGGCGTAACGACAAATGGCTCGTATTAATATACCGGTGGCATCTTTATCCATCCTGTTGACATGGCCCAGCCAACTCAATAATTGCAGATCGATATGTTTTACTATATCGGTGTTGGTTTTACTATATCGGTTTTTGGTTGGTGGAGCTCGTGTTTTATAGACCGGTTCTCTTTCATACTTCTTTTTATATCCCCAAAACGAAACAGATCATATTGTTTCATGAGCCTTCTTAGTTCGGCTCATATTTCCAAACGCACCGATCTTCTACTTTACTTCTCTAATTTTGGATGCCATGTTTTGTGATATCACATTAAATTTGGTATTTACATTGGATTTTTGTTCTTCCCTCGTGTCGCATAACGTCAAATGGCTCATCTATTCATATGCCGGTGGCATCTTTATCCATCCTGTTAACATGCAAACCAATAATTGCAGCTCGATATGTTTTTCTATATCTTTTTCATACTTCTTTTTAATATCCACAAAACGAAGCAGGTTTCCAAACACAAAATACATTTTTCTTTTGTTTTATATCAATTTACAATGTATTTTTATTTGTATTTGATCTGGCTTTTATTTTCATTTTAACAATTACTTCTGCAAGTACACAATTATTCGGGTACATGATAGTTTGATAATTTATTGTGCGGGTACTTATCAATTTATTTAAACTCATGACAATATTATGACAAAGATCGGATCTTTCACCACTTCAATTTCACTCATGAAAATTCGATGAAAAAGATCGGATCTTTCACGACTTCAATTGCACTCATGAAAATTCGATGAAAAAGATCGGATCTTTCATGACTCCTTTCGCACTCATGCAAAAGAACCAGTGAAATCATGATTTTACATAGAATCACTTCCATTTAACTTTGCTGGGTACACAATTATTCGGGTACATGAGTATTTGATACTTTATTGTGCGGGTACCTATCAATTTATTTAAACTCATGACAATATTATGATCGGATCTTTCACCCCTTCAATTTCACTCATGAAAATTCGATAAAAAGGTCGGATATTTCACGACTCCTTTCGCACCAGTAAAATCATGATTTCACACGGAATCACTTCCATTTAATTTTGCTGGGTATAATTGTCAATGTTATTAAAACCCCTTTTATTACGAAATAATCCCACAAAGTCAGATTCTGAAAAGTAGGCGTTTCAAACTAAACCATTCAGATTCCATTCAATCCTTTAATTAAGAAAATTTCTCTTCACACACTATAAGACAGACAAGAAACAAATCTTTTCCACAAAAAATTACTTTTCTTACAAAAATCTTCACAGGGGATGCAACATGTTGCTTCTAAAGCCTTTCAAACTCCCTCCAATAAATTACATTAGAAACACCATTTCACTTTCACAGTATGTTCACAAATGTCCCCCCACAACTCCCCTCCTGACACTATAGAATGTAAACAAAATCTTCGTCTGCTGTGACATTTGGAACAGCCGTGATTTGATTTGCTTTATGAAGTGCCAGTGAAATTTCATGGAGGGTGAAACCACAATGTCGATGTCACTCCCAAGGGGGTGGTGCTTTGCTAGACTTTTCTTATATCACAGTTGTGGTGTAACAAGTGGGTTGTTTATTCAACAACTTGTCAATTGTTAGGCGAGATTTTTTGGATTTTTTATAAATGTTTTTCAGAATGGTTGGCTGTAGGTAAGATCTTTGAAATATTTCTATGAAACTGTGGGAATGAATTATTTTAATAGAATTAAATTTTTTTAAAATCACATTTATGTTTTGTTGGTTGGAAAATAACCCTTAAATATTAGATTTTGTTGGACTACAGATCATAGAAAATCTATTTTTGATATTAATGTTATGTGGCTATTAACAAAATATTCATTGAAATGCCACCTGAACCGATTTTGTCCACTTCATTTAAATTTGTGAGGAACAAATTCGTTAAATCATCTTAAATCGTCAACGAATTGTCTGACAAGTTACATTCATATGTATGTTGGTTATAAAACCATTGTTTCAATGAGCCACATTTTCGAACGAATATAAGCAAACATAGCCTTTCTAGCCGTATGTCTGAGGCCATTCAAATGTTCCTTTTGGTTTGTGGGTCCTTCACAAAATATTTCATTGTGCTAAAAAAATAAACTAACAACTATGGTCCATATGGTCTATAAGTTCAACGACCTTACCTGGCCAAGTTGCCTTCTCATCTTAAAAGATATCGGAAATGTTTGAAAGAAAAAAAAAAAACATACATAATTGTTCCCTTTCAAGGAATGATTCAACAATAGCTCAAAATAAGTGAAGCAGAAGCATAGGTGGCTCAACATTCATTAAACACAATTTCACGCTGGCGTTAAGTATCCCAAGAAAACAGATAACAAATAAACCAATTAATGACTGTCTGTCCTCACTCTACACAATACAAAACATATTGAGGCTCAACAAACATATCGTGGGAAAAATTGCTCAACATTTCCACACTTTATTTCAACTAGAAAATAATGTTCAACCCTAAAACATTTTGTTACTCCATTGAAGACTGGCGTTAGGGATAAATGTTTTAAACATCATTCAACATCTGTCTGTCTGTCGCGTTGAGCCACATGCTTTAGGAAATACTCTAGGTGGTTGCGGCTCAACAAACCACCACATTGTGGGAAAATATTTTTCAACGTTCCCCCATTTGAGAGCAATGGCTCATTATCACATTTACAATAAGAATTTCCCACCCCTAATAATTTTGTTAGGACTTCTGGGATAATAATGCAATGGCTCAAAATATACATACATATGTGTCTGCAATCAAAATTGATACGATTTTCTCAATGATTTTTAGGTGATAGCTGATGGAGAGGGTAGAAGTTGAATCACGATTACTAAGCTCAACATACAAACAATAACTCCAAGCAGTTTTTTAAGTTATAGTTTTTATTTGTTTTTAAGATTTTTTTTTTTAACAAAAGATCACAAAACATGGGTTTTAAAAATCCAACTTCTTTAATTTTTTATATAAAATTTTCAGATTTCTTCAATATTTATATATTAAAATAGAAACATTTTATTTCAAAATATTTTTTATTTAATTTTTTTATATTTTTTTTTTAAAGAACGTATTGATTTTTTTAAAGAGCAACATTTTCAATATTTTATGGAAATTTTTTTTTTTAATTTTTTTTCAACTCCATTTCAAAAATATTTTTCCATATTTTTAAAGAAATACATATATTCTATTTTTTATTTTTTCAATTATATAAATTCTTTTCAAAAATTAGTTATTATTTTTTTCCATTTTTTAATAAATGGGTTTTTAATTCGCTGTTTAAGCAGATTTCTTAGAAGTTCTGAAGAACTTTTATTCAATTGTTAAGAAACCACATTTTTCGTAAGCAATGTTCTGTATTATCTTAAGAGCGTTTTTATTTTTTTTAACATTTTATAGTTTATAGGTAATCTTTTTTTTAATTTTTTATTTTTAAAAACTTTTATTTCATTTTTTTAAAGCATTCTTTTTATTTTTTTTTTAAGAACATTCTAATTTTTTAAAGACTATATTTTTATTTTTTAAGAATTTTTTATTGTTCTGAATATTAAATTATTTTTTTTTATTTTTGAACTTTGGTTTCAAGGTTTTTATCAACATTGTTTTCGGCTACAAATCAGAACTTCGCAGGATCAAATCCAGCAGAGAGCGAAATAACATAAAATAAAATAATGAAGTGTGTTGAAATTAAAAAAATTGATCTAAAAAAAAATTTTTTAGCTTACTTTTCAACTTCTAGTGCCCACAGAATAACTAGTTATTCTAATGGTCATAGAATAACTAGTAATTCAGTGGGACATACTCTAGTGAAAATAATGGGTTGGTAGAGGGTTTTGTAACCAGTTAAGACTACTAAAAAGTACTATATAACCCATTAGTTAGTAAAGTTTTTTGCTGGGATGTTGTTAATTTGTGATAAATTCTGAAAAAATATTTATTAAATTGTTAAAAAACACTTTCTTAAAGCATTTGTTACTTTAATTTTTTATAGTACAGTATTAAACTATTTGTTTAATATTATTAAGATTTTTTTCAATCTTTTAATATTTTTGCAATTGCATATAAAATATATTTCTAATTTTGGTTTTATTTTTTAAGAATATTCTAAATTGTTTAAAAATATATTTTTATTTCTTTTACATCACATTTTCTTAGAATTTTTATTTTTCTAAATTAGTTATTTTATTTTATAAAAACAATTTTAAAATTTTAGTTTTAAGATTATTTCTAAAAATTGTTAAGGAATGTACTTTAATTTTTTTTAGATTTATTTTTAAAATTAAAATTATTTTTAAAATTAAAATAATTTAAAATTGTATAAAATTATTTTTTTAAGTTTTGAAACATATTTGTTTTTAAATATTTGTTAAAGATTTATTTAATTATAATTGTAATTTTTTCTCTATTTTGTCTAAGTGTATTTTTAAAATATATTTGTTCTTTTAAAATTAAATGCTTAAATTTCTTATCAATTTCTTTCAAAC
This sequence comes from Musca autumnalis, assembly GCF_047663935.1. Lineage (NCBI taxonomy): Eukaryota > Metazoa > Arthropoda > Insecta > Diptera > Muscidae > Musca > Musca autumnalis. Next base: position 233,688,467 of record NW_027411977.1, read on the forward strand.
ACCATCAACTGCAATTATAAATTTTATTATTAAAAATATTTTCGCAGGCTCGTGAGCATCCTTCTTTAGTTGCATGTGCCAGGATGTGCGTACATAACCGTCCATAACCCGAGCTCAATGATGAGCCAAAAAGGGACACGACAAACACAAGACAAGGTGCTCAAGACTACAGAGTGTGGGAATTTCTTCTAAACAAACTGTTTCGTTCTTCTACTTTTGGTGTGTGGAAACCAGTTGTTACAAGGATAATAAAAAGGACAACTGTTAGCATTGTAAACACTATTCTTTTCATATTTGTCACAACGTTAAAGTGTGGAAATGTTGAGAAAATTTTCTCAGGACATTTTACTGTTTGTTGAGCTAATCTTAAGAAACAAAAACTGGACAAAAGAAGTTTGTAGAGACAGAACAAACTAGGCACCAGACAATTGGTATTTCATTAATGGTGAATGAGAGAAGAAATTTTTATGAAGGGCAACGGCATCAGGGCCAGGACAAGTTTGTGATGAAATTTTTCCTCTTCAACATGCCTCAATACATGCCTGGGATCGTATTGAGGCGTGTTGAAGAGGAATATTCTTAATAATGTAATATTTTAAAAGCATTTTTCCAAAACCAGCAGAACAAGAAACATAAATTTCAAAGAATATTTATTATAAAATAGGTTTTCTCTAGAATATGTTTTAATTTCCCATAGAAATACATAGGATTGCCTTCATTATTAAATATTATTATAGGCTTTATCCTCCGTTTCTCCAATGTAGGCGTTTTAAACTAAATTTTTCAGTTCCGTTTAAGCCTTTAATTAAAGAAATGAAACACATTTTTTCCACAAAAAATCGATTTTCTTACAAAACTCTTCACATTAATTGCATAAGAAATCCCATTTCACTTCCAAGTGTAACCTCACAACTGCTTCTCCTCATCACCGTCATGTAAACAAAATCTCCGCCCGACTGCAATGCTGTGATATTTGGAACAACCGTGGCTGTGATTTGATTTGCTTAACGAAGTGCCACTGAAATTTCATGGGGGAGGGGGGTTGAAACCACAATGTTAATGTCACTCGCAAGGGGGTGGTGTTTTTCTAGACTTTTCTTATGTCATAGTCGTTGAGTAACAAGTGGGTTGTTTATTTAACAACTTGTCAATTCTTAAGCGAGATTTTTTGGATTTTATACAAATGTTTTTGAGGATTAGTGATGGTATGTAAGTTGTTTGAAATGTTTCTACTGTGGGAAAATATTTTTATTTTTTAGGCACGATTCATGGTGTGCTGCTGTTGATTGAATTTTTTTTAGATATTCAAGTTTGGTGGTTCTAAGTTTTATGAATCGACATTGTCCACTTTATCTAATTTTTTAAGAAATATTACAATATGTGAACTCGGACCAAATCTTTGATTGCTTTAAGGAGTCTTCGTGTGTAACATTCCGCCATGGCTAAATCGACACCAATTTGTCTGAAATTGAATTTTTCCTTATACGTGTGAGGTATATATCTGCAAATTGGAAGATGCATATTGAACGTATCAAATGGTATTTAGCGTTTTTTAGCCGTAGGGCTGAGGTTTGTTGGTCCTTAACACAATATTCGATTTTCTTACAAAATAAATTATTTACATATGTATATCGAAGTTTTACTTTGCCCTTCATTCTTAAAAACTGATAAAACTGGTAATACCACTAACATCTATGGTCCATTTGTCAACTATGAGTTCAATGACCTTATCTGGTCAAGTTGTCTTCCAATCTTAGAAGACTTTTGAACATTTTGAAACACAAAAACATAATTGTTGCCAACGTTTTCCCACACTCAAAGGACACATGTCAAGGAATTGCTCAACAATAGCTCAACATAAGTAAGGAAACATACATTCATGAAACACAATTTCACGCTGGCGTTAAGTGTCTCAAGAAAACAGATAACAAATAAACCAATTAATGACTGTTTGTCCTCTCCTCATACAAAAATATAATACATTGAGGCTCAACAAGACAACATATCATGAGAAAATATTGCTCAACATTCCCACACTTTATTTCAACTATAAAATAATGTTCAACCCCAAAACATTTTGTTGAGCTGGCTTCACAATTATTACATTGAAAACCGGCGTTAAGGATACATGTTTTAAAAATCATTCAATATCGGTCTGTCTTTCGTGTTGAGCGACATGCTTTTAGGGAATACTCTAGGTGGTTGCGGCTCAACAAACCATCACATTGTGGGAAAATATTTTTCAACATTCTCACGCTTGAGAGCAATGGCTCATAATTGCATTTACAATAATAATTTCCAACCCCCGGTGATTTTGTTGAGCCTTCTCTGGGTTAATGATGAGTTGTGTCCTGTTCATGGCTCAACAAATATCTGCAATTATAAAATAACTGCAAAATGTAAGGGAAGGAGAAGAAGTTAGCCTATATATGTTAAGAGGGTAAAAAAGTGCAAAAACAGAAATATTTTCCAAGGATCCCATTTAAAATTAAAATATTTTAGGAAAGTTTTTCAACGACCAACAGTTCACAAAACATGTATAAAAAATATTTGTATTTTTTTAAGAAAAAAATCATTATCTGCTATTTTTGGGCTATTTTTAAATTAATAATTTTTTTAAATTAATAAATAAAAGTCGACCAAATAGCCCAAAAATAGCAGGTAATACAAAATTACCATTGGACAACAACAACAAATAGAAAAAAATTAAAGTTTTTAACGAAAAATTTAATTTTTTTCTTTAAAAAAATTAAAGAAAATTTAAAATTTTTAATGAAATATTTTAATTTTAAAAAGAAAAATTTTCAATTTTTGAAGAATATTTTTTTAAAAATGTTCCATAATCAATTTTTTTTTTAATATTTTAAAGAATAGTTTTTATTTTTATGAATATTTTTTTACTTTTGTAAAAGGATATTTTCTTAAAAATATTTTTTTTTAATAATTATTGATGACCTTTGATACATGCCTAACATGAATCCAAATGAACAGAAAAATACTATTTTTGTAGATTTTGAACGACTATCTTTTATTTTTTGAAATTTTGCCTGTTGGGGCGAAGATCATTTTTATGATTTTTTATTAATTTTCTCGTTTAGAGTTAAGCTTGATGATCGGAAATTATTTGCAAGGAAAAAAGGAAAGCCAAGGACTCGAACCCAAAATACATTTCAGCGGCCAAATATCCGCGTAAGTGTATAAAACACATTTGCATTTGAAAAAAAATTCTAGGACAGAGAAGCCATTACATAGTCGATACGTCTGAAGATCTGCTTTACCACCAGTGAAAACAGGTAACGTAGTTTGGTGACTATGTGGGTTCGAGGCCTTTCCTTGGCTTGGCTTTCCGTTTTTCCCTTGCTTAACTCTAAACGAGAAAATTAATAAAAAAGAATATCTTTTCAATTTGCACAAATATTTTTTTATCTTTTGTTTGCCTGTTGGTCGATGCTGATCATAATATTGAATTTTGTTGTTTTTATTTTTCGAGATGAGCTGAATGATCAAAATGTTTTTGCAAATGTGTGCGACATTTTTTTTCATTTGTAAAAATTCAATTCAATTATATGATATATTTTTTAATTTTTCTATTTTTTAAGTTTTCAATATTTTTTTATTTTTTTAAGAATAATTTTCTAAATTTTTGAAGAATATTTTTTAACTATTGTTAGCCGGGTTTTTATTTTTTTAAAAATGTCTATTATTTAAAGAACATGGTGCTTTTAAAACAACTTTAAATGGAAGGTGCTTACACCTGAGAAATTTTTGCAGATTCTGAAACTAAAATGATGAGAAAAATAAAAAAAAGCATCGCCGGAGCGCTTTTTAAATAAATCGCGATTCAAGTTGACATTTTTAAAAGTTTTTTAGCTTTTCACGATTTTGCTTGGAAACAGCAAATTCTATCGAAATGGAAATAAAGAAAATATTGTAGGTATGCAAATTCTCTATAAGATTGACCTTTATAATATTTTTGTAGGTTTTATTGTTATTGAGATATAGAAGTTCAAAATGGAACAATACATTGACTGTGTCGCTTCCTAATAAAAGAATGTCATACATGGTGCGCCTTAACTAACTTTAAGTGAAAACCGATTACACCTGGGAAGTTTTTGCGGATTTTGAAACAGCAATGTTCATAGATGAAAACAATCCAAAAACAAGAAAAAATCGCTGGAGGAATTTTTAAATAAATCGCGGTAAAAAATCTCATTTTTAGGTTTATTTTTGGGTTTTAGCGATTTTGCTTTGAAACCGCAAGTCCTATTGAAATGGGCTAAAGAAAATGTTGTACCTGTGAAAAATCTGTAGGTTTCACAATTTTTGAGATATAGATGTTCAGGTCACATTTGTAGGTTTTTTGTTAGGTTTTCTTGATTTTGCTTGGAAACAGCAAGTTCTATCGAAATGGGACTGAAGAAAATCTTATAGCTGTGAAAATTCTTTACAAGATTGGCTTTCGCAATTTTTCCTAGGTTGCACCATTTTTCAGATATAAAGTTTAAGTTGGGAAATTGCAGTCATGACATTGTTTTATAAGGAGACGATACAGTGAATGCATTGTCCCAATTTGAACTTCTATTTCTCAATAACGGTAAAACCTAAGAAAATATTATAAAGATCAATCTTATAGAGAATTTTCATACCTACAATATTTTCTTTAGTAACATTTCGATAGGATTTTTGGTTTCCAATCAAAATCGTGAAAACTTAAAAACCCCTAAACGTGTCAACTTGAATCGCAATTTATTTAAAAAGAGCTCCAGCGATTTTTTTTGATTTTTCTCATCTATGAACATTGTAGTTTCTGAAAACGCAAAAACTTTCCACCTTCCATTTAAAATTTGGCGAAGAGCACCGTGAGAATGTTCTTTTAATTTTTTATCATATTAAAATTTCTTTAAAAATTTTAAGATATATTTTTCAAGTTCTTTGAAGATTTTTGTTTTGCCTTATTAAGACGAAGGTCATTTTATACTGATATTTGAATTAATTTTCTTTCGAGTTCAGCTGTTATGACCAAGAGGTACATTGAAAAATTAAGATTGTGTTTAATTTTGTTAAAGAATATTTCACAAAATATTGTAGTTCTGAAGAATATTTTTAATTTTTTAAAGTATTTGTTATTCCTTAATTAGTTTAAAGTATATAAATCTATTTTGTATCAATTTATTTAATATTATTCATATTTTTTAATTATAATATTTATTCAATTAATTGTTCTTTTATAATTTTTTATACATTCTTCATTTATTTTCTTAAGATTTTTTTTTTAATTTTTTTCTAAGAATTTTTCTTAATTTTTTTTTTTGAATTTTTAAGGATTTTTTAATGTTTGAAGTTTTTTAATTTTTATTATTTTATAATTTTTTTAATTTAGTTATATATTTTTTCAAACTTTTTTAAATAATTTTTAGTTTTTAAAGAAGTTTTTCTAATTCCTTAAAAAAATTATTTTTCCATTTTTTAAAACATTTTTACATTTTGTAATTTTTGAGAGTTTTTTGCACAAATTAAAAAGGAGTTTCTTCTTGGATAAATTTTAGAGGAAATCAAACCATTAAAAGATTTCCTCTCAAATGTATCCAAACACCATCAGCTGCAATTTATAGTCAATATCATAGTACATTTTATTTTTAAAAATATTTTCCCAGGCTCGTGAGCATCATTCTTTAGCTGCCTGTGCCAGGAAGTGTGTGCATAACCACGTTCATAACCCGAGCTCAGTGATGAGCCAAAAGGGCAAGACAAACACAAGATAAGGTGCTCAAGACTACGGAGTGTGGAAAATTCCTATAAAGAAATTGTTTCGTTCTTTAACAATTGGTGTGCGGAAGCCAGTTTTAATAAGGACAATAAAAAGGATAACTGTTAGCATTGTAAACACTATTCTTATCATATTTGTCACAAAGTTCAAATGTGGGAATGTTGAGAAATTTTTCTCAGGGTACTTTATTTCTTGTTGAGCCGATCTTACGAAACAATAAATGGATAAAAGAAGTAGAGACAGAACAAATAATCTAGCATACAAATGAACAATCGAGATCATAACAAAATATGAGATTTATGTGAAGAGATTTATGATATCAGCGCCACGAAAAATAAAAAATATTATTTAAAGAAATTTAATAGCATAAAAAGGTCGATAATACACAACATTTAAAAACCTTTTCATAAAAATTAAAATATATTTATTAAAATAATATTCTCAAAAAAAAAAGAATAACATAAAAAATACTTTGAAGAATTAAAAAAATATTCATTATTATAACCCAAAAATTTAAAAAAATACGTTGAAAAAATTTGTAAAATATGAATATTCTTCAAAAAAAAATATTCTTACTCCTCATGTTTTTTTATTGCCAGTGGATGTCAAACCACTAGCTCAAAAAAATAACAAAATATCCTGAGAAAATTCCCACACTTTGAGATTGTGACAAACACAAAAACAAAATATCATAAGCAAACTAACCGTTATCCTTTTATTATCTTTATAACAACAGACCGGCACACATGAATAATAGAAATAAGAAAATTCTTAGGAGTTCCCACACTTCACAGTCTTGAACACCTTGTCTTGTGTATGCTGTGTTTCCTTTGGCTCAACATTGAGCTCGGGTTATGAACGTGGTTGTGCAAACATTCTTCCTTGGCACATGCAGCCACGCCGATGTTGTTCACGAGCCTGGGAAAGAATTTTTAAAAATAATATGTTGTGAGTCAGCAAAGGCAAGCTGCAACTTATGAATGGCGTCTGGAGAAAATGAAAAAAAATCATTTACCATTCTATAGTTGATTTATGTTTTAAAATAAATTTATTTCTCCAACTAATATTAAAATGTGATTATTTTCAGATTGCAAATGAAGGATTTAGAAGTGTTTGAGTGGGAAAATGCAATATAAATATGGGATGGGATGATTTCGTGAATTACTTTTATTTATTTTTTTGAGCTGACAAAACTTGCTGGATTATCTCTACTGCACCTAGCTACCTCAATCTTGGCTCAATAAATCAAACATTGATTGATTGAGACATTAATGACATTTAATGATGACTTTAATTGCCCCACAATATCACTCATAAATAATTGTATGTATGCTATCTTCATCTACTATTTCCAACAGTGAGCCTCAACAAATAAAAATCATATCCTGGGAAAATATGTCTCAAAATTTTCACACTAAAGTATCTACCCCTAAACATTTATTGAGCCGCTTATAGTATTATTATTACAGGACAAACAAACATTAAGGATAATGATTTTAGATACTATTTATTAGCTGTCTGCCTTATCCTTCTAGTATGACTCAACATATCACCACAATGTGGGAAAATATTTCTCAATATTTCTACAGTTCATCAAATGCTCATTATTACATTAAAAATTGGAGTTTTCAACCCCCATGACATTTATTGAGCCATGCTTAAGGAGATAAATTGTAACCGAAATTGGGCTCAATTTTCTCACAACATATTATATGGCCTGTTCCCGTACTTTATAAAGTGGTAAAAGTCGTAAAAGTTGTAAAAGTCGTAAACGATTTTCATATAAATTTCTTGTACGGGAACGCAAAAAGTGTAAAAGTGGTAAAAATTGTAAAAACTTTTTAGTTCTGGAACAGAGCTATGATGACTTTCCAGGTCTCCTTTCAATTTTACACATTTATCCTGGCGCTAGGTGTCATTGCCCTTCGCTCAAAGAATTCACTTTTTCATGCCAAAGAATAACCAACTGTCTGGTACGTCGCGTACTCACATTTTCTTATAGCTCAAAAAGAAAATAACAAAATATCATGAGAAAATTCCCACACTTTGAGGTTGTGGCACACACAAGATAAGAATTTTCTTTATCGAACTAAAAGTTATCCTTTTCTTATCCTTGAACTACAGACTGGCACCCACGAATAATAGAAATAAGAAATGGCAAAGTCTAAGGTGTTTCCCACACTTCACTGTCCTGAACACCTTGCCTTGTGTTTGTTGTGTTTCCTTTGGCTCAACATTGAGCTCGGGTTATGAAAGTGGTTGTGTAAACATTCTTCCTTGGCACTTGCAACCATTCCAACGTTGCTCACGAGCCTGGGAAAATATTTTCAAAAATAAATTTTTTACGAAGCAGAAAAGACAAGCTGCAACTGATGGCGTTTGGAGAAAATGAATAAAATATCTTCCCAGGCTCGTGAACAACTTTGGCATGACTGCTGGTGTCAACAAGAGATGTTTGCACAACCACGCTCATAACTCGAGCTCAATGTTGAGCCAAAGGAAACACAACAAACACAAGAGAAGGTGTTCAAGACTGTGAAGTGTGGGAAACTACGAATACTTTACCGTTTCTTATTTCTACTGCCGATGTTCGCCAGACTGTTGGTTTTTAAAAGGATAAGACAAGGATAACTATTAGTTTGATTCATATCTTGTGTGTGCCACAATCTGAAATTGTGGGAATTTTCTCAGGATATTTTGTCCTTTTTTGAGCAATAAGAAAAGATGAGCAAACAAAGTAGCAGACTGTTGGTTATTTATTGGCATGAAAGAAGTAAATTCATTAAGCTAAGGCCAATGACACTAGCGCCAGGCTGAGCCACTGACCAAAATAGCTGTTAAATAAAAATAAACGGTTAAATATTATAAGAAAATGGAACTCAATTTTTATTGCAATGTATCTCTTTTAGTATGTCTCAACAAAAGTCTTGAGGGTTGGAATTTCTTATGGATAAAATAATAATGAGCCATTGGTGGAGGGTGGAAATGCTATGAATTTTTTTTCACAATGTGATAATATTTTGAGGTAGACAGAAGAAAAAGTTGATAGTCGAGTGACAAATTTTAGAGTTATGGCTTTGTCTTTAAAGCCACTTTATTATATAACAACAATGTAGACTTTTTAACAAATTTTTTTGAGGGCTGACTATCATAATTACTTATTTCTTTTGATTTATCGACAAGTGTGAACACCTTAAGAAATGTTTTCTAGGATATATTGAGCCAAAGACAGATTCGAAGACAAATAAATTAGTACCTGGTGTATTTTATTTATATTTAAAAAAATTGTTTTTAAATGTCTATTAAAAAAATTACCAACGTGGATTTTAAAAAGGTGTGACCATCGTGAATTGTTCAAAAAAAAAAAAAAAAAATAATCAAAGTATTTTTGAGAAGATATTTTTTATTCCGTAGTTTTACAAAAAAAAGTATTTTCTTACTCCGTGAATTTATTAAAGAATATCTTGTCATTACTTTATTTTCCAAGCGTGGATTAAAAAAAAGAAATCCATTGTGTTTTTCAAAAAGTCGATTTTGTAAATAATCATTTTTAATTTTTATATATTTTCATGCTTGAATTTTTAAAATATTTATAAATTTATTATTTCAAGCGTGGGTTTTTAAATATTTTTTCAAGCGTGGACTTTATAAATATTTTTTCAAGCGTGGACTTTATAAATATTTTTTCAAGCCTGGACTTTATAAATATTTTTTCAAGCGTGGACTTTATAAATATTTTTTCAAGCGTGGACTTTACAAATATTTTTTCAAGCGTGGACTTTATAAATATTTTTTCAAGCGTGGACTTTATAAATATTTTTTTAAACGTCATTTTTTTAAATATTTTTTTAAACGTCATTTTTTAAATATTTTCTTTAAGCGTGGATTTTTTATATTTTTTAAGTGTGGATTTTTTAAATAAGTTTTTTCAAGTGTGTATTTTTTAAATATTTGTTCAAGCATGGATTTTATTAATATTTTTTTGAAACATGGATTTTTGAATTTTCTTCAATTCGATTTTTTAAATATTTTTTCTAAGCATGGATTTTTGAATTTTCTTCAATTGGATTTTTAACTTCAAATGTATTTTTGAAATATTTTTTTCAAGCATGAATTTTTTAAATATTTTTTAGGCATAGGTTTTTGAAATATTTTTTCAATCATGGATTTTGAGATATTTTTTTCAAGCATGGATTTTTGCAATATGTTTTTGTAAGCATGGAATTTTTTTTAATATTTTTTCAATCATGGATTTTGAGATATTTTTTTCAAGCATGGATTTTTGCAATATGTTTTTGTAAGCATGGAATTTTTTTTAATATTTTTTCAAGTATGGTTTTTGAAATATTTTTTAAGCATGGGGTTTTGAAATATTTTGTTCAAGCATGGATTTTTGAAATATTTTTTTATGCATGGATTTTTTTTGTGGAATATTTTTTCTAAGCATTTTTTGAAATATTTTTTCAAGCGTTTTTTTCAATTCTCTCCAAACTTGGATTAAATATTTTTTTTCAATTTTCATCAAGCGTGGATTTATTAATTTTTTATTTTTTTTTAATATTTTTTTTATTTTTTTCAGTATTGTTCAATCATGCATTTGTTATTATTTTTTTTTTTGATTTTTTTAAATACTTTTTCTTGTTTGTTTTTCAGTTTTCTCCAAGCATGGATTTTTGAATTTTCTTCAATTGGATTTTTAAATTTTCTTCAATTTTATTTTTGAAATATTTTTTCCAAGCATGCATTTTTTAAATATTTTTTCAAGTATAGGTTTTTGAAATATTTTTTTCAAGTATGGATTTTGAGATTTTTTCAAGCATGGGTTTTTTTTAATATTTTTTCAAGCATGGTTTTTGAAATATTTTTTAGCATGGGCTTTTGAAACATTTTTTCAAGCATGGATTTTTGAAATATTTTTTCCAAGCATGGGTTTAGAAACATTTTTTAATGCATGGATTTTTGAAATATTTTTTCAAGGATGTGTTTTTGAAAAAAATTTTTAAAGGATGGGTTTTTGAAATTTTTTTTTAATTGGATTTTTAATTTTTTCTGTTATTTTTTAATGGCGTGGAGAGCAGACTTAATAAATATTTTTTTTTTTAACTTTGTACAAGCGTGGATTTATTTTTTTTAAATTTTTTTCCAAGCGTGGATTTAATAAATATTTTTTCTTTAAATTTTCTACAAATATATATTTTTTAATTGTTTTTCTTCAAGCGTGGATTTATAAAATATTTTTTCTTTAAATTTTCTCCAAGCTTGGATTTATTAATCGTTTTCTTTAATTCTCTCCAAGCTTGCATTTATTAAATATTTTTTTTTTCAATTTTCTCCAAGCGTGGATTTATTAAACTTTTGTATCAATTTTCTCCCAGCATGTATTTATTAATTTTTTTCAATTTTCTCCAAATATATTTTTTAATTGATTTTCTCCAACCGTTGATTTATTAAACTTTTTTTTTCAATTTTCTCCAAGCTTGTATTTATTATTTTTTTTTTCAATTCTCTCCAAGCTTGCATTTATTAATTTTTTTTTTCAAATTTTCTCCAAGCGTGAATTTAGTAATTTTTTAAATATTTATTCTTTTTTTTAATTTTGTTCAATATTTTTTCTTGTTTTTTTTTCAGTTTTCCCTAAGCATAGATTTTTGAATTTTCTTCAATTGGGTTTTTTAAATTTTCTTCAATTGTATTTTTGAAATATTTTTTCCAAGCATGAATTTTTTAAGTATTTTTTTCAAGCATGGGTTTTTGAAATATTTTTTCAGGCATGGGTTTTGAAATATTTTTTTTAAGCATGGATTTTTTAAATATTTTTTCTAAGCATGAATTTTTTATATTTTCCATATATTTTTTCAAGCATGGTTTTTGAAATATTTTTTAAGCATGGGCTTTCAAAATATTTTTTTTCAAGCATGGATTTGTGAAATATTTTTTTCAAGCACGGGTTTATGAAAAATTTTTTAAAGCATGGATTTTTTAAATATTTTTTCTAAGCATTTTTTGAAATATTTTTTCAAGCATGGGTTTTTGAAATATTTTTTTAATTGGATTTTTAAATTGTTTCTGCTATGTTTTAATGGCGTGGAGTGTGGACTTAATAAAATCCACAAGCGTGGATTTATTAATTTTATTTTTTCAATTTTTTTCAAGCGTGGATTTAATAAATATTTTTTCTTTAAATTTTCTCCTAATATATATATATTTTTTATTTTTTCTCTCTAAGCGTGGATTTATTAAATATTTTTTTTTTCAATTTTCTCCAAGCTTGGTTTTATTAAATATATATTTTTTTTCAATTTTCTCCAAGCTTGTTTTTATTAAATATATTTTTTCAATTTTTTCCAAGCGTGGATTAATTAATTTTTTATTTTTTTAAATATATTTTCTTATTTTTTTCAATATTGTTCAATCGTGGATTTATTATTGTTATTATTTTGATTTCTTAAATATTTTTTCTTGTGTTTTTTCAGTTTTCTCTAAGCATGGATTTTTGAATTTCTTCATTTGGATTTTTAAATTTTCTTCAATTGTATTTTTGAAATATTTTTTACGAGCATGAATTTCTTAAATATTTTTTCAAGTATTGGTGTTTGAAATATTTTTTCAAGTATGTATTTTGAGATATTTTTTCGAGCATGGATTTTTGAAATATTTTTTCTAAGCATGGATTTTTTTTAATATTTTTTCAAACATGGTTTTTGAACTATTTTTTAAGCATGTGCTTTTGAAATATTTTTTTCAGGCATGGGTTTATGAAACATTTTTTAAAGCATGGATTTTGTGAAATATTTTTTTAAGCATTTTTTGAAATATTGATGAAATTTATTTTAATTGGATTTTTAATATTTTTCTGTTATGTTTTAATGGTGTGGAGTGCGGACTTAATAAATATTTTTTTTTTCAATTTTGTCCAAGCGTGGATTTATTAAATTTGTTTTTAAATTTTTTTCCAAACGAGGATTTAATAAATATTTTTTCTTTAAATTTTTTCCAAATATATTTTTTTTATTTTATTCTCCAAGCGTGGATTTCTTAAATATTTTTTTTTCAATTTTCTCCAAGCTTGGTATTATTAAATATTTTTTTTTTTCAATTTTCTCTTTTTTCTTTTTTTTCAATATTGTTCAATCGTGAATTTATTATTATTGTTATTTAGATTTTTAAATATTTTTTGTTTTTTTTTTTCAATGTTCTCCAAGCGTGGACTTATTAATTTTTTTTTGATTTTTTAAATATTTTTTTAATTTTTTTTCAATTTTGTTCAATCGTGGATTTTTTTATTTTTCTAAGCGCGGTTATTAATAAGTTTTTTTATCGAGTGCGATTTTTAATAATTTTTTACAGATTTTTGAGATATTTTCTTGAATTGAATTTTTTAAATAATAAAAAATTATTTTGTTAAAACTTTTTCGATTTTTAAGCGTGTTTTTTTAAATATTTTTCGGATTTTTAAAATAATTTTATCCAAGCGTGGATTTTTTAAATATTTTTTTGGATTTTTCTAAGCGTGGATTTAAATTTTTTGGATTTTTTAAATTTTTTCAAGCGCGGATTTAATTTTTTTGGATTTTTAAGATTTTTTCTGAGCGTGGATTTACATTTTTTGGATTTTTTAATTTTTTTTTCTAAGCGTGGATTTTTAAACTTTTTTTTTTATTTTTTTATTATTATTTAATTTATTTATACCTGCACACCAAGACAATGTCTTATAAATTACGGTACAGGTTTATAAGTACAATTATTTCTCCAAATTAAAATACAAATTATAAAAATAAACAATTTAAATTAAAATTGAGATAACTTGGTTGATTGGTAAATACTGGACAAAATACAGTGATTTTACGATGTGGACGAAAAAAAAACATTTAAGCTTATTTTTAAATATATATAACTTTTTTGGGATTTTTAAAATTTTTTTAATGGTGGATTTTTAAATATTTTGTTGGATTTTTTTTTCATTTTTTCTAAGCGTGGATTTTTACAGAATTTTTAGATTTTTTATTTTTTAAGTATTTTTCTTCAATTGTGTTTTTTTTATTTTTGTTTACCCTTTTAAATACTTTTAAATTTGGTAATATTTGTTTAGTTATTTTTATTATTTTCAATACTAAAATTTTTGTATCTACAGCATCAGTAAGTGAAAGCATTTCTGAACACGGTGATGGGTGCAATCATCCATATAAACCAGTATTTGATTTGTTCCTCATGGGAATTTGTTATAAATGTAATGGAGCGCTACAACAATTGAAGGGTTGAGAGTGGTAAGTGTCGGAATATATGATGTCAAGACAAAATGTGGAGTCTACATGCTGCACCATCGCACTAAGACATTATTTAAGAAATTTTATTGATTTTAAATTGGGGATGCTGGGAGTCTAGAAGTCAGTTTTCCTAAATTTTTCCGTCTGCCCATTTTGCCTTTTGTATGTGCTCGTCTTTGTTTCAATCGTGTACCACTTTATGATTATGTTTATACACACTTTACGGCACATGGAGCCTAAGTGAGTGGCTCACGATCATGGGAAAATATTTTAAAATAGAAGAATTCGGGAGTGATTCACGGAGCGAAGAATTGAGAAATGGTGACGTAGGCAATCATCCGTAAAAACCGAAGATTGATTTAAATGTCTTAAAGTAATATTTGAAATAATGTCGGAGTCATTAAATAAATAAAGGGTTGATAGGGGTAAGTGTGGGAAAATAAAATGCTTTAATTTGGAGTAAAACTCTTAACTCAGGATATCTTATAGATATTAAATGGGGGGATGTTGTGTGTTTTTTTAAATAATTGCTTAGATTAACTACTTGAATGTATGTTTTTTTCTGCAGAAATCGTGGGAGTTGTCGCAATTAAAATGTAAATAAATTTATTTCCCGTGGTGGATGAGTAATGCTTTTAATTTTTCCCTTAGAAAAAATATAAGAATATTTTGCTACCGCCATGTGAAGGCTACCGTGAATATTCCTACACTTATCTCCCATCACCCCTTCATTTATTTGTGGATACCAATAACATTTCAAACATTTCTTTAAGAAATATGTACATATGTAAATCAATAAAAGGATTCCAGCCAGATATGAGAATGTGTGCATTTGTTGCAGATACCCAAATGCCATCAACAGCAAATTGCAGTGAGTGACACACAAAATATTTTTTTTTTAACATTTTCTCATCTTCACAAGTCGTCAAGGCTCCATGTGCCATAGAAGCGTGTGTAAACACATACAAAACTCTAGCTCAGTATTAAGTCAATGGAAAAATTGTATGCCTTTGCTTGTGGTATTCAGGACAATGCTGCAGAAATATTTACATATGTATTTTTTTAAATAACTTTCTCAGGCTCGTGTGTCACTAAGGCTCCATGTGCCAAGGAAGTGTGTGTTTAAACACGTTCATAAAATGAGCTCAATATTGAGCCAAAGAAGAGCCAACAAACAGAAAACAAAGTCTCCCGTATTGGGGTCTCCCAGTGTGGGAATTTTTAAACAATTTACTGTTTTTTGTTTCAAATATTGATGTGTGTAAGACAATTTCAAAAGGATAACAAAAAGGACACATTCTTATCGCATTTGCCAACTTCACAAAGTGTGGGAATGTAGAGAAAAAATTTTTCGGTTATTTTTTATTGTTTCTTGAGCCGGTTTTCCAAGCATTCACCAGACAATAAGAAAGGAAAAGTAAACATCATCACAAACTATTGATTAGTTATGGGAGTCATTGGGATAAAAGATTATGATGAGGATCAATGGCATCAACGACAGGATAATTGTGAAGATATTTTATGAAAAAATGGAAGGATTTGTAAAATGTGTTCGTTGAGCCACTGACCTCTGTTACCGTTGATTGAAAATAAATGATCCCGTTGGAAAAATATTATGCGAAAATTGAGCTCATTTTCAGTTACAATTCTTTCTAACAGCAAGGCTCAACAAAACTTCGTGAGGGTTGAAAATTCTATTAGAAAAGACAAAATGAGTCCTTGGTGAAGTGTGTGAATGTTGAGAAATATTTTCCCACAATGTGATGATATGTTGAGCCACAGTAGAAAAAAATAAAAATAGACAGTCCCATAAGAAAATCCTGGCAAACGTTCATCTTTAGCGCCAGGCTCAACAAAAGTCATTGGGGGTTGGAAATTCTTATTTTCGTTGTAACAATAAGTTGTAGGTAAAGTGTGAACATTTTAAACGGATAAGAGTTAGGACAGTTAGTATAATGTGTGGAGAAAATTCTCTGAATGTGTTGCGTTTTTTATTGAGCAAGTGACCAGTAATGGTTTTGAAGAAAAAACAAAAGAACTAATAATTATCAAGAAGCAAAATATTATGAGAAAATCTAACTCAATTTCAGTTACAATTTATCTTTAAAAACAAGGCTCAAAGGAAGTCATGAGATTTGGAAATTCTTATTGTCCATTTAATATTGATGATATTCAGAAATATTTTCCCACAATGTGGTGAAATGTTGAGCCAAAATAGGTGCGAAATTGTGTTGGATTTTCTCATAATATGTTACTTGATTGCAGAATCGGTCAATAAAAAGAGAGAATAGATAAAACAAGTAAAAAGTCGTTAAGTTAGGCCGGACCGAACTTTTTATACCCTCCACCATAAAATAGTCTTAATTAAAATGGAATAATTAGGGTCCTTTCACAATTTTAGGTGTAACAAATTTTCGACAATGGATAGACTGCTACTGCCTCCCACTATTGCTTAAATTACACTGTGAACACAAATGTTGAGGCAGAGATAATTCCTTTTAGAGGTGAAAGCCCTTGTTGTGTTTATATTAAAAACCCCGAAGGACAGATGCGATGAAGTTTTTGCAAGAGACCCTGTAAGCCATCATGAATTAGCATTATATCTTTGTTTGTTGTTTTTATAGAGCACTTAAGCAACTGAACAAAGATATAACTCTAATTCCTGATGGCCCACAGGGTCTCTAACAAAAATTTCATCACGCCATAACGCGGAAGTTCGACTCACGCCGAATCTGTCCTTCGGGGTTCATAATATACTCACCAAGGCCTTTCTTCCCCAAGAGGAATTTTCCGTGCCCCAGACTTTCACCTCCATTTTGTTGCACAGTGTTATCTAATCTAATCTAAAAAAATGTGTTCAGCTAGGTGAAAGCTACCACCTAAAGTCAACTTATCTTAAAAAGAGTCAACTTATCTTTACATTTTTTGGCGGAAAAGTTTTATAGTTTCAGGGAACTTAAAGAGTCATATTGAGGGTAGTTTCATCAAAACAATGTAGACCCTCAAAAATGGACCCATGTTGACGAATTTTAGTGAAGAAATTTCGTGACCACTGAAAATTCCCGAAAATCGGGAGATACAGTTTTATGGGGGGATATACCAAAACATGGGCCTATATTGACGATTATTTTTGAATAGACAAAATTGTAGCTAAAATTCCCAAAATACCGATCATTACACCTAGTTCGGTTAAAAATTGCAGCTAAAATTCTCAAAATACCGAAAATCGGGAGATACCGTTATATGGGGGCTACACCAAAACATGGACCTATGTTGACGATGTTTGGTGGAGATCTTTCATGACCATTGAGAACCTCAAATGGCAAATTCCAGCTAGTTCGGTTAAAAATTGTAGTTAAAATGCTCAAAATACCGAAAATCGAGAGGTACCGATATATGGGGGCTATACCAAAACATGGACCTATGTTGACGATGTTTCGTGGAGATGTTTCATGATCACTGAGAACCTCAAATGTCAAATTACAGCTAGTTCGGTTAAAAATTTAACTAAAATGCTCAAAATTCCGAAAATCGGGAGGTACGGTTATAAGGGGGCCATAACAAAAAATGGACATATGTTGACGATGTTTGGTGGAGATGTTTCATGACCACTGAGAACCTCAAATGTCAAGTTGCAGATAGTTCGGTTGCAAATTGTGGCTAAAATTCTCATAATACCGAAAATCGGGAGGTACCGTTATATGGGGGATATACCAAAACATGGACATATGTTGACGATGTTTGGTGGAGATATTTCATGATCACTGAGAACCTCAAATGGCAAATTACAGCTAGTTCGGTTAAAAATTTTAGCTAAAATTCCCAAAATACCGATCATTACACCTAGTGCGGTTAAAAATTGCAGTTTAAATTCTCAAAATACCGAAAATCGGAAGATACCGTTATATGGGGGCTATACCAAACCATGGACCTATGTTGACGATGTTTCGTGGAAATGTTTCATGACCACTGAAAACCTCAAATGTCAAATTACAGCTAGTTCGGTTAAAAATTGTAACTAAAATGCTCAAAATACCGAAAATTGGGAGGTACGGTTGTAAGGGGGCCATACCAAAACATGGACCTATGTTGACGATGTTTGGTGGAGATGTTTCATGACCACTGAGAACCTCAAATGTCAAATTGCAGATAGTTCTGTTACAAATTGTGGCTAAAATTCTCAAAATACCGAAAATCGGGAGGTACCGTTATATGGGGGCTATACCAAAACATGGACCAATGTTGACGATGTTTAGTGGAGATGTTTCATGACTACTGAGAACCTCAAATGGCAAATTACAGCTAGTTCGGTTAAAAATTGTAGCTAAAATTCTCAAAATACCGAAAATCGGGAGGTACCGTTATATGGGGACTATACCAAAACATGGACCTAAGTGCCAAATTATAGCTAATTCGGTCTGCAAATGTGGCGAAGAACGTCAAAATACCTCAAATCCGGAGGTACCGTTATATGGGGGCTACACCAAAGAGTAGACCGATATAGCCCATCTTCGAACTTGACCTGCCTATGGAAAAAAGATCCTCGGGTGCAAAATTTTAGCACTCTATCTCAATTATTGCGGACGCTAGAGTGATTACAACAGACGGAAAGGCGGATCGTCTTAGAATTTTATGGCTAGATCGTCTTAGAATTTTATCCTGATCAGGAATATATATACTTTATAGGGTCGCAAATGATTAGTTCGATGTGTTACAAACGGAATGACAAACTTAATATACCCTCCATACTATGGTGGAGGGTAAAAAAATAAGTATCCGAATCATAAATATTATATTTATCGCTGTTCAGATTATTATTATTATTATTATTATTATTATTATTATTATTATTATTATTATTATTATTATTATTATTATTATTATTATTATTATTATTATTATTATTATTATTATTATTATTATTATTATTATTATTATTATTATTATTATTATTATTATTATTATTATTATTATTATTATTATTATTATTATTATTATTATTATTATTATTATTATTATTATTATTATTATTATTATTATTATTATTATTATTATTATTATTATTATTATTATAATTATTATTATTAATAATAATTGTTCCACAAACATCCCATAAGGGACAAGGGAGACTTCTCTCATATCAATGAGTACACCCCGATTCATATTAGCTCAATGATATGGGACCTACAGTTTATCGCCGAGTCCGAACGGCGTGTCTAAGACACCACTTTTGTAGAGAAGTTTTTCATGGCTGAAATACTCAGGAAATGTCGCCAACATTACTGAGGGGTATTTAATTATTATTATTATTTTTATTATTTATTATTATTATTATTATTATTATTATTATTATTATTATTATTATTATTATTATTATTATTATTATTATTATTATTATTATTATTATTATTATTATTATTATTATTATTATTATTATTATTATTATTATTATTATTATTATTATTATTATTATTATTATTATTATTATTATTATTATTATTATTATTATTATTATTATTATTATTATTATTATTATTATTATTATTATTATTATTATTATTATTATTATTATTATTATTGTTATTATTATTATAATTTTTATTATTATTATTGTTTTTTTTTTTTTCAAAATAGTCTGGCTTAATCCCATTGTTGTTGTTTTAATATTTTAAAACAACTAGTTTAGTAGTGGAAAAGATTTGGCATTGTTCGCCAATTTTTTTTTTTTTTTGAGAAATATTTTCCTAGAATATGTTGAGCCAAAGACAGAAGTAGAGACAAATTTTTTAATTCGTTTTCCTGAAGACAATCAGAGGACATACACAATTTTTTTTTATAATAACAACATATTATAAATTTGGATTTTAAAGATTAAAAAAAATTCCAACGCGGTTTATTCAACATTTTTTTTAAAATTTTGAAAGGTTATTTTCTCATTTTTTTCCTAGAATTTGTATACAATTTTTTAAATATTATTTATTATAATATTAATTAATTTTTAAAAATAAATGCTTCAAAGATTTTTTTAAGTTTTAAGATAATTTTTTTATTTTTGTTAAAGAACAATTTTACAAGTTCTTAACGTATATTTAAAGTCATATAGTCAATAACAACAAATCATTTTAAGAATTGGATTATTATTATTATTATTATTATTATTATTAAAAAGTTTTTTTTTCAAGTTCGGATTTTTGAAATATATTCTTTAATTGATTTTTTTGAATAATAAAAAAAATGATTTGTTAAAACTTTTCTGATTTTTAAGCGTGGATATTTCGGTTTATTTTTTAAATATCCAAGCGTGGATTTTTTTAATATTTTTCGGATTTGTTAAAATAATTTTATTCAAGCGTGGATTTTTTACATATTTTTCGGATTTGTTAAAATAATTTTATTCAAGCGTGGATTTTTTACATATTTTTTGGATTTTTCTAAGCGTGGATTTACACTTTTTTGGAATTATTAAATATTTTTTTGGATTTTTCTAAGAGTTGATTTACATTTTTTTTGGATTTTTTAAATTTTTTCTAAGAGTAGATTTTTTATTTTTTTTTTTTTTATTATAAATTATAAATTACGGTACAGGTTTATAAGTACAATTATTTCTCCAAATTAAAATACAAATTATAAAAATTATAAAAATAAACATTTTAAATTAAAATTGAGATAACTTGGTTGATAGGTAAATACTGGATAAAATACAGTGATTTTACGATGTGGATGAAAAAAGTTTTTAAACTTATTTTAAAAAACTTATTTTAAAAATATATATATAAATATATATGATCTAAAGATAAAATGTGGAGTCTCAACATGCTGCACCATTGTACTAAAATATTATTTAAGAAATTTTATTGATTTTAAATTGGGGATGCTAGGAGTCTAGAAGTCTGTTTTCCTACATTTTTCCGTCTGCACACTTTGCCTTTTGTATGTGCTCCTCTTTGGTTCAACCGTGTACCACTTTATGATCATGTTTATACACACTTTACGGCACATGGAGCCTAAGTGGCTCACGATCATGGGAAAATATTTTAAAATAGAAGAATTTGGAAGTGATTCACAGAGCGAAGAATTGAGAAATGGTGACGTAGGCAATCATCCGTTAAATCCGAAGATTGTTTTAAATGTCTTAAAGTAATATTTGAAATAATGTCGGAGTCATTAAATAAATAAAGGGTTGATAGGGGTAAGTGTGGGAAAATGTAATGTTTTAATCTGGTGTAAAACTCTTAACTTAGGATATCTTACAGATGTTGAATGGGGGGATGTTGTGTGCTTTTAAATAATTGCTTAGATTAACTACTTGAACGTATGTTTATCTGCAGAAATCGTGGAAGTAGTCGCAATTAAAATGTAAATAAATTTATTTCCCGTGGTGGATGGTAAATGCTTTTAATCTCAAAAATACGTACATACTCGTACGTTCCCTTAGAAAAAATATAGGAATATTTTATTTTATTTATTTATTTATTTATTTATTTATTTATTTATTTATTTATTTATTTATTTATTTATTTATTTATTTATTTATTTATTTATTTATTTATTTATTTATTTATTTATTTATTTATTTATTTATTTATTTATTTATTTATTTATTTATTTATTTATTTATTTATTTATTTATTTATTTATTTATTTATTTATTTATTTATTTATTTATTTATTTATTTATTTATTTATTTATTTATTTATTTATTTATTTATTTATTTATTTATTTATTTATTTATTTATTTATTTATTTATTTATTTATTTATTTATTTATTTATTTATTTATTTATTTATTTATTTATTTATTTATTTATTTATTTATTTATTTATTTATTTATTTATTTATTTATTTATTTATTTATTTATTTATTTATTTATTTATTTATTTATTTATTTATTTATTTATTTATTTATTTATTTATTTATTTATTTATTTATTTATTTATTTATTTATTTATTTATTTATTTATTTATTTATTTATTTATTTATTTATTTATTTATTTATTTATTTATTTATTTATTTATTTATTTATTTATTTATTTATTTATTTATTTATTTATTTATTTATTTATTTATTTATTTATTTATTTATTTATTTATTTATTCAATACAAAGAAAACTAGAAACTGTGCATTTATCGTAGATACCTAAATGCCATCAGCAGCAAATTGCAAGGTGTGACACATACCCCTCAGTAATGTTGGCGACATTTCCTGAGTATTTCAGCCTTGAAAAACTTCTCTACAAGTGGTGTCTTAGGACACGCCGTTCGGACTCGGCGATAAACAGTAGGTCCCATATCATTGAGCTAAATATGAGTCGGGGTGCACTCATTGATATGAGAGAAGTCTCCCTTGTCCCGTATGGGATGTTGTGGAACAATGATTTTTTTTTTTACACATTTTTATGTGTTATTTTTTTAAATATTTCTTCACGAGTCGTCAAGACTCCATGTGCCAAGGAAGCGTGTGTAAACACATACAAAACTCTAGCACAATACTGAGCCAATGGAAAAACGATATGCCTTTGCTTATGGTATTCAGGACAATGCTGCAGAAATATTTACATATTTAACAAAAAATAATTTTCTCAGGCTCTTGTGTCCCCAAGGCTCCATGTGCCAAGGAAGTGCGTCTTTTAACACGTTCCTAACATGATCTCAATATTGAGCCAAAGGAGACAGAACAGACAGAAATCAAGATGTCCCGTACTACAAAGTGTGGGAATTTACTGACAATTTACTGTTTGTTGTTTCAAACCGTGATGTGTGTAAGACAATTTCAAAAGGATAATAAAAAGGACAAATTCTTATCGTATTTGCCACCTTCGCAAAGTGTGGGAATGTTGAGAAAAACATTTCAGGGTATTTTTTATTGTTTCTTGAGCCGGTTGGCCAAGCATCCAACAGCAATAAGAAAGAAAAAGTAAACATTATCAGAAACTGCTGCTTAGTTATTGGAATCATCGAGATAAAAGATTATGATGAGGATCAATGACGTCAACGACAGGATAATTGTGAAAATGTTTTATGAAAAAGAAAAATTGTAAAATGTGTTCGTTGAGTCATTGACCACTGTTACCGTTGATTGAAAATAAATGATCCCTTTGGAAAAATATTATGAGAAAATTGAGCTCATTTTCAGTTACGATTAATCCTATACAACAAGGCTCAACAAACGTCATGAGGGTTGAAAATGCTATTAGAACTGACCCAATGAACCTTTGGTAAAGTGTGTGAAGAGTTTCCCACAATGTGATGAAATGTTGAGCCACAATAGAAAAAATAAAAATAGACCGTCCCATATGAAAAACCCTGGCAAAACGGTCATCCTAAGTGCCAGGCTCAACAAAAGTCATTGGGGGTTGGAAATTCTTATTGTCGTTGTAATAATAAGTTGTAGGTAAAGTGTAAAACTTATAAAAAGGATAAGAATAAGGACAGTCAGTATAATGTGTGGAGAAAATTCTCTGAGGATATTGCGTTTTTCTATTGATCAAGTGACCAATAATGGTTTTGAAGAAAAAAAAAACAAAAGAATTAACAATTATCAAGTAGCCATCGACTACCATAGAAGAAAAAAATTATAAGAAAATCTACCTCAATTTCAGTTACAATTTATTTTTAAAAATAAGGCTCAAAAGAAAGTCATGAGATTTGGAAATTCTTATTTTCTATTTAATATTGATGATATTTAGAAATATTTTCCCACAATGTGGTAAAATGTTGAGCCGCTACAGGTACGAAATTGAGTTGGATTTTCTCATAATATGTTACTTGATTGCAGAATCGGTCAATAAAATGAGTCAATAAATAAAAAACAACATAAAAAGTAATCTAATATATAAAAGGCAATGTGTGTATGTTAGTATTTTTGTTTGTATGTTCCCAATAGACTCAAAAAACGGCTGAATAGATTTTCTTGAAAATGTCAGATAATGTACTGGAAACACCGGTGGTGAAAATAGGGTATATATTTTTTTGAATGGTCGTCGCGGAAGTTAAATATCGCGGTCATCCCAAATTATTCAAAACTGTATTATTTAAGATAATATACCTAATTTTAGTAAGCTTGACTACAAAACCGCTATAACACTGGCTTGAATATGTTGGATAACGCGGTCAACGCCATAGTTTGGAATACAGTAAAATCCCGATAACATGAGATGTCACCATATAGAAATTCCGAAAAATCGATTGGGAAATTCGGGAAAATTTTGTATTTTGTATGTGGAGTTTTTTGGTCTGAGAATAGGTCGTAATCTATTTTTTTATCCCGCTAAGTGTAGTGACCGGTGGTACTCACAAATTGTTTAAGAAAACTGCGAAATTCAAGATACTTTTTAATATATTGTTTACAAATTGTTTGCATTGCTATGGTAATTACTGTCTTGACCCTGAATGGTCGTTGCGGAAGTGAAATATCGCGTTCATCCCAAAATTTTCAAAAATGTATTATTTCAGTTAATTAGAACGGTCGTAAGCTGTTTTTTACTGCTAAGAATAGTGACCGGTGGTCCTCCTCTCAATGTTTTTCAGATAATCAGAAATCTTTGATATTTTTGTATTGTTTACAGATTGCATTGTTTACAGATTGCTTTCCCTGAATGATCGCGGTCATCACAAAGTTTTCAAAAATGTATTATTTCAATTAATATATGTACATAATTTTAGTAAGCGTGACACAAAAATGATATGAACACTAGCTTGAACAAGTGGGATTGCGCGGTCGTGAGCTATTTTAATATGGCTAAGTGTAGTGACCGGAGGTTCTCCTTAAATTTTTTTTAAAGTCCATAATATTTTTGAACGTATTGTTTACAGATTGTTTGCAATACTACTGTAATTACCGTCTTGACCCTGAATGGTCTTCGTGGAAGTGAAATATCGCGGTCATCACAAAATGTTCAAACATTTATTATTTCAGATAATATACATAATTTGCGTGCCTAAAAAATGCAATAAACGCTGAACACTAACCAACAATAAGTGGGATAGCGCGATCAACTCCACATTTTGGAATACAGTAAAATCCCGATAACTTGAGATGTCACTATCCAGAGGTTAAATCCACCAAAAATAGCGAAAATCAGGCGCCACCCTTCTATGGGAGCTACGAGTATATCAAAACGAGGACGTATACTGAATATTCTCTGCAAGACTGTTTACGACCTCCAAAAGTGACTATATCTCCAAACTATCGAAAATCGGGATTACCGCTTTATGGGAGCTATATCAAAACGTGAACCTATAACTGTTGCATACCGAGCGCAAATAAAAAGGCGTGTCTTTCGGTCGATACGAATATTTATGCTCTCCTCTTTAAATTACATTAAAACCAAATTTTAGCCATTTCGGTGTGATAATGATGTTAAATCCTCAAAAATAGCGAAAATCAGCCGGTACCGTTCTATGGGAGCTATATCAAAACGTGGACCTATACTGACAATTCTCTGCAGTAATAATTACGACCCCAACCGAGACCAACAATCCAATATATAGCAATGTTAATTGACGTGCACCGATCATTATATCGACGCCTCCAAACAATAGTATGCTAAGTCGACTTAGCATGTTTTCAAGTTCTTTACATTTTTATATTTAACGTCCTGTAACTTAAATTCTGTCAAATTTTGGTAATAATCGGACAATCCGAACAGAAGTTATAAACAAATATTAACTTAGCATAGTACTGAAGGTCAAAGAAATTTCCAAACTTTTAGAGCTTGTCCTGCAAAACTCACTGTTCAGAATTAGCAAACTATTATTTGGAGGTGTCGAACCTCCTTTAACTTAAATTCTGTCAAATTTTGGTAATGATCGGTCAATCAGAACAGGAGTTATAAACAAATATTGACTTAGCATAGTACTGAAGTTCAAAAAAATTTCCATACTTTGAGAGCTTCTCCTGCAAAACTCACTTTTTAGACTTAGCATACTATTATTTGGAGGTGTCGATATGTGGGTCACAAAGTGCTTTAAACTGTCAATTTATGGTGAAGGGTATAATAAAAGAGATTTTATATCTTAAATTTGGGGGATACCATTACATGGAATTTATGTCAAAACATTGATTTATATTATGAAGTTTCTAGAGGGTGCCTAATTATGGCTGTATCAATGCTGGATAGATAACTAAAGTTTACACGGAGAACCCAAACAACGGGCCAGCAACGCGGACCGGGTCAGCTAGTATAGTATATTAAAAATGTTAATACATAAATTAAAATTAACAATTTATAATAATTACTTAATATTTAATCATTTATAATTAATAAATGTAATTAATTGTTGATTATTAATAAATAGTTATAATAACAAATAAATTATTAATAATAAATTATCAATATTTACATATTAGTTAATTTTTAACTAATTATTAATTATTTTGTAATACATTTTTAATTAATAGTTTAATAAGTATATATTTATTAAATTGTATTAGTAATTTATATCACTATTAATTTTAATAAGTAAATAAATAAAATTATAATTGTTTAATTAGTACTTAACTAACAAATAATTGATATTTACTTAATTAATACTTAATTGATATTTATTTAATTAAATTTAATTAATTAATATTTAATAATTTAATCCGTAATTCATTTATATTTATTTAAAATATATTTTTGAAATGTTTATTAATTAATCATTAAAATGATTTAATTAATAATTAATTAATATTTAATAAATAATTAACTAATATTCAATAATTAATAAATGTAATAAATTGTTGATAATTAATAAATAGGAATAATAAATTAATAATTATTTCTTGTTTAAAAATATTTATTAATTATTGATTAATTATGAAATTATTATTAATTACTTAATTATAAATTACAAGCTGACCCGGTCCGCGTTGCTGGCCCGTTGTTTGGGTTCTCCGTGTAAACTTTAGTTATCTATCCAGCATTGATACAGCCATAATTAGGCATTCCTCTAGAAACTTCATAAATTAATCAATGTTTTGACATAAATTCCATGTAATGGTATCCCCCAAATTTAAGATATAAAATCTCTTTTATTATACCCTTCACCATAAATTGACAGTTTAAAGCACTTTGTGACCCACATATAATGATCGGTGCACGTCAATTAACATTGCTATATATTGGATAGTTGGTCTCGGTTGGGGTCGTAATTATTACTGCAGAGAATTGTCAGTATAGGTCCACGTTTTGATATAGCTCCCATAGAACAGTAATTTAAAGAGGAGAGCATAAATATTCGTATCGACCGAAAGACACACCTTTTTATTTGCGCTCGGTATGCAACATTTATAGGTTCACGTTTTGATATAGCTCCCATAAAGCAGTAATCCCGATTTCGATAGTTTGGAGATATAGTCACTTTTGGGGTCGTAAACAGTCTTGCAGAGAATTTTCAGTATACGTCCTCGTTTTGATATACTCGTAGCTCCCATAGAAGGGTGGCGCCTGATTTTCGCTATTTTTAGTGGATTTAACCTCTGGATAGTGACATCTCAAGTTATCGGGATTTTACTGTATTCCAAAATGTGGAGTTGATCGCGCTATCCCACTTATTGTTGGTTAGTGTTCAGCGTTTATTGCATTTTTTAGGCACGCAAATTATGTATATTATCTGAAATAATAAATGTTTGAACATTTTGTGATGACCGCGATATTTCACTTCCACGAAGACCATTCAGGGTCAAGACGGTAATTACAGTAGTATTGCAAACAATCTGTAAACAATACGTTCAAAAATATTATGGACTTTAAAAAAAATTGAAGGAGAACCTCCGGTCACTACACTTAGCCATATTAAAATAGCCCACGACCGCGCTATCCCACTTGTTCAAGCTAGTGTTCATATCATTTTTGTGTCACGCTTACTAAAATTATGTACATATATTAATTGAAATAATACATTTTTGAAAACTTTGTGATGACCGCGATCATTCAGGGAAAACAATCTGTAAACAATACGTTCAAAAATATCAAAGATTTCTGATTATCTGAAAAACATTGAGAGGAGGACCACCGGTCACTATTCTTAGCAGTAAAAAACAGCTTACGACCGTTCTAATTAACTGAAATAATACATTTTTGAAAATTTTGGGATGAACGCGATATTTCACTTCCGCAACGACCATTCAGGGTCAAGACAGTAATTACCATAGCAATGCAAACAATTTGTAAACAATATATTAAAAAGTATCTTGAATTTCGCAGTTTTCTTAAACAATTTGTGAGGACCACCGGTCACTACACTTAGCGGGATAAAAAAATAGATTACGACCTATTCTCAGACCAAAAAACTCCACACACAAAATACAAAATTTTCCCGAATTAACCTCTGGATAGTGACATCTCATGTTATCGGGATTTTACTGTATTCCAAACTATGGCGTTGACCGCGTTATCCCACATATTGAAGCCAGTGTTATAGCGGTTTTGTAGTCAAGCTTACTAAAATTAGGTATATTATCTGAAATAATACATTTTTGAATAATTTGGGATGACCGCGATATTTCACTTCCGCGACGACCATTCAAAAAATATATACCCTATTTTCACCACTGGTGTTTCCAGTACATTATCTGAAATTTTCAAGAAAATCTATTCAGCCGTTTTTTGAGTCTATTGGGAACATACAAACAAACAAACATACTAACATACACACATTGCCTTTTATATATTAGATTAATAATGAATTATCTTCATTTATATATTAATTAATTTTTAATCATTATTGATTAATTTGATAATCTATCAATTAAATAATTAAAATATAAAATAAAATAATTA
Source organism: Musca autumnalis (assembly GCF_047663935.1). NCBI lineage: Eukaryota > Metazoa > Arthropoda > Insecta > Diptera > Muscidae > Musca > Musca autumnalis. Next base: position 233,717,271 of record NW_027411977.1, read on the forward strand.
AATAATAAAATGTTAAATAACTTGTTATTGGTAAATAAATAAATTAATAATTATGTAATTATTACTAAAATAATAAATGATTGATATATAATTAATTATTAATTGATATTTAATAAAATAATTTATCATTTAATAATATTTTATAATTTAATCCTTTTTTATTTTATATTAATTAAAAACATTTAAATGTATGTATATTTAATTAAATTTATATTTAAAATAACAAATTTAATTAAACATTTTTAAAAATTGCGTTAATATTTAAATAATCATTAAAATTATTTAATTTATACTTAATTATTATTTAATAAATAATTATTTTATTTTATTTAATTTCTTATTATTTCTGATAATTAAATTTAAATTAATTTTAATTAATTCGATTAATTAAATACAAATTAGTTTGTAATTAATTAAATATTAACTAATTATAAAAGAATTAAATATTTATTAACAATTAACTTATATTCAATTATTAATAAATGTAATTAATTGTTGATAATTAATAAATAGGAATAATAAATTAATAATTATTAATTGTTATAAAAATATTTATTAATTATTGATCAATTATAAAAATATTATTAATTACTTAATTATAAATTATTAATAATGAATTATCTTCATTTAAATTTTTAATCATTATCATTAAAATATAAAATATAATAATTAAATATTAATTAACTTTTTATTGGTAAATAAATAAATTAATAATTATTTAAGTATTACTAAACTAATAAATAATTGATATCTAATTAATTATTACATAATTAATAATTGATGTTTAATTAAACAATTAATCATTAAATAATATTTTATAATTTTATCCTTTTTTATTTTATAATAATTAAAAAAATTTAAATTTATATTTAAAATAACGAATTTAATTAACATTTTTTTAAAAATGTTCGTTAATATTTAGATTCACTTTTGAGCTCGAGTCGTCATAAAATTGGGGAAGAGTTCTTTGCTTCAATGCAAAGAACTAAGAGAACTGATGAGTCCAAGTGGCGTTGGACGAAACTAGTATTCTCTGCCATCCCCAAAAGTAATCAATTTTAACTACACCCACTTTAAACATGTTGTTTTTAAATTTGAAAACAACAAATATGAGATTAAGCTTGACTTGCACACAAATAGTTCGTTAATATTTAATTAATTAATAATTAAAATTATTTAATTAATAAGTAATTAATATTTAATAAATTAGCCGATAGCCTTAGATGCTAGTGCTTTTTTTATATAATTTTATTGTAATTTTTTCTTATAATAAATATTTGAAATAAATAAATAAATAAATAAATAAATAAATAAATAAATAAATAAATAAATAAATAAATAAATAAATAATATTTAATAAATAATTATTTTACTTTTAATAATTTCTAATTATTTCAATTAATTAAATTTAAAATTTAACTTTTAATTAATTTCTAATTATTTCAATTAATTAAATTTAAATTAATTTTAATTAATTCGATTAATTAAATACAAATTAGTTTGTAATTAATAAAATATTAAATAATTGTAAAATAATTAAATATTTATTAAATTTCAACTTAGTATTATTAATTAATTACTTAATTGCATTTTTATTAAATATTATTAATAAATTATGTCTAAAAATGTTTAATTAATTTTTCGTTAGAAACGAGCTTATTGGCCTAATGATGCGAGTGAAAAAGGAAAGCCGACGATACGAACCCACACAACCACCACTATGTGACATGCATGTTTCGCCTTCGGTAAAGGCTCCTCAGACATATCGGCTGTGGGGCGGCTTCGATGTCCTCTAACTTTTTCTCTTTCAAACGCAATTTGTTTTTTCTACAACGCTGAATATTTGTTCAATCATTGTATGGTTTTCATGACAAACGCTTAGCGAAGTCTTTGAAAGTTATAACTCATATTTTGAGTATGGCTCTGAACACTAACCCGCCGTGACAACACTTTTTTTCCATGTGTTTTCAAGGACGTGGGTTCGAGCCCCAGCCTGGCTCAAGCTGATTTTTATTTTTTATTTGAGAATTTTTGCCTATTGAGGCGAAGATAATTTTTAATTAATTTTTCGTTAGAAACGAGCTTAATGACCTAATGATGCGAGTGAAAAAGGAAAGCCGACGATACGAACCCACACAACCACCACTATGTGACATGCATGTTTCGCCTTCGGTAAAGGCTCCTCAAATATTAATATTTTTTAAATTATATTTTTAAATTATTTTAATATTTATTTTATTAATTTTTGGTTATTTATTTAAGTTATTAATTATTATTTATTACAAATTTTATCCATTGATTCAGAAAATTGAACTAAATATAAGCTGTTTTAACTTCAGATAGCTTTCTTTCAGTTTCTTCTCTACTATGGCTCAAGATACGTATAATACATATCTTGAACCACTTCTGGAAAGAATTTCTCAATATTATCATAATTATATAGACAATGAATATTTCCTACACTCATGACTTCCATTGAGCCTTGTTTAGAAGTACAAGTTGTAACTGAAATTTAGTTCAATTTGCTCAAAAAATTGTTTATGAAGGCAGGACAATAGCTACTTGATTAATGTTCACAATTGTGGTTGGTCTCTTGCTCAACAATATCATGAGAAAAAATCGTACACACATTTTACGGATTGTCCTTACTGTTATCTCGTTAATATTTTACCCAAAATACGTTATTACATCAACAATACGACTATCTAACACCCTATGTCTTTTGTTGAGACAGCTTTTTTTATAACTCGACAAACTGGCGCTAAGGAAGAATGGTTTTCAAGGGATTTTAAATGGGACTGTCTACCTTTTCTCTATTGTGGCTCAATATTTCTTCAAATTGTGGGAAAATATTTCTCAACATTCACACACTGACGGCTCATTATTTCCTTCTTAATAGATTTTTCAACCATCTGTTGAGCCATGTTGTTTAGGACAAATTGTAAGTGAAAATGAGCTCAAATTTCTCATAATATTTTTCCATTTGGGGTCACTCCGTTCCATTCAACAGTGGCAGTGGTTAGTGACTTATCAAACACATTTTATGATTGTTCTACAATTTTGTTCCTAAAATATCTACACAATTATCCTGGAGCTGATGTCATTGCCCTTCATCATAATCTTTTATCTCGATGACACCCGTAAACTAAGCAACAGTTTTTTAGTTTGATGTTTACTTTTCCTTTCTTATTGTCTATTGGATGCTTGGCTAACTGGCTCAAGAAACATACAAAAATATCCTGAGAAAATTTTGTCAATATTCCCACACTTCGTGATGCTGGCAACAGTGATAAGAATGTGTCCTTTTTATTATCCTTTTGAATTTGTCTTGCACACATCAATGCTTCAAACGTAAAACAGTTTCTTTATAGGAATTTCCCACACTTTGTAGTACGGGACACCTTGTCTTCTTGTTTGTCCTGCCTCCTTTGGCTCAATATTGAGCTCATGTTATGAACGTGTTTCAACACACACTTCCTTGGCACATGGAGCCTTAGAGACACGAGCCTGGGAAAATTATTTTTTATAGAAATAAATATTTGTTAGCCAATGCCGAAGATATTATTTTTCCATTGGCTCAATATTGAGCTACAGTTTTTATAAACACCTTCCTTGGCACATTGAGCCTTTGCGACTCGTGAGGATGATAAAATTATTTTTAAATTATTAAATTGTGTGAGTCTGGCAATGCAATTTGTAGTTGATCGGATTCATGAGATGTGAGATAAATGCAACCCCATACTCAAAAATCGAGAAATATTTTTCAAATTGATTTATTTAATCGCTGCTTTTGTAAAAAATTTTATTCTTCGCACACGAATTGTCAAATATTGCAGGTCAATTTACTCGGCTTAGCGCAAATATAGAGCGCTGATTTTTAAATGAGGAATTCTTAACCAAATATGGAACGCGTCCCCGCCTAAAATATTACGAATATGAACGAACTAAAAAAAATTAGTTACAAAACCAGGAGGTAAGTCTAGATTATACCCCCATTGGCAAAACTTCATCATTACTCTTTATTATAGAGAGTAATGTTTAAAAAACGCCTTGACTGCTTTCTAAAATTTACTAATCGCTACCAATATCATGATTTCCTTGGTTTTTGGTTTTTCAGTTTTTGAAATGATGATTTTTCTAGTGAAAACCGAACTCTTTAGGCATCGAGTATTCTGATTTTAATGAGAATGATGCTCACTTTTCGACATTCCCAAAATATTTGCAAACTTTTTTTTAAAGAAATATTTGAAATTTTAATAAAATCATCAAATAACCAATAAAGGGTTAAAGGGCTACCACCATATGAAGGCTCCCGTGTAGCAATGAAGTTTGTTGGGTATGCATGAGTCCCAGTATTGTAGACCCAACAAACTTTATTGTTATACGGGAGTCTTCATGTGGTGGTAGCAATATATTTCTATAATAGTTTTCTTTAAAAATTTGTGTAGTTTTGAGACTAAAATTATTTACCCTTCTTTATGAGAACTAAGTTAATTTAAATTTTAATTTCAATGACTCCCACGATTCCTGCAGAGTATATATTTTAAGTAGTTAATCTAATCTGCTACTTTAAATCGCACAGCATCCCCAATTCAACATCTGTAAAATATTCTAAGCTAAGTATTTTACCCCATATTAATGATTTGTGTGGAGTCAAAGCATTACTTTTTCCCACACTTACCTCTATCAACCCTTCACTTAGCCAAGGACCCCAACATGATTTCGAATATTGCATTAAGAAATAAATCCATCTTCGGTTTTAACGTATGACTGCTTACGTCACAATCTCTTCCTCCTTCTCTAAGAGGCTGTCTCCCCTATTTTTTTCTTTTACAATACTTTCCCATGATCGTGAGCCACTTAGGCTCCATTTGCCACAAAGTGTGTGTTAACACGATCATAAAGTGTGACAGGGTTGAGCCAAAGAGGAGTAAATATAAAAGACAAGGTAGGTACATCCCCACTACAAAATCAAATCAGTAAAAGTATAAATTGTAGACTCCACATGTTGGCTTTACTTTCTATTTTCCCACACTTACCCTACACAAGCCTTCAGAAGGTTTTCTGCTATAGACGAATAATTTTCCCAGACTCGTGTGTCACTAAGGATCCATGTACCAAGGAAGTGTGTATTGAAACACGTTCATAACATGAGCTCAATATTGAGCCAAAGGAGGCAGGACAAACAAGAAGACAAGGTGTCCCATACTAAAAAGTGTTGGTAATTCCTATAAAGAAACTGTTTCTTATTTGAAGCATTGATGTGAGCAAAACAATTTCAAAAGGACAATAAAAAGGACACATTCTTATCACATTTGCCACCATCACAAACTGTGGGAATATTGAAAAAAATTTCTCAGTATATTTTTTACTACATGTTGAGCCGGTTGGCAAGCATCCAACAGGCAATAAAAAAAGGAAAAGTAAACTTCATTTCTAATTGGTGTTTGGTTATGGGCGTCATCAAGATAAAAGATTATTATGATGGGCAATGGCATCAGCACCAGGATAATTCTGATGATATTTTAGGAATAAAATAGAAGGACAACCACAAAATACATACATATCTTCGATGAGAAAATTGAGCTCATTTTCAGTTACAATTGATCCTACACAACAAGGCTCAACAAACGTCTTGAGGGTTGAAAATTCTATTAGAAATTCCATAATGAGCTCTCGGTGATGTGTGTGAATGCAGAGAAGTATTTTCCCACAATGTGATGAAATTTTGAGCCACAGTAGAAAATAAGTTGACAGTCGTATTTAAAACTCCATGACAAACCATTCATCCTTAGCGTCAGTTTGACGAATTATAAATAAGCTGGCTCAACAAAAGACGTAGGGTTTAGAAAGTCTTACTGCCGATGTTATACATAATGAGTTGTGGGTAAATTTATAAAAATATAACTGTAAAGACTGTCAGCTAAATGCGTGGAGAAAATCGTCTCTTCTTCTAAGCTACAGAATAGCAGAAGTTCTTCTGCTATAGAGTAGCAGAAGGTCTTCTTCCGTAGAATAGCAGAAGAAGTCTTTAGATACAGAAGTATAACAGAAAATCTTCTGATACAGAAGTATAGGAGAAAGTCTTCTGCTATGGAATAGCAGAAGTTCTCCTGCTATAGAATGCAGAAGTTCTCCTGCTGTAGAATAGCACAAGTTCTCCTTCTGCTATAGGATAGAAGAAAGTATTCTTCTGCTTTAGGATAGCAGAAAGTCTTTTTCTGCTATAGGATAGCAGAAAGACTTCTTCTGCTATAGGATAGCAGAAAGTCTGCTATAGAATAGCAGAAGGTCTTCTTCTGATATAGAATGACAGACGGTCTTCTTTCACCATCGAATAACAGAAGGTCTTCTTCTGCTATAGAATAGAAGAAAGTCTACTTCTGCCATAGAATAGCATACGGGGTTCTTCTGCTATAGAATAGCAGAAAGTCTCTTCTGCTATAGAATAGCGGAAGGTCGTCGTCTGGCATAACATAGCAGAAGGTCTTCCTCTGCTATAGAACAGCGGAAGTTCGTCTCCTTCTGGCATAGAATAGCAGAAGATCTTCTTCTGCCATAGTATAAGGTCTTCTAGGGTTTTCTCTAGTATACAGAAGATCTTTTAAGATGTTCTCTAGTAGACAGGAAAATGTTGAAAGTCTTCTCTTGTAGACAGAAGGCCTTTTAAAGTCTTCTATAATAGCTAGAAAAGCATTTACGGTTTCTCTAGTAGAGAGAAGACTTTTTAAGTTTTCTCTGGTAGACAGAAGACCTTTTGTGGTCTTCTATAGTAGCCAGAAGATCTTTTAAGGTCATCTATAGTGGCCAGAAGACCTTTTAAAATCATCTAAAGTAGCCAGAAGACCTTTTAAGGTCATCTATAGTAGACAGAAGACCTTTTAAGGTCATCTATAGTAGACAGAAGACCTTTTAAGGTCTTCTCTAGTACTCAGAAGACCTTTTAAGGTCTTCTATAGTAGTCGGAAGACCTTTTAAAGTCTTCTATAGTAGCCAGAAGACCTCTTTATATCTTCAATATTGGTCAGAAGCCCTTTAAGGTTTTCTGTAGTAGACAAAAAACCTTTTAAGTTCGTCTATAGTAGTCAGAAAACCCCTTAAAGTATTCTACAGTAGACAGAAGAAGTTTTAAGGTCTTCTATAGTAGCCGTTAACGTTTTCTATAGTAGGCAAAATACCTTTTTAGGTTTTCTATAGTAGGCAAAAGACCTTTCAAGGGCTTCTCTAGTCGTCAGAAGAAATTCTAAGGTATTCTATGGTGGCCAGAAGATCTTTTAAGGTCATCTGTAGTAGACAGAAGACCTTTTGTGGTCCTCTATAGTAGTCAGAAGACCTTTTAAGGTCTTCTATAGTAGCCAGAAGACCTCTTAATGTCTTCCATATTGGCCAGAAGCCCTTTAAGGTATTCTGTAGCAGACAAAAAACCTTTTAAGGTCTTCTATAGTGGTCAGAAAACCTTTTAAGGTCTTCTATAGTAGACATATAGCCTTTTACGGTCTTCTGCAGTAGACAGAAGAAGTTTTAAGGTCTTCTATATTAGCCAGAAGATCTTTTAAGGTCTTCTATAGTAGACAAGAGGCTTTTTAAGATCTTCTAGAGTAGACAGAAGACCTCTTAAGGTATTCTCTAGTAGTCAGAAGACCTTTTGTGGTCTTCTGTAGTAGCCAGAAGACCTCTTTATGTCTTCCATATTGCTAAAGCATACTGGAAGGTCTTCTCCTGCTATAGCATAGTACAACGTCTTCTTCTGCTATAGAAGAATTCTGCTATAGGTTAGCAGAAAGTCTGCTTCTGCTATAGAATAGCAGAAGGAAGGTCTTTTTCTGCCATAGAATAGCATAAGGTCTTCTTCTGCCATAGAGTAGCATAAGGGGTTCTTCTGCTTTAGAATAGCAGAAGGTCGTCGTCGTCTGGCATAGAATAGCAGAAGGTCTTCCACTGCTATAGAACAGAGGAAGTTCGTCTCCTTCTGGCATAGAATAGCAGAAGGCTTTCTTCTGCCATAGTATAAGGTCTTCTAGGGTTTTCTCTAGTATACAGAAGATCTTTTAAGATGTTCTCTAGTAGACAGGAAAACGTTGAAAATCTTCTCTTGTAGACAGCAGGCTTTTTAAAGTCGTCTATAATAGCTAGAAAAGCTTCTATTGTAGACAGATGACCTTTTTAGGTCTTCTACAGTAGACAGAAGAAGTTTTAAGGTCTTCTATAGTAGCCAGAAGACCTTTTAACGTTTTCTATAGTAGGCAAAAGACCTTTTTAGGTTTTCTATAGTAGGCAAAATACCTTTCAAGGGCTTCTCTAGTCGTCAGAAGAAATTCTAAGGTATTCTATGGTGGCCAGAAGACCTTTTGTGGTCTTCTATAGTAGCCAGAAGACCTCTAAATATCTTCCGTGTTGGCCAGAAGCCCTTTTAAGGTATTCTGTAGTAGACAAAAAACCTTTTAAGGTCTTCTATAGTAGTCAGAAAACCTTTTAAGGTCTTCTATAGTAGACAGATGGCCTTTTACGGTCTTCTACAGTAGACAGAAGAAGTTTTAAGGTCTTCTATATTAGCCAGAAGACCTTTTAAGGTCTTCTATAGTAGACAAGAGGCTTCTTCTATAGTAGACAGAAGACCTTTTGAAATATTCTATAGTGGACAGAAGAACTTGTCAGGTCTTCTATAGTAGCCAGAAGACCTTTTAAAATATTCTACAGTAGACGGAAGAACTTTTAAGGTCTTCTATAGTAGTCAGGAGACCTTTTAAGGTCTTCTATAGTAGACAGAAGAACTTTTATAGTATTCTATAGTAGCCAGAAGAATTTTTAAGTTCTTCTATAGTAGACAGAAGACCTTTTAAGGTGGTCTATAGTAGACAGAAGAACTCTCAAGGTGTTCTCAAGTGTACAGAAACCATTTAAGGCATTCTCTTGTCGACAAAAGACCTTTTAATGTCATCGATAGTAGACAGTTTAAGGTCTTCCGTAGTAGACAGAAGACCTTTTAGATTTTTCTCTAGTGGACAGAAGACATGTTAAAGATTTCTATAGTATTCAGAAGACTTTGTTTAAAATCGCATGTGATGGAATATTTAACCTAACCTGACATGTAGGCACCCATGTTTGTTTTGGACATTATTATTCTTGGCATTAGGGAATCTTCATGACTCGCCATAATTTATGAAAATTGTCATATTCAAATTCCTTAACCAAACATCATCTTTCGAAGATGTCAAATTTAAATGCCAAGTAAAATGACAAACACACAAATTTCCATAAAAAGAAGAAAACAAAATCATTGTTTATCTTGTGATGCAGAAACATTTAAAACAAACAACGAGAACCAACCAAGCCGACAAACAGACAAATCCAAGAAAAATCCCAAGTCAAGGCGGGCGATGCTAGAGAAACTAAAAATTCTACGCTTTTACCGCTGTTGACAAACAAGTGAAACGAACAAATGTTGACACAATATTTGTCTGCTTTTCCCAACTTTTTTCGAATTTCCCCCAAAAGAACCCAAAATAAACACAGAGCCAAAACGAGCGAACAAACTAAGCAAATACTCGTAGTTAAATACGAAAGAAATCACGTTTCGTGAAACTAAAACAAATAGCCGAAACGAAACTAAATGAAATGAAGCGAACAAAACAAATTTCAAACTCAGCAGCAAGTAACGAAAAATGATTTTAGAATCCCCCATGAAAATCTGAGGAGAAAATATTAGAAATCACAACAAGTTGTAAAGGTCTTTGATTTTCATGCTGTGACTTTTCACAAATCCCCGAGTAAAATGAAGGAAAATAAATTCGAAATTCGACAAGTGCAGCAAACAGGGATGATGACGATGGTGATGCTAGACGGTGGTTGGGCACCCACCACTGGGCTATGGCGGGAAGGTAAGACAAAGAAAAAGCAACAACAACGAATCTTAAACTGCTAGCCAGAAATGCAACAACAACAAATCTTAAACTGCTATCCAGGTTTCAAACTGTGTTGCAATGCAGTTATTTTTTCTCAATTTTTTGGACGTGACAAGTAAAGATTCTTTACTTTTAATTTAGGGATTTGAACACGTGCACAGATTGAAGGTTCTGCTTGTTTTGGAAATTAGAATATCCTCAGGGGTTGAAGATAGAACAAGTGTCGAGACGATTTATGATGTTCTTTGTTATGGAAAATCGTTACGTTTTTTCTTTCTTGTAGGCTAGACAGGACTAGAAGACCAAAAGGGATGGTTGCCTATTGTCTAGCCTTTTGCCTTGAATAGCCCAAAAAAGTGGTAGTAAGACAGTAGTAGTGGCCATGATTACTATTAGGGAGTAGCATAGACGCTTGTCCTTCTTTCCTACTTCTTTTTCTCGTTCCTTTTTTTGGTAACACAATAGACAAAAGAAATTGTAAATTAGTTATGGTTTCAAAATCAAATTGTTTCCAAGAACTGGATTTTCAGGATGAAATGCCAAAATAGAAAAAAAAAACAAAATCGTAACATAGCATAAATTTAAAGAAAAATAGAAATGTAACGTTTTTCATTTCCGTAGGGTTTGAGTTGTACGTGATTTGACCACAAATTGTAATTTTTGTTATGGATTTTCGATTTTGTCCGTTACAAATAGATGAACAAGTGTCCTTAAGGACATTACGGATTTAGGTGTCAACAAAATGTTGTGTTTTTGGAGACAGTTTAGTATCCTCAAGTCAGTACGGATAAGGGATTTCTAACGAATTCATGAGAATTAAATACAAATCTTATGAAATATGTAATAAAAAGGTTATGAGAGTTTATATGGTATAAATTTTAATAAGGATCCACAGGAAAATTTCTAAGAAGATATGAAGGATTGTGTGACAATTTTGTTTAAGGCTAGGGGTAGAGACTGAAAGCAAAATGGGAAGAATATTTCCTAAAAACGGACATGGTTTCAACTGGGAAAAATCACCTAAGGCAGAATTTTCTTGTTGTTGCTATCAATTTGTTCAGAGGTTGAGAAAAAAGTTTGTCTTTTCAAAAACTTAAGAATTAAGGAGATATTTATTCTACAGACATACATTTAAGAAATGAAAAAAGCAAATTGAGCGGGATACTAAGCCCCTACATCAATCACTTAGCGTATTTAGAAACTGTGCTTCTATGCTGCATTGTATGTTTGATGTATGGTGAGCCGTTTATATACAGAATCTATATTAAAATCTTAATTGATTTGTAACCAAAACAGATTTTTAGATTTATGCATCTTAAAATCGAAGCTAACCTATGTATGGGCCCTACAACCATAACTGAAACTATTTGAATCATATCATAGTGTAGGGGTGTATTAAGTTTGTTTTTTTACATTTTGAATTTATATCCTTGACCAGGCAAAATTCTTAGTCGATATAGATATGTCCCGCCGCCAGTTGGTCCGTCTTTTATAATCACTGTAATATCCCAATAAATTCAGATATGACTGTAAATTTTGCACAGATGTTTTTTTTAGTTTCCGGGCAGAACAGGTTCGAAAATGGCCTATATCGGCCTATGTTTTAGGTTTTTAACTAAATTGTTCTACCGAATTAGAGTGTCTGATCTCTTAGTGTTGAAGACCTTCTGTACTTTTACAAAAGAAGAAGAGTATGAAAGAGTCTGGAGAGAGTCCTCAAGTATTTGGGATTTTTTTATATTTGTTTCTGGTTTTTCTTTTCAACTCCAAGATCCTCAATGGACTTTTTGTCCATTTACGAAAAAACCTTTGTTAAAAGAAATCTTATCGCAAATGCTCTTGATCTGCAATGAAGAACTATTCTTTGTTTTTTATTAAGAATAACTTAAATCTGGTTTCTATGACCGAAAATTATTTGATATTCGATTGAAGATTGCTTATTATTTTTTATGATACTTAATGTCTGTCCACTTCATGTATTTCCATAAAAAATTTTCCAAAAGAAAAAGGAGACTTCTTTCATATCAATGAGTGCAGGGTCCTAATATTTTTCCAGATGATATTATCTGACCCTGCGTAAATTGTTAGCTCAATATAAAAAACAAGAAAAAAAAAACAAATGTGGATGATTCTAAAGCTTATAACTCAACGATTGACTTGTAGTAAAAAAAAAAATATTCCCACGCCTTTTTTGAGTGACATGTGCGCACCATAACTCTCGAATGGAGTAACCACCCTGGTCCAAAATTATTACGTCGTAATATTTCCTCCAAAGACAATATGGTACTTCGGATACCTCACGCACAAAAGTTGAACAATTTTGGAATGGCCGAGAACGGTCTTAGAATTGTTAACGAAGGTAGTTCTTGTGGTCTTGATTATAACAATTTGATTTTTCCTGTCAAGTCCATTCTTCCAGAAGTAATGAGTGGCCACAAACTACTGCTGAGCACAATTTCCTTCTGAAATAAAGAAGTATCCTTCCTTTAAGAAAGGGTCTATAGAAACACATTTTCTTTCTGAAATTAAGGGTCATAGAAGCACCATTTCTATCTGAAATAAAGGGTTCATAGAAGCACCCTTTCTTTCAGAAAGGGTCCATAGGAGGGCTCTTTCTTTCTGAAACAAAGGGTCCATATAGAAGCCTTTCTTTCTGAAATAAAGGGTCCACAGAAGCACCCTTTCTTTCAGAAATAAAGGGTCCACAGAAGCACTCTTTCTTTCAGAAAGGGTCTATAGGAACACTCTTTCTTTCAGAAAGGGTCCATAGAAGCAGTCTTTCTTTCAGAAAGGGTCCATAGAAGCACTCTTTCTTTCTGAAATAAAAGGTCCACAGAAGCACCCATTCTTTCAGAAATAAAGGGTCCACAGAAGCACTCTTTCTTTCAGAAAGGGTCTATAGGAGCACTCTTTCTTTCAGAAAGGGTCTATAGGAGCACTCTTTCTTTCAGAAAGGGTCCATAGAAGCACTCTTTCTTTCTGAAATAAAGTGTCCACAGAAGCACCCTTTCTTTCTGAAATAGAAGCACTCTTTCTTTCAGAAAGGGTTTAAAGGAACACTCTTTCTTTCAGAAAGTATCCACAGAAGCACTCTTTCTTTCTGAAATAAAGGGTCCACAGAAGCACCCTTTCTTTCAGAAATAGAGGGTCCACAGAAGCGCTCTTTCTTCCAGAAAGGGTCTATAGGAGCACTCTTTCTTTCAGAAAGGGTCTATAGGAGCACTCTTTCTTTCAGAAAGGGTCCATAGAAGCACTCTTTCTTTCTGAAATAAAGGGTCCACAGAATCACCCTTTCTTTTGTGAAATAGAAACACTCTTTCTTTCAGAAAGGGTTTAAAGGAGCAGTCTTTCTTTCAGAAAGGGTTTAAAGGAGCAGTCTTTCTTTCAGAAAGGGTCCATAGAAGCACTCTTTCTTTCTGAAATAAAGAGTTTATAAAATCACCCTTTCTTTCTAAAATAAAGGGTCCATAGAAGCACCATTTCTTTCTGAAAAAAGAGCTCATAGAAGCACTCTTTCTCTCGGAAAGGGTCTATAGAAGCACTCTTTCGTTCGGAAAGGGTCTATAGAAGCACTCTTTCTTTCGGAAAGGGTCTATAGAAGCACTCTTTCGTTCGGAAAGGGTCTATAGAAGCACTCTTTCTTTCGGAAAGGGTCTATAGAAGCACTCTTTCGTTCGGAAAGGGTCTATAGAAGCACCCTTTCTTCCAGAAAGGGTCTATAGAAGCACCCTTTCTTCCAGAAAGGGTCTATAGAAGCACCCTTTCTTCCAGAAAGGGTCTATAGAAGCACCCTTTCTTCCAGAAAGGGTCTATAGAAGCACCCTTTCTTCCAGAAAGGGTCTATAGAAGCACCCTTTCTTCCAGAAAGGGTCTATAGAAGCACCCTTTCTTCCAGAAAGGGTCTATAAAAGCACTCTTTCTTCCAGAAAGGGTCTATAGAAGCATCCCTTCTTCCAGAAAAGGGTCTATAGAAGCACCCTTTCTTCCAGAAAGGGTCTATAGAAGCATCCCTTCTTCCAGAAAAGGGTCTATAGAAGCACCCTTTCTTCCAGAAAGGGTCTATAGAAGCACCCTTTCTTCCAGAAAGGATCTATAGAAGCACCCTTTCTTCCAGAAAGGGTCTATAGAAGCACCCTTTCTTCCAGAAAGGATCTATAGAATCACCCTTTCTTCCAGAAAAGGTCTATAGAAGCACCCTTACTTCCAGAAAGGGTCTATAGAAGCACCCTTTCTTCCAGAAAGGATCTATAGAAGCACCCTTTCTTCCAGAAAGGATCTATAGAAGCACCCATTCTTCCAGAAAGGGTCTATGGAAGCACCCTTTCTTCCAGAAAGTGTCTATAGAAGCACCCTTTCTTCCAGAAATGGTCTATAGAAGCACCCTTTCTTTTAGAAAGGGTCTTTGGAAGCACCCTTTCTTTTAGAAAGGGTCTTTGGAAGCACCCTTTCTTTTAGAAAGGGTCTTTGGAAGCACCCTTTCTTTTAGAAAGGGTCTTTGGAAGCACCCTTTCTTTTAGAAAGGGTCTTTGGAAGCACCCTTTCTTTTAGAAAGGGTCTTTGGAAGCACCCTTTCTTTTAGAAAGGGTCTTTGGAAGCACCCTTTCTTTTAGAAAGGGTCTTTGGAAGCACCCTTTCTTTTAGAAAGGGTCTTTGGAAGCACCCTTTCTTTTAGAAAGGGTCTTTGGAAGCACCCTTTCTTTTAGAAAGGGTCTTTGGAAGCACCCTTTCTTTTAGAAAGGGTCTTTGGAAGCACCCTTTCTTTTAGAAAGGTTCTTTGGAAGCACCCTTTCTTTTAGAAAGGGTCTTTGGAAGCACCCTTTCTTTTAGAAAGGGTCTTTGGAAGCACCCTTTCTTTTAGAAAGGGTCTTTGGAAGCACCCTTTCTTTTAGAAAGGGTCTTTGGAAGCACCCTTTCTTTTAGAAAGGGTCTTTGGAAGCACCCTTTCTTTTAGAAAGGGTCTTTGGAAGCACCCTTTCTTTTAGAAAGGGTCTTTGGAAGCACCCTTTCTTTTAGAAAGGGTCTTTGGAAGCACCCTTTATTTTAGGAAGGGTCTTTGGAAGCACCCTTTCTTTTAGAAAGCACCCTTCTTTTAAGAAGGGTCTTTGGAAGCACCCTTTCTTTTAGAAAGGGTCTTTGGAAGCACCCTTTCTTTTAGAAAGGGTCTTTGGAAGCACCTTTTCTTCTAGAAAGGGTCTTTGGAAGCACCTTTTCTTCTAGAAAGGGTCTTTGGAAGCCCCTTTCTTTTAGAAAGGGTCTTTGGAAGCACCCTTTCTTTTAGAAAGGGTCTTTGGAAGTACCCTTTCTTTTAGGAAGGGTCTTTGGAAGCATCCTTTCTTTTAGAAAGGGTCTTTGGAAGCACCCTTCTTTTAGGAAGGGTCTTTGGAAGCACCATTTCTTTTAGAAAGGGTCTTTGGAAGCAACCTTTCTTTTAGAAAGGGTCTTTGGAAGCACCCTTTCTTTTAGAAAGGGTCTATGGAAGCACCCTTTTTTTAGAAAGGGTCTATGGAAGCACCATTTCTTTCAGAAATAAAGGGTATATAAAAGCACCCTTTCTTTTAGAAAGGGCCTTTGGAAGCACCCTTTTTTTTGGGAAGGGTCTTTGGAAGCACCCTTTCTTTCCGAAGGGGTCTATAGAAGCACTTTTTTTTAGAAAGGGTCTACAGAAGCACCCTTTCTAGGCACCCTTTCTTTCAGAAATGGTCTATAGAAGCACACTTTTTCGAAAAGTTTCTATATTAGCACCCTTTTTTCCGAAATGGATATCAAAGCATGTATAGAAGCTCTAGAAGGGTATTTACAAGCAACCTTTCTTTCAGAAATGGTCTATAGAATCACCATTTACTTTCAGAAATGGTTTACAGAAGCACCCTTTCTTTAAAAAAGGTCTATAGAAGCAAACTTTCTTTCTGGAAGGGCCTTTAAAATCACCCTTTATTGTAATAAAGGTCTATAGAAACACCTCTTTTTTGAGAAAGATCCTATATAAGCAGCCTTTATTTGAGAAGATCCTAAAGCAGCACACTTTCTTTCAAAAAAGGCCTATAGAAGCACCTATTCTTTTAGAAATAGCCAAGAAGATTCTTGAAAAATGAATCTATCGTTCTATTGAAGACGCCTTCCTAGTATATGGAGAAATATCTTCGGTTCTGAAATATCTTCTTCTGCTAAATAAAATCGTCTGTTGTTCAATAAAAAAGACAAGTTAGACTTTCTTGGAACGAAACCGTTTTGTCGCAGGGACGTTGTCAAAAATGCACCTTGACACCGTTTCAGGGAGATGTGAGTAAAATAAAAAAATGTCTGAAAAATTACCATTTTGGGGGGGGGGGGTCCGCCTGGCTCCACCTCTGGCTACGTCGGTGTCTATTCGTCTATGGGAAGAAGACATTTTGGTCTTCTATAGAAGAGGTCCGTTTGGTCTTCTATAGGAAAAACTTCCCATCTTCTGTGGATGAAGAACATTTCTATGGAGACATGACCGTCTGGTCTTTGTGGGGAAAGAATGCCGATCGTTTTTTCTGATCTTCTATGCAAGAGGGCCTCTAGCGACAAGAATAGTTGTAGTCTTCTATGGAAGAAGACCTTCTGGTATGGTATGAAAGTTAGCCTTTGGATATTTTGTTCTGGAAGGAAACGTTCTGGTATTCTTTGGAGGAGAACTTCGACTTCTACTTCTATGAAGATAATTCCTTTTCTTTTATTGAATATAAACATTTGGTCTTCTATGGATCCTCTGGTCTTCGATGGAGAGAATTCTCTCTCTTCTATTGAAGATACTCCCCTGCTATTGATGAGGACCCTTCATTGAAGAGGACTTTCTAATCTTTTATAGAAAAAAAACATTTCAGTCTTTTATGTAATAATGTCTTCTCCATTAATAGTTTAAAGGTCTTCTTATTGTTATTTTGGTTTTCTATGAAAGAAAAAAGCTGGGTTTTATGGTAGAATGCATTGAAATTTCATGTGTAAGACCTGGTTGCCTTCTATATTGGAAAACTTTATTGGTATTCTCTACAAGTGATGCCATGCTATTTACATATACTATTCGGACTCAGCGATAAGAAGAGTTTTTAATGGAATTGGGTTACATTCGGTGATCGCAGAGTTATCCCTTTTTGGGATGAAGTGAAGTGGTGATGTTTGATGTGAAATGCTGTCTCTAAGCCATCAAGGCCGACTGTGTTCTCAGCAACAGGGTGGATGCAGGCACCCAACCAACGGCCCTTGCACCGTATTGAGGTATTAATTATGTTCAAGAGATCGATCCTCTTCATCACCTTGGTTTAGTGCAGAGCCCATCTCCTCCTGTCTTTCTATGGCTCGAACAGCCGGTTGTAATTCAACTCAACATTCAAGTAGAAGTATGTCTCCGCGGTTTGTTAGAACTCCCTGAAGGAGGCCTTTACCAACTACCAGTCTATGTTTGAGGACATAAGGACAGCCTGTAGTGCCAGAATTAGGCCTCTGGTACGACCTGGTAACCAGAAACTACGACTTCGACCCGAACGGTTTCAGGGTAATTAACGAGCATCAATTTTGGGATTTTCGATGCATTTTTTACTTTTATTTTGGTATCTCCATTAGCTTCTTGCTTTTTCTTATTGTTCTTTATAAGAAAGGAGGTATTCCGTCAAGGCTTATAAGCCCGATAAAGGAATGTTACATTGGCGGACATTTTTATCAAGTTGTGGGTCTAGTGGGACAAGGATGAATGCAGAATTGCTATTATCAACATAGCTATATGTTATCTTGAGGTTCTCAGTGGATTATACAATTAGTTGGCAATGATTTCGATCCAGAGGAGGGGTACAACATTACATGCCACTGATACAGCCATCCACTGTAGGACTAAAATATTCTTTTTCTATTTTATATTTTTTATAAGAATATCTTGTTTGAAGTTTTCTATTGATCCGGGGCTAACTCCCGCATAGTTTACCATCCAATTTGCATAAAAAGTTAATTGAGTTTCCCGCATACTTCTGTCATTAAACAAATTAGCATGGACAAAATCATTTGTCATCCTCTAAAGGTCATTCAGCGGGCCTAGATAATTTTCCGAATCATTGAATGTTAAAATAAAATGTCATGAATGATCATTAATGAACGATACCTTATCTCCACAACCACAAATTCCCCCACTTCTTATCGCTATGGCACAAGTCACACCACACATTACGCCGCCAAATCTCCTTGAAAACAACAAATCTCTGTCTTGCAGCTAACTCCACAGAACAGGCCACAGTGCAATGGTTTACATCATGATTTCAAAAAAAAAAGAAAAAAAGGAAAAATCACTGCCCATGAAAAACACATTGGAACAAGTGTGACAATGCGCCGCAACAAGTACCTGTCTACATAACCTAATGCCAAAACCATTAACACCATAAACACTCTCGCTGCAGCTCCACAAAGACACGTTCCCCACTAGAGCATAGAACATTTCATTGTTATTGTTATGGAGACCGAGATCCTTCAAGGTTTTATTCGTGATTTGTTTTGATTTTCAATATTTGTCTCCAAGCGAAGAATGAAGAAAAAACCTCGATTTAGCAGAAACCTTGCTGGGGGGCATGGTAAGGTGAGGACAGGTTCCAACTGTCAGAGAAACCTTATCGACGAAATAAATTAAGTTTTCAAGCGTCAGTGGTAAACAACAACATATGGCAGCAAGTTGATATCAATTTCATAAACAAAAATCGAGTCTTGCCTTGTTGCAAGGCTTCAAGGATAATTACAACAACAACAACAACATCAGTATTCTTTTTCAACAACCACAAACATCATTGCCATAATTATGTTGGCAGATTGAGAGGTGTTTACGTACGAACAAATTTTGCTGAAAATTTTTTCTTCGTTCCCACGCTTGTATTCAGGTTGAGTTGTTTACAGATTCCCTTGAAAGGATCCCAGCACTAAGGATAATAAGTAGAAAACAACAACAAAAACAAAGATTCTGGGGATGAAAAGGACCCAGAAGAAGGAGATGATGATGATAATGATTTAAATCCCTAAAGGATCTTTCAAAGACATGTTCCTTTAAAATGAAGCAGAAAAATAACGAAGCATAGCTGGAGTTTCTCACGCTCACAGGTTTGTGTGTTTGACTGGCTGTCTGTCCCACAAAAAGAAACTAAATACCTGCTGTTGTTATTTGACTATTCTCTTAAGTAACAAACAACTCGCACACACACATCCAAAACACGCACAAGTGATCTGCTGGGGCCCTTAAGATTTATTTCTTAAGGGAGTATTTGTGTGCGCGTTTGCTTTGCTTTACTGTTCAGCATCCCGAACGTGAGAAATTTTGAAACTGAACACCTGCATTTTTTCCACACTTGTGATTGGCTGAGAATATTCCCTTGGCATAGAGAGTTCATACAGTTTTGGCTTCTCTTAAAGAGAGAGTATAAATAGCTGGGTAATCCAGGAGTAGAGCATCATTCGCTCACAAGCATTCAAACCATAAACAACTTCAAGCAATTTTCTTGGATTTATTAAAAAATATCTCATCATGAACGCCAACATGAATCTCAGCAAGAACACCACCAGCTTCTACAACAACCAAACCTATACCATTTACAAATCAAAGGTCTCACCCTCACGCCGTTTGAAGAACATGCTAAAGCCTGTCTTGGGCCGCATCTTCAAATCGAAAGCCGCCAAACCAAAAACGCAGTTCTTACATTGCCTCCGAGGAGAAGGAATGTGAATTCGACTGGCTCAACAATGACATGGACAACATGGCCAATGAACATTTGGAAAATCGTCTCATGGAAGAGTTGCAACACAGTGAAAGCGGTGAAGCCATTGTGGTCATCAATGAAGATGGTAGCCGCCAACTGCAATTCATTGACAAGAATAATCTCTATGTTCCCGTGCATTTTGCCCGCACCAATGCCGGTACCTTCTTCTGGACTTCGGTGCAGCGTCAAAACATTGAACCCTATCAAATTGAATGGAATTTCTTGGATCGTTGGGCCCAAGCTTAAACTCGCAACAAGTGCTTGATAATCATCAGAATCTATTGGAAAATAGATTTCTTGGCATCATTGAAATCAAAGCATTAGCTTCAACATAAAAAGCAGCTTCATTAGCTTTTCATCGTACAAACGAAGGATCTCAAGACGTTAATTGGTTTTCCCTCACAGACATAGTTTGGTCACATCGACTTTGTCTAAGGAACCATAACTCAAGGCAGTTCCTGAAAAGTTTTTTAATGCAAGCAGCAAGCGACAGCAGCAGTGGAGAGAGGAGCAAAAAATCTTTAATTTTTGTAATTAAAAATGTAAATGATTTTGTTACATATTTAAAGAAAATTAGTTTTTTTTGTTATAAAAAATCTTAAATTTTCTGAATCTAAAAAAAATTAAAATTGTTTTTGCATAATTTTTTGGTAAAGAAAAAAATATTGTTAAAAGCAATTAGCATTAATTAGCAAAATAACAACAACAACAACAAAAGTATTTTCTTTTATTTTTTGGGAATAATTGGGGAAGGGGATAGGTACTCTGCAGATTCAACCAAAAACAAGAACTATAGCTATTCGAGTTCCTTAAAAAATCTATAATTTGGTTCTTGAAAATTTAAATGATTTTGTTTAATTGTTTTTTTTCTCAATGTTTATTAATAAAAATATTTTAAAAGCATTTAATATTAAATGAAAAATTACATTAGAAAAATCCAATTATGTTTTATTTATTTAAAATAATTTGGGAACAAACAAAGGGGACCACTTTCTCTCCAGATGTTAAAAAAGAAATTGCAAAATTGTAAAGTTTTAGTTTATTGAGAAATTTCAAAAAGAAACCCAAAATTAATGTAATGTTTTTAATGATCTCGACTAAAATTATTTTATAATTAAGGCTCAAAAATGATCTTAAAACAATGTTGGTTAAGAAGGGGATCACTAGTGCGATTCTCTAACTCAGCTTTTAAGTTACCGTCAAACATCGGTTACATTAAAACGCAAATAAAATAAATAAAAGTTGGCAACACTGTTGCTATCAGTAGAACTTTACGCCTACTTTTTATTCGTCGCTAACTTACCGAATAATTACCGAAATTATAAGCATTTTAATTTTGCTGAAATTTGTCGGTAACTCAAAAAATGCGTTAGAGAATCGTATGTCAAACAATGTTTTCAATTTAGATGGATAACATTGGTTTGATGAAATGATCTGTAGGGCACGCGCCTCTGTATACGCAAGACATCAAACCAAACGGGATCATCTATGTATGTCTGGGTGGTGGGGTCCTATCCACCATATGATGATTAGGATGACACTCATGGCAACAACTGAGCAAATACTGCTACGAGAGCATGCCAGAGTGTTGCTGTACTGGAAGAATTTTTGTCTCCTTATGAAGGCTGTCAACTGCAGTACTCAGGTGGGCATTCTAGTTCTTTCACAATGACATTAGAGAAGGAACCTGACGCTAAGATCTCTCAATCATCCGCATACGTTACGAGCTCAATAACATCTGGAGAAGTTGGAATACTGGAGAGGTAGATGTTAAAACAAGTGAGCAAAGGCTATAGTCGGGACGGGGCCGACCATGTGATACCCTACACCACTACCCCTGTGCATAAGCTTTCACTGGTAAACATTTATTTGAGGAACATAATCCGACCACCATCAAACATATTTTGGTTTTTAATGAAAAAAATATGCCTCTTTTTCTCTGGGCCCCCATAAGCAACCAAAATTTTGTGACCATCCGATCACAATTTCGACCTGTAGAATGGAAGAATTGGATGCATTACCGACTATTGGTGGTATATCCCTTGTTTGACCACCTTCCAGCCTACTTTACACTAATGCACAGGTAATATTTTCTTCTTCCATTGACAGGCTTTGCCGTTGAAATAACCCTACTAGAAATCGATATATTCACAAAGAATAAAATTTTGAATTTGTCTCCACATGAGCTTTTCCCCATTCCGATCCTTAAATATTATCCGACTATCACCAAAATCAATAGCCATCTTCCTTTGTGGGGCCCCCATCAACATCCAAAAATTCGTGACTATCCGATAAAAATTCCAACCTGTGGCGTGATTACAAAAAATGGAAAAATTGGATATATTATATTTTATAATATATTTTGCGATATCTCGGTTGTTTGCCCACTTACGCCAACATACTTTGCGTCAATATAAAGGACATCTGTTCTTCTTCCATTGGCGGGCTTTCCTTTTGGAATACTCCTACTTGAAGCGCAAATATTCGCATAAGAAAAACGTCGACTTTTCTCCACATAAGCTTTTCGCTTATTTCGACTCCTGAATATTATCCGACCATCACCAAAATCAATAGGCTTCTTCCCCTCCGGTACCCCATCAATATCCAAAATTTCGTGACGATCGATCAAAATTGCGACCTGTAGCGTGATTACAAGGTTTAGATGGACAGACGGACGGACGGACGGACACACATAGCCAGATCGACTCAGCTCGTCGAGACATTCATTTTGGTATATATAAGTATGGGTCTACGACCATTATTTCGATGCGTTACAAACTTTTGGCAAAAACAACTTATAATACCCCTCCCCACATAGTGGTGTAGGGTATAAAAACACGGAGATACACCTTGGGGAACTCCCTGTTCACTCTTGGATGTCTTGTTTCCGAAGTCCAGAGTAATGTCTTAACAGTCTTTTCTACGAGCGACAAAAGCGAAATCTTTTGTGGGCATCTTTAGCTGTCTACAGTAGCGGGAACACCTAGCCCATTTCCCAGACTTCGGGAACGATTCCATCAGAGACCAACAATTTGGATGATTTAGTGTTGATGCAGGTTCCTTCTCTTTAGAAAGAGATGTAATGCGATGTTGTACTCGTATCTTCGCCATATCATACTCGGTCGATAAAAATTACTTGCGCACCTCATCGGATCAGTCAGCGTAACGTCTCCAAACATGACTGAGGTCCTATCTTCCTTCCAGGGTTCGAGAGTTATTTAATCGTTGCCCACAATTCACTTTTTACGGCTGCAATGTTGCAAGTTGCAACTCTTCAGATGATTTAAGCACTTGTTCCGTTTATGCTGACCGACCAACCTGTTAACTGGCAATGTCAGCTCCATGATTCATAGGTCATATCCCGTCCCATCTGCTAAGAAGTTTGACTTCACAGGTACATAGCGAGCGGCTACAGCAATTATGATGTCTAGGGAACGGCATTTCTGCTTCCCGATTTGTGATCACTGAAGCGGTGAACATTGTCAGACCAGGTGACACGATGGTTACATCTGGCGAACTATTACCCTGTCCTCATTGACCGTGCAAAACGTTGAGCCTATCAGTATGCTCAGTGAACACTATATTTACTTGATCATTTCGAGGACCGAATGAAATTACTCCAGGATGAGCAATAACAGTATCTGGAGTACAGATATTCCATGTGCGGGTCATTAGAGCCAGGCTAAAGCGAGATAGATCAGTATTGTTCTGTCTGTGGAAAAATTAGACCCACTGGTTGTGATGCCTTCCCCCCTAAAACGCCTAAATGGTATTTCTTTTTAAGATTATATGTATTATAACACCATAAATTGGAATTTTGAATTCTCTATAACGGGTTTGTGCCACTGCTTTATGAAAGAAGAGGAAGGCAAACGTGGGTTATTACCATAGTAATGGAAAGGCAGGTCCACGAAGACAGATGTAGTTTTTTGAATGAGAATTTCTAAGCTTGTCTTTTACTATCCAACGTACTCCTAGAAGCCGTTTATGGCTTCATTGAGCAATCTTTTATTGACAGACATCATTTTAGGTGATTTTCTATAAAAACTAAAAACCTAACCATAGATCCATATAACAATCTTCATTACATATGTATATATAAGAACTCTCGAAGGCTTTTTTATCTATGGCCAGAGGACATGCTAACATCGTCTTGTATGTTCAGAAGATATCTTGAAATCATCTTGCACCTTCCAAAAAGGTCTACCATACTCCTAAGGAGAAATTTCAAAAAATTTCCTACACCAGAAGACCTCCTAAAATGGTCTTTATGTGCAGAAGACATCCTAAAATCATATTCTACCTTCTAAATAGATCTTCTATACTCCTAAAGAGAAATTGCAAAATAATTCCTACACTGATCTTCTATAGCTAAAGTGATATTCTGAAACTAAACGGACTTATGGAAGAACTTATTTATATGTATTCTAAAGTAGATGGCAAACTTTGGTTTCGAGGCAAAAAATAATTTCTGAAGGGATCGCCTATATAGAAAAGACCACTTGGGGGCTCAACCGCCAAAATATCTATTACATTTAATATTTTATAGACAATAACATTATTATTTTATTATTTTCTGTGGATAGAAGTTCTCCCTGAGAGTTAGAATATATGTACATATGTATTTTCTATAGATAGAATATACCTTGAGGAGATAAAAGACTTCCATGAGAGGTCTTCTATAGCTAGTGAGTCTCTCAAAAAGGAATTGCTTTACATATTAGAGCCCCTAAAGGATTCTTATAGACAGAAAATCTTCTAAATTAGTATTCTTTAGATGAAAATCTACCTATTGGAGTCTTTCATAGAAATAAGTCCTAATAAGGGATTTTAGAAATAGGAAATATTCTAAAGAAGTCTCCTGAAGACTTCGAATACATACCTTATAAAGGAAAACCAGTATAAACTAAAATTCACTTACGAAGGGAGGTCTTTTATTAGATTTAATGTGACTTTTTGGGAGCAAAATATCCAAAAAATCTACGAGTTTCAGGAGATTATATGAAAAATAAAAATATTTTGAAAAACTAACTATTCTCTTTCATTGATAGGCTAAGAAGTTTCCGAACCGCCCTCGTATAAGCAATTTTCATTTCAAAGGCCGGCTTGTGCCACCTCTTCCCTACGTTCATATAAGAGATTATCAACTGTCATTCATAACGCGAACTTCTACAGGTACCATAGTCACACTATGTCAAAGGAATTTCTTTAGCTAATATATAGCTTAAAGATACTTCTAGAGAAAGGGACTTCTTAAAGGGATCTTGTAAACATAGGAGGCCTACTGGCGAGGACTTCTATAGATAGAAAATTTACCATAGAAGTCTCCAATCCCTCGCAAAAGAGTTTTTCTACAGGCACAGGTCCTCCATAGAGAAAAGAACTTCTATATGAGTCTTTATTGAAAGAAGACACCCTAACATGTCTTCTATGGACAGAAGAATACCTAAATAAGTCTTCTATACATGAAATACCCCTTTACGACCTTAAAGCCGGACTTTGAACTACACTTAAACGAAAATGTTTATCTTTTGTGAGAGAGATACTCGAAGGTGTTGTCCGATATAGATCTTTTTGTAATAACCTGTACGTTCTGAGAAATTTTACGACAAGCCATGTTTCAGCCAAATCGGATACTCCATTCGTAAGTTATCATTCTCATGAATTGTTGTTGTAGCAGCATAGAAACCTACGTAGAATCATAGGTTTAATGCTGGGTAGGCAGACGATGACCGAACCACTATGGTTTCGGGTCAATCCGGTACCCAAAAATGCTCATGAGTTATTTAAGTTGGACATGGACATTAGACCGGGATAATTTAAAACTTAAAATCTTAAACCTTAAAGTCAAAATCGGGAAGCTCAATTTTCACCGTAGACATATGGTCTAGTGGTCTTTTTTGCACATATCAATCCAGGAATCAGAAACTCGAAGGGCCCATGAAGGTTTCTTTCATTCTATACAAATCTAAATAAAGATACCTCGTATGTATGTCGCTAGAACATGACTATTGTCGAATATTAATCGAAGATCACTTAAAAATGGTCTTTTATAGATGGAAGGTTTTATGTAGGTATATAAAATTAGATAGTTTGTGTACCTAAAGGGAGCATATAGAAGTCTTCCTATGGATAAAAATCCTCGGAATGGGGTCTTCTATACTCGTATATGGAAATCCCCCTAGAGGAGAGAAAGAATGCATCCTGAAGGCGAGATACTAGACCCTCAAAGGGATATACTTATAGAGAGAAGATGTAATTCCCGTTTAAGGAAAACGAAGCCCTCTATAGAGAGAAAATCCTCTAAGGCAGCCCTCTATAGAAAGATGGTCTGGTAAAACACTTCACCTTATACATAAGATCTAACAAAAGGGTCTTCCGTAGATAGAAAGAAGATCTTTTGGGGGGTTTCCTATCTATAGAAGTCCCCAGGCTGCCTTCTATCTATAGAAGGCCCCTTTGTTAGATCTTATGTTTAAAGAGAGGTTTTTTACGAGACCATCAGAATTGATTTTATATACATTTAAGACCTCATAGTAGATGTTCTGTACTTGTAAGATTTCTTAAAGGAGTCTTCTATAGAAGACATTCTAAATGTGTGTTCTATAGAGCTTCTAAAGAGTTATTCTTTGGCTAGAATACATTCTAGAAGACATCTTATGTAAGTGGAAGATCTTCTACAGCGGTATTCTATATATGAAAAACCCCCTGAAGGGGTGTTCTATAGATTGAACACTCCTAAAGGCATTTTCTGGCTTGCTAAAGGGGTATTCCATATATGGAAGAAATTCTAAAGGAGTCTTCTACAGATGGGAGTCTTCTACAGGGATCTTTTCTTGATAGATGTCCTTCTAAAAGGGCCTTCAATAGATACAATGTCGATAGAATGGAATACTCTTTTAGAAGTTCTTCTATCTATAGAAGAACGCTTGAGCATGGTCAATAGATGAGATAGCTCTAGAAGCTGCCTTACATAGATGGAGGACATTCTAATGTGGTCCTTTATACAATAGGACCTCCAAAGATTTTATATAAAGAAGACTTCAAATAGAGTCTTCTATTGATATAAGACCTTCTGAAGAGGTCATCCCTAAGCGGTTTATTTAATTTATTTTTTATAGAAATCCTCCTAGACAAATCCTTTAAGACCTTCTTTACCGAGACTTCTCTAGAAAGATGCCCAAATAAAGGTGTCTGTTTCTATAGGTAGAAAACTCCCTAAGGGAGATAGGAAAAGGACTTTTATAGAAAGTATCCCCTATCTGCTTCTAGAAAACCGTTAAAATCTTTCCCGCTTTGTTTGTCGTCGGGGATGTCTGGCGATAGAATGCTTCCTATAGACGTGTAAGATATTCTAAGGGATGCACGGATGCCCATTGAGAGTTTTCCATAAAAAAAGACTTTCCAATAATATTGATAAAATTTCTCCAAAACAGGAGAAGAGCTTGGAGAGGTATTTCAGAGGTAGAAAACCTTGTTAAGTTCCTTCTAACATTAGTTGGACTCTAAAATTTGTTCCAGAGGAAGAAGATCCCTAAAAGTATCCTAGAGGCATAAAACCTCTACAAGGTCTCGTTGAAGTAGATGACCTTTCAAAGCGCTTTTAGAGAAAGGTGGGTAGAGAAAGGTGGGCTTTGAAATATCTTTTGGGAGCAGTGATATTCTGGTGTCGTAGAAGTCCTTTTAAAGTTACGTTCAGAGACATAATTTTCACAATTTTTGTAAATGCCAGTTTGAGAATGTGGAGTCATTCACATATTTTACTTTTAATGTGTTATTTACAATGTGTAGCCCTTTTCGCTTATTTTGGCCTTGAGAAAGCATTTGTATACCTAAATGTTGATTCAAACATTTCATATTAGTTTGTCATACTAACAGCGTGTTTTTGTAAAATGTTTTTGCCCATTCGTTCGTCGATTTCATGAACGAAGACACAATTTGGTTTTCATAGCGGTTGACGTTTGTATTCGTGTGACAAACAAATGAAAGCTTTTTATTTTCGTAATTTTTTTGGTCTTCGTAACAAAATCAGACGAACGAATACGTCAAAAATAAACGAATGGAAAAGACCCATCGTTTTGAATGAAAATTAAATAATTTGAGTAATAAATGGCACAAAACACACGCAAACTGGAAGGGAATTCAATTTTATTTATTTTCATAGAAGCACACGCGTATATGTTCATCCGTTTCTTCATATTATCACAATTATTTTTGGACAAATTTGATTACATGTTTTTCTTATTTTTGTTGGTCATCTGTTTATCGGGGTTGCCATCAAGTAGCAAATTTTACGTGCAGATGCATATGCAAAATTCACAAAATAAGTATCATGGAAACCCTGAAATATAAAGCTTTTATTAATAGACGAAAGCTTTTAGATAAAAACGAATGGTTCGTAAAATTTTACAAGAACCAAATTTTGAACGTATACGTTTTAGTACGAACGGTTCGTGTGTCAGGCAAGCATTTTTACAAAAACACCCTGTAAGAAGGAATGGATCAAAATATGGAGAATATTTTATACATAGCACTCCGGAAGAACTTATTCAGAAATCAGGGTTTTTAAATGGAAAAATGCCCAAAAACGATCTCCCAAAGGCAGAATACCTTAAAAATGTCTTCTATAGGTAGAAAAACACCTCCAAGAGCAGAAAACGTTTAAATTTCTCATATTAAACCTTTTAAAGTCTTCAGCTAGTCCAAAGTCAGTCTTCGGTCAAGTAGGTATGTAAGTCTTTAGCAAATGTAATAATTCTGAAATAACTCTAAAGACAGAATACTTTCTGTAAGTCGACATTAAATAGAAAATGTTTAATAGTATGTATATTTTTAACAAAATTTCCAATTGAATTTAATCCTCATTAAAGACACCATGGAAAATTCGATCACATTTTTTCAAAACAAAATAATTTCTGTTACCATACACACTTAACCCCCCACGTAATAAAACCACTTGAAACGGAAGCAAATATTACAGTAGATTTTTTAGAAAAATGTTCTCAAATTTGTATCGGACACGTCTCGTGTCCGTTTTTCGGTTGCAACAGCTACTACTTAATGGCGTCAATGGATTTTCCTGGATTCTATTTAAAACCACTGTAATGATTGAGAGTTTATTACCTAACCAAGACCGTTACCATTAGCTGTTATGTCTAGTGTTCAGGTAAACAAATTTTTTGTTATTATTGTCATTGTAAACATCAGTCAAATGTTAATATTGGCGTCAAAAGGGATTAAATTTTGGCAGTTCATTCATAACAAGTCACGTTTGCTATTAGCTTTCAAAGTAGTTTTTAGTCATTGAGAAAAATACAAATTAGGGGAAAATATGAATTGTAGAGAAATATTTAAGGAATCTCTCTTTTATGTTCCTAATAGAAGAAACAGAAAAGCTATTGACTTTTTCAATATTCAAAAATAATTATCGTCCTTCAATCAAAAGAAAGTGTAAAACTTTTCAACGCAAACCTCGATTAGCAAAATTCGCTTAAATATTTTAGAAAGGAAGAATTTAGAAAAGAAGAATTTTGGCAGTTCATTCATAACAAGTCACGTTTGCTATTAGCTTTCAAAGTAGTTTTTAGTCATTGAGAAAAATACAAATTAGGGGAAAATATGAATTGTAGAGAAATATTTAAGGAATCTCTCTTTTATGTTCCTAATAGAAGGAAACAGAAAGCTATTGACTTTTCAATATTCAAAAATAATTATCGTCCTTCAATCAAAAGAAAGTGTAAAACTTTTCAACGCAAACCTCGATTAGCAAAATTCGCTTAAATATTTTAGAAAGGAAGAATTTTCCTGCGAAAAAATTTAGACGTTTTAATGGAGACCATAAATACTATCTTGGAATAAAGACTGTCCATCTATATATAAAAGACTCCTGCAGAATGACTCCTTTATAGAAAAGTTCTGTTTAGAAAGCCCATCTATAGAAGTCCTTGTTGGATAGATGAATCTTCTATATATAGCAGACCTCCTAATGGGTTCTCCATAAAGAGATTTAAAGATCCTCTAAAGAGTTTTACATACACCTTCTATATATAACTTTTATACGAAAAGTCCTTTACAGTGGTTTCTAATAAATAGTATATGGGTCTTCTTTAGGTAGAAGATTTTCTATAGGTATATAAAATATTGTAAGGGTCCTCCTTTAGGGATTTCCTATAAATACAGTACCTCTTAAAAACTTCCTAAATCGATTAAAATTTTACATTGTAAAATTTCATCCAATATTAGATAAAAAACGAAGGTCCATGACAATTTCCAGATATTTCTGTTATTTACATTTTCCAGATTTTTTTTTTCAATATTCAAATGCCAATAACGTCGCTCATTCTCTTTGTTATGTAAAGAAAAAAGAGCGTGGATTAGTATTTCCATAAATACTGCTCTATACTTCATTTTCCCCTAATTTGTATTTTTCAATGACTCGAAAACTACTCGAAAATCTAAAGGAGCAAACGTGACTTGTTGTGAAATGAACTAGCAAAAATTAATCCCTTTTGACGCCAATGTAACATTTTGCTGCTGTTTACAATAACAATAATAACAAAAATTTGTTTACCTAAATGCTAGACATAACAGTTACGGCAGCAGTTTTAGTTAGGTAATAAACTCTTAATAAATTACGGTGGTTTTAACTAGAACCCGGGAAAATCCATTGACGCCATTAAGTAGTATTTGGACACGAGACGTGTCCGATACAAATTTGGAGATTTTTGTTTAAAATGTCTACGGTAGTATTTGCTTCCGTTTTCAAGTGGTTTTATAACATGGGTGGTTAGGTAGTATGTGCAGTAGCAAAAAGATTTTGTTTTGGGAGAATATGTATGTATGTATGTGAATGAATTTTCCGTGGCGTCTTTAATGAGGTTTAGACCGATATTTAAATTCGATTGGGAATCAGAAAAATTTTTCTCACCAACCACTGCACAACATGTTTCGCACTTGGTGATGGTGCTCATCAGGTGTATTTTGTGCGGCAATCAAACTATGCCCCTAACTAACATTTTTTTGTTCTATATATGTTAGTATAGTAGGCCGGGGCGATTGTATGGAAGGAAAAAAGTGTTAGCGGGCACCTGGATTTTCTGATTCTTGGGATTATGCTGAGCAAAAAAGTCAACTAGACCTATGTCTACGGTGATAATCGAGCACCCGGATTTTGACTTGAAGTTTTTTCAAGGATATTTTGATATTTTGGCATATAACAACCAAACCACTGAGATTTTCGATCCAACATAAAGGCAACAATTGTAGCCAAGACAAATTTAAGAACTCTCTAGTACATCGCAAAAGCCATTGGAATGCTCCTTCAGGTAGTTATGGCCTCGAGCCTATGATGAAAATTTCCTTTTGGGTTCTTAGTACACTGACTAAGGGCTTTTATCTCCACAAGGAATTTTCCACCCTCTGACTTTGAGTCCCATTTTGTAGCACAGTGTCATTATCGATATTTTCCGAAAAAATGTGCACATTCTCGAGGCCATAACTACCCTAAGAAGCATTCCAATGCTTTTGCGATGTACTAGAGAGTTCTTAACTATTGTCTTGGCTACAATTGCTGTCTTTGTATTGGATCGAAAATCTCAGTGGTTTGTTTGCTATATGCCAAAATTCCAAAAATCCTTGAAAAAGTCAAAATCCGGGGGCTCGATTGTCAGGTAGACATGGTCTAGTTGACTTTTTTCCTCAGTACAATCCAAGAATCAGAAAATCCAGGCGCCGTGATGGTGTTAAAATCGTCCCACTCTAATGTCTAGTGACTTTTTTCCTCAGTACAATCCCAAGAATCAGAAAATCCAGGCGCCCGTGATGGTGTTAAAATCGTCCCACTCTAATGTATAGTGAATTTATTGCCAAAGTGCAATTAGAAATTCAATACAACGGACTTTTGATGACAGATGGCATTGCCAAACACTAACAATTTAATTTATTTACGATTTTTTTGCAGGGGATGATTGTTTTTAGGACTTTTGTCTGTCTAAAGAAGACTTTTAATGAATATGTTACGGAAACATTTTAAAGATTGTACGCCATGAGATATTCTATCGGAGATCTGTTGGAGGTCCCGAAGAAGAAATTCTAAAAGCGTTTTGGTATTCAATGGTATTCTGCATCTAGAATAACTTTTAAAGCCCTCCTGAAGAGACAATTGAAATGGCTTCTATACCCAACTGAACTCTTTGTAGTCCTCTGTCTGCCTATAGAATACCCTTTTAAATGCCTTATGTTTTTATAAGACAATTCAGAAGATTTCTCCAACCTAACAAAAACCTTTAAAATATTTTCGGATTCTAAAATTAATTATGTCTCCACAGAGGTCTTCTGTCTATCTGTGTCTAGATCGTCTTCAACATGTCTTCTGTCTACAAAAAGTATTTAAAATATCTTCTGTAGATAAAAGGAATAATAAAATTAGTCCTTCTGTCTATTGGAAACATTTTAAAAGTCTTCTGAAGATATTTTAAAATTCGTCTGTCTGTAAATATTCTTCGACGTGGTCTGTCGTATATCTAGCGGAGGTGTCTTTAAATGTATTCTGTCTGTATGTAGAAGAATTGTTAATTGAGAATTGTTAAAAGAATTGATCTTCCTCTAAAAACCCTTTCAAAGGTTTTCCGCTTCTAGAAGACCTTTCAAGGTCTTCTGCGTTTAAAAAGCTGTTAAGAAGCTTTTTGCTTATTTATTGAAGACCTAACGTCTTTTGTGTATAGTAGGTTCTTTAAATTTATTCTGCCTCAGTAATACCTGTTAGAAGACTTCTATCCAGGAGACCTTTTATAGGTTGCCTGACCTTCAAGAGGCCTACTGTTTGTACAGTGAATATCTTGAGGGTTAGTCTGATCCAGAAAATATTGAAGAGTCCTTCTACCTACCTTTAGATAAGGGAGTTTCTGCCTTTCCTTTGAAAGGTCTCTTGGGGGTCCTCTACCTCTAAAAGAAGATATTCTAAAAAAGAATGTCTACCCTAGAAGGTGTTCGAATATATCTTTTGATGCTGTAATACATTTTAGTTTTCTCCTGCTTATCTACTGAAGTCCTTTTAAATGTTGTCTGCCCATATAAGACTTTTAGGAGACCTTTTTTCCTGTCTATAGATTACCTTGAAAGATATTCTGCCACCAGAAGTCATTTAAGATGCCTTCTACCTGTCTGTAGAAGAGATTTTATACATTATCCGCCTCTTTCCTAAAAAGACGTTTAAAGTTATTCAATCCCTATTAGGCGTTGTGAAGGTTTTTTTTATAAAATATTGTGGACGACTTTTGCTCTAAGATACTAAGTATATAAGACCTTGAGACGTTTCAAAAGAAACATTGAAGAGGCCTTCTGTCCGTACATAGAATACCATTCAAAAGTATTTTGACTCTTACACCTGCAGAAGATACTATACCACCTTCTGTCTGTCCAAAGAAAACATTTTAAACATTCTCTATCCATAAAAGAGGTCTTCTGAACTTGTGAGGCATTTTAATGGTCTTTTGCTTGTCTACCGAAGTCTTTTAGAGGCCTTTGGCCCGTATTTAGATTGCCTTAAGATGTATTCTGCATCTAAAAAGTCTCTTGGAGGACTCCTGAGTCCAGAGAACATTTAAAACGTCTTCTGTTTTTATAAGTGAGATATTTTAAAGTTATTCTATCCCGATAAGGAGTTGTAAAAAGGTTTCTGGTCCCCATATGATCTCGTAGAGGTATTCCTCCTGTCTATTGGGGGGATGTCTGCTTATAGAAGGACTGAAAGAAACCTTCTGTATTTTATAGAATACTTTCAGAGATCTTCTGCCTCTAAAAGATATTTAATATATATAACACCATTTCGAATTATTTTGTCTAAAAGGCCTTCTGGAGGGCTTCTGCCTTTAGAACACATTTAGTATGCCTTCTAAAAGGAGATATGTTTAATTTATTCTAACCCTACCAGAGGTTTACAAAGAACTCCATTAAATATCTTTCGTTTGTCCAGAGAAGACCTTTAAGAGGCCCCCTAGAGTGGGTTTCTGCATGTCAAAAACAATAAATAGGTCTTCTGTTTATCCAAAGAAGTCGTCTTAAAGATTGTCTGAGAAATAAAAGTCATTCTGCTTTAAAAAAATATTGGAAGTTCGTGTGCGATTGGAGGCCTTTACGAGGTTTCTGAACGTCTATAGATGCTATTTTTACAGGTATTCAGTTTTCAGAATACTTATAAGAGCTCTTCTACCTCAAAAACATTCAAAATGTGGTCTCCAAAGTTCGCTCTAGAATATCTTCTGCCGTTTGAAGACCTTCACCAGATATTTTGTTTGTCTGTATAAGTTTCCTTAAAGGGTTTCTGGCTGTAGAATGTCTCCAAGGGGTCTTCTGTATGTCTATAAAAGACCATGAAGGGTTTTGTCACTATCTAAATAATACCTTAAAAGACATTCTGACTGTCTATTGAACACCTTTCTAAATTCATCTGCCACGAAAAGATATTTTTGAAAATCTTCTATAACGCCTTAACTGGGTCCTATCGAAAATGTGTAGAGAATTTTCAGTGCTACAACTTCTTCAGTCCCATTTCGATATGACTTGCGGTCTCCTTGCAAAATCGTGAAAACTTAAAAAAAACTTAAAAAATGTGAACTTTGACCGCGATTTATTTTAAAATCCCTCCAACAATTTTTTATTGTTTTTGGTTTTTTCTCATCTATAAACATTGCTGTTTCAGAATCCGCAAAAACTTTCTAGGTGTAAGCGGTTTTCATTTAAAGTTAGTGAAGGTGCTACAGTCAGTGCATTGTCACAATTAGAACTTCTTTATCTCAAAAATGGTAAAACCTGCGAAAATATCATAAAGGTTAGTCATGTAGAGAATTTTTACTGCTACAAGATTTTCTTTGGCCCCATTTCCATAGGACTTGCGGTTTCCAAGCAACATCGTGAAAACCTAAAAAACCCCTAACATTTATTTATTTTAAAATCCTTCCGGCGATTTTTTTGTTTCTTGATTTTTCTCCTCTATGAACATTGTAGTATCAGAATCCGCAAAAATTTCCCAGGTGTAAGCACCTTCCAGGCGCACCGTGTGGTTTTCATTCCTTAAAAAGCCTTTCAAGGTTTTCTAATTGTTCATAGAAGTCTATTTTGAAGATCTTCCCAATGTAGAAGGAACATAAAAGTCTTCTGGTTGCCTGTAGAAGACCCTTTTATAGTACTTCTGCTTCTAGAAACTCTTTTAAGGGGTTTCAGATTTCCTACATATGGAAGATGTTTAGAGGTTTGCTGCCTCTAGATGTTCTTTAAGAAGTTTCCTAGCTACCTATTCAAAATCTGTTTAAAAATCCTCTGACTCAAGAAAGCTTGTACGACATATTCTGTCTAGAGGATCTAGTTAAAGGTCTACTGTCTCAAGAGGCGCTTTATGGAGTCGTTTGGCTATCCGTAGAAGATCCATTTATCTTCTTCTGCTCCTAAACGGCCTTTAAAAATCTTTCTGGCTGCCTACAAAAGGTAGCATCCCTCAAAATGACATTTAAGCCTGATACAGCTTCTAAAAAATAATGATTTTCGGCCTTTATAAGGACACTTTAAAACTCAAATAAGACCTTTTTAAGTATTCTGCTTTCTGTAGGAAATTTTTTTAAGGTCTTCTGACACCTTCGGTCTTCTGTCTATCTAAGACCAATTTTATTTTATCTTTGAAGGCCTCCTATCATCTAACATGTATTTTACTTGCGCCTCCAGCAGCATTTAAATACGTTCCAAAAACCACATACTATTCCCTTGACATTTCTTATCACTCAACACAATTTTTTCACGAAATTCTGTCTCAAGAGGCCCTTTATGTAGTCGTTTGGCTATCCGCAGGAGATTCATTTATTTTTTTCTGCTCCTAAACGGCCTATAAAATCTTTCTGGCTGCCTACAAAAGGTAGCATCCCTCAAAATGGCCTTTAAGCCTGATACAGCTTCTAAAAAAATAATGATTTTCGGCCTTTATAAGGACACTTTTAAAAATCAAATAAGACCTTTTTAAGTATTCTGCTTTCTGCAGGAGATTTTTTAAGGTCTTCTGACTCCTTCGGTCTTCTGTCTATCTAAGACCAATTTTATTTTATCTTTGAAGGCCTCCTATCATCTAACATGTATTTTAATTACGCCTCCAGCATCATTTAAATGCGTTCCAAAAACCACATACTATTCCCTTGACATTTCTTATCACTCAACACAATTTTTTCACGAAATTGTAAACTCCAAAGTGAAAAAAGAAAGAAATTTCATAGGGAAAGAAAATCCGATTACATGTCTTTAACTTCAAACAATTTCCTCATAATTTGTTGGAGATAACAGTTTTCGTGCGTGATGAACATTACACGAACGTTTTTTTTTTTAAATGAAAAATGATTTACAGAAATGCTGTTGATAACGCAACAAGAAATATGGAGAGATTGGTAATGGTTTTCGAATAAATTGGAATATTGATTAGAAAGAAAGACGACAAACAGATAAATGGGCATTTAAGAGAGAAAGTAAAAACTGTTTAACCAAGATGAAGATATCAATGAAGAGAATGATGAGGGTATTGGTATTATATGATACTGATGGTTTTGGATAGATGCTGGAAATGCACATAATTTTTTTTATTTTAAATGTAAGTATATCTGATGAGGCAATTAGGTAAATTAGGCCTTTAAGAATGACTTTTTTCTCTCCAAAAGCAAATTAAAATTTTAATTTGCATACTATTCTGACCAACGTAATCAATATTAATGTCACCGGCCTAAATTTTACAAAGTTTTACAAATTGAGAATTTGGCAAAACATTTTCTTTATAAATTTCAAAGAAAGTAAATAAATTTCAAAGAAATTATCAGAAAAACGATCTTCTTTAACAAATTTTTAAATATTATCCCATTAATGACGCCACCGATAAATGAATTCATGTTTTCAAAACATCATTACTCGACCAGCGACTGCCACCCACCTCAATGAAACCACTTGAAGACGGAAGCAATTCTTGCCTTAGACTTCTGACATCATTATATGAATAAATATGTACATTTTGTCGGGCATGTTTAGTCTGTCTGTCGTTCTGTCTATGTTACAATAACTTCTTATTGGCGTCGCTAATTTCAAGATTTCAAGGGTAAAATCTGCAACAAAATGACTTGATTTTGTCGGACATGATGACTCAGGATAGTCGCCATTTTTATACGTAATTTTGTCGTTATTTACAGTCAAACGATATTTGGCGTCAAAAGGGATAATTTTTTCCAGTTCATTCTTAAGTCGTTAACGCGAAAACCTAGTATACTACATAGTATCTATACATCTAAAAGGTCCTTCAGTACTCGTAGGTAATTGGCAAAACAAAAATGTTCATGCACCACCTAGAGACGATGTGTGTATTCATAAATGTAGTTCTTTTTGAATGTCTTTCGTCTGAAGACCTGTTTCTTGTAGAGGACCTTTAAAAGGTAGTCTGCCTATAAAACATTCAAGGTGTTCTTTCCGAGTGTCTTTTTTCCATAGGCAGGCCAAGTTCAGAGACGGTCTATATAGGTTCACGTTTTGGTATAGCTTCCATATAATGGTACCTCACGATTTTAGCTACATTTTCCGCCCAAATTTACTCCAATTTGGCAACAAACATCTGCACCAACAATGGCGGATATAGGCCCATGTATAACCGTACCTCCCGATTTAAGGTATGTTGAGGCCTTTAGGTACATTTTCTGTCTGAATTAGCTGAAATTTGGTGTTCCCTCCCCCTCGTTTTTGTATAGCCCCCATATAACGGTACCTCCCGATTCAAGGCATTTTGGGAATTTTAGCTGTATTTTTTTTTTTTTTGACTGAACTAGCTGTATTTTGACATTTTAGGTTCCCAGTGGTCCCAAAACTTCTACACCAAAAATGTTCAATATAGGTCCATGTTATGGAATAGTCCCCATATAGCGGTACCCCTAAATTGTAGCTAAAATCCTCAAGAGAAGTTTCGTGGCGGTTGAAAACCTCAACTGTAAAATTTTCGATTAAAAATTGTAGCTAAAATCCTCAACATACCGAGGATTTTAGGATTTTAGCTACAATTTTTAATCGAAAATTTTACAGTTGAGGTTTTCAACGGCCACGAAACTTCTCCACCAAAAATAGTCAGCATAGGTCCCTGTTTTGGTTTAGCCCCCATATTACAATACGTCCCGATTTTCGGTATTTTGAGGATTTTGGCTACAATATTTGACGGACCGAAACATCTCCACAAATCTTCTAAACAAAAAATCGTCAACATAGGTCCATGTTCTGTGGATTTTAGCTAAAATTTTTGACCGAACTAGCCATTTGAGGTTCTCAGTGGCCCCAAAACTTCCCTACCAAAACTCGTCCACATAGGCAAATGTTTTGGTATATCCCCACATAGAGGTACCAAAAGATTGACCTAATTTAGGCATTT
The DNA here is from genome assembly GCF_047663935.1 of Musca autumnalis. Classification (NCBI taxonomy): domain Eukaryota; kingdom Metazoa; phylum Arthropoda; class Insecta; order Diptera; family Muscidae; genus Musca; species Musca autumnalis. The sequence continues at coordinate 233,755,343 of NW_027411977.1, forward strand.
GGGTTATCTATGGTCGAACAATTTTTGCACCTAACAGGACACTATTATTCCATTTTAGTTCAGAATATTTTACGGTGGAGGGTATAAAAAGTTCGGCCCTGCCAAACTTAATGTTTTTACTTAGATTTTCTTTGGACAGGTGAGTTATTATAAGGGTAGAAGCCTTTTTATACCCTCAGCATTTATGCTAACGACGGTATATACACTTTCATACGGGCAAAATGTGCCTCATCGAAATAATGGTTTTAGACCCCAAGTATATTTGGACGAAATGTGTTTCACACAATTTGGAGACGATTGAGCAATGTCCGTCCGTCTGCCTGTCTGCCTTGTCCGAACGGATCAATCGATTCGATCCAAAATTTGGCTTTCGTAATATTTTGTCCAAGATTAGTTTAAGTTCGAAGATGGGTTATATCGGTCCACTCCTTCCGGCACCTCCCCCACAAAAGTTCGAAAATGTTCGGCAAATTTGTACGTACGATGGCTCTTGAAGGGAGTAACCGATTTGGACCATACTTTGCAAATCGTAAAATGTTTACCAGGCTTAGATGAGTTTCCAATATGGACTCAATCGGTCCACTCCTTCCGGTACCTCCCACACAAAATTTTGGATAAGTTCAGTTTAGGACCTGCTCTCGAATCGCTTTGAATTTTGTTTTAGCAGCTTGTATTCACTGCCCCCTATACGACGGTACAAGTTTCATCAGGGGCAAGTCCACACTTCCTGAGAAAATAGCCCCAAAGTTGCAAAATAACTCTATGACACCGTGTGAGGTGGTTGGAGCGCCAGATAACTCTCGAACGGATCTGCCGATTCGGTCCAAAATTTGGCCTTAGTAATATTTTGTCCAAACATAAGTTAAGCCATATCGGTCCACTCCTTCAGGTACCTCCCAAACAAAAGATCAAAAATTTTCGGAAAAATTGTTCGTACGGTAACTCTTGAAGGGATTTGCCGAATTGGTCCATACGTTACACATCCTAATATATCTACCAGATATAGATCAGGTTCAAATATGAACTATATTTGTCTACTCCATCTGGTACCTCCCACACAAAATTTCGGATAAGTTTACTTTAAGACCTGCAATCGAATCACGTTGATTTTTGTTGAAGCAACATGCATTCGCTACCTCAATTACAATGGTAAAATTTTTTTCAGGGGCAAGTCCATACTTTTTGATGTAACACCCCGAAGGGTGTAAAAACCCCCTATGGTACCATATGTAGTGGCTGGAGATCCACTTCCATAATGGCCAATGTCGATCCATTTCTTTAAGTATCTCCTCCGCAAAACTTTTGATCTTTAATACTAATCAACATTTTTGTCGGTTCGTACATCCACAATTTTTAAAACCCCTAATTGTTTCAATTCACATAGGCTGAGGGTATATCTCTGTCAGCAAAGCTGACTGATACTTTTTTACTTGTTCTATGGGCAAAAGGCTTCAAGAGTTCTTCTTTGGGTAAAATAATTCTTGACGTATTTTATGTACTGACGACTATTTAGAATAATCTGTGGAGAGAAAACTTCTTGAAGACTTCTATGGGCAAGTTACTTCCTTGGGAGCTTTTATTAGAGAAGACTTCTTACGGTATTCTATGGGCGACAGACTTCGTGTTGTTTTCTATGGACAGAATACATATTTAGGTCTTCTATGAACAGATGTCATCTTAAGGTCTTCTACGGAAGAAAGCATTCTTCTTTTATGGGAAAAAGACTTCTTTCGATCTTCTATGAGTAGACTTTTTAAGGTCTCCTATGGGCAGAATACTTCTATGGGAAGACTTCTAGAGATCTTCTGTGGAGAGAACCCCCCCATCTTGTGATCTTCTATGGAGAGAAGATTTCATAAGGTCTTCTATAGAAGATTTCATTAAGTCTTCTATGAACAGAATACTTCTTTAGGTTTTCAATGGGTAGAAGATTTCTTCAGGTCTTCTCTGGAAAAAATCCTTCTTGGGGTCCTCTATGGACAGAAGAGTTGTAGAAAAATATCTCTCTATGGGCAGGTCACTTCTAGTGGTACTCTATGGGAAGAACACTTCTAGAGGATTTCAATGAACAGAAGAGAGAAGTAGACTTCTAGTGGTCTTCTATGGGCAGAAGACGACAGCAAGGTTTATGGGCAGAATATCTCACTAGGGCTTCTATGAACAGAAGATCCCCTGAAGTATTATATTGGCTGAAAATTTCTTGAGGTATTTTATGGACAGGTCTTATATGGATAAATGACCTCTTGATGACCGAGGAACTTTTGAGTTATTCTATACAATATACGTCTTGATAATACCGCTTGGGCAAAAGGATCACTTTAGGCCTTCAATGGACAGCATACTTCTTGAGGTCTTTTCAAGGCACAAAACCTCTGAAGATCTTTTATAGAGAGTTTTATTTTTGGGTTCTTCTATGGGCAGAATCACTTTTGTAAATACTACTTGAGGTATTCTGTGGGCATTACAGAGCTGAAAAAACATTTCTAAGCAAACTGAAGTGGGCCTGTATAGAAGAACCAGAGAGAGTATTTGTGAACGAGGTGGAGGGAGCCTTTACAGGCGAGCTTCTGTAAACAAAAACCGCTTGTGTTTTTCCATACACAAAAGATTTTGAAGAATTTCCCGATATTTGTCCCAACGATGGATTACAGAAAATAATTAATACATAATTAATAATTAGTTAATAAATAATACCCTGTAGGAAGCATGGGGACATGTGTCGACATGTCACCACTTTGTCTACACTTTGTCAACAGGTTGTCAACAATTGATACTTTTACCTTAATCAGAAGAAGCATTGTTTATAGTGAAAACTGATAGCCCAACGAAGCATCTTATTTTTTCTTCATTTTCTTAATTGTTTGGCATAAAATAATGTGTTTTTGTGAAAAATCAATAAAATATATAATTTTAATAACAACAAGTATGATAGTACGTTTATATACAACCGGATTTAACAAACCCACTGGGTTCCAAATGTCAATTCCTTTGCGTATACGTCAAATAAATCCTCATTGTCAGTAGTAAGTCAGTATAGATTCACTATTGACATTTCCTACAGGGTAATTTCATATGTCGGCTATCTATTCGCACAGGGAAAAATTATACCTACTTTGAATGACAGATCTTTCTTTGAAAGTTTCAGTAATTATAATCTTCATCTTAGCCTGAAAGACCAAACTATGAAGAAACATATTGGTCAAGGTCGGACAATATTTATGGGCGAAATTGATAAGCTATTTATAGGAAAAATCTGCTAATCTTTAAGGGCAAATGTGACAATAAATGGGATATATGTATTTCGACGTGTCGATGAAGTCTACACCAATTAACTTGATTTATAAAGAATCAAACACATTCAAAGTAATATTATTGAGTAAATTGGTGATGTCTTAGACTTTTGGAGGCTCAAATAATGTATTTTTATATAACGACATTTTCTGGGGAAAATTAATGGCCAAAAGTAGTACTGTTGGGAATAATAAAATCAGGCCCGTCCGACTATAGTATGCTAATAATTGCATTTTACTTATTTTTAAGAATATTTATATTAACACACAAAATTGCGGAACGGAATTGCGGAAGATGCTTTGTTATTCTACATCCTGCTTAATGACCAAAGGTTAAGATATGATGTTCGAGAAAAATATTTGAAATATTTGTTCACTCTGCGTTTTATTAATTAATCAATTTATTTCCGTCACAATTCTCACTTTGTAATTTGAAGTAACATATTCAATTGATCTTTAACTTCAATAATCCCTTTTGGCGCCAGTGGCCGTCAATGGCGTGGACAGCTATTATTCCTGCTGAGCTTAAGCAGGTATTTGCAATTTGATATTAAACGAATTAAGATAATCTTCAGTAGTGCAGTCGTCGTGGCCGTTTTCAGACGATGCATATCCTTGAATGATGTTAAAGAACACTAATATAAATTTAAGCATTTCATATAATCTGTGAGGTGCTACCTACCTGTATCATCTTTCACTTCAATAATACAGTAAAAATAATAGCCGATCGACTAGACGTATTTTGCAATTTGAGATGAATGGAATTAAGAAACTAAAAATAATGGTGATATAAAGTGTTGTGATTATGTTTATTCTAAATATTTCTTTGAATCCCCTCAAGGCAGATTATGAGAGGAACTCGTACAATTGCCAGCTATATGGCTCAAATTTCTGTAACCTTAATTACGCTACAATCTGTGTGAAGTCATCTAATCTTTAATTTCAATACTGTGGCAAAAAATAATCTCCATCGAGGCCATGACACTTGAAGGTCGTACACGAGCAGAATATAGCAGTTTAGAATGGGTCGTTTTGAAAAACTTCTTTCACGTTTAGAATGAAGTCGATGAAAATAACAGTCGATAGTGCGAAAATTGACAATTATTGAACATGTAGTTGACAAACTACATTAAAATGGTTTCAGTGTATGTCTAGCCGATGGATAATCAGGCGAGACATATACTTGATACTATTAATGCAAATTCTCAACGGAATCTCCTTTATCGATTGACGCTCAACAGACTGTTGTTATTGTAAACAGATGACAGACTAATCCTTAGTTATAGAAACCTAGATTCAATGATCTATGGCGTCGTGATTGACAACTTGAAGCAGACAATGTCAATTTCTCTTCTATTCCTCCAACCTATAACTAGTGAATCTATGGCGACATTAAGCATATTTTCATTTTTAGGCACCACAATAATCCCCGACCATCCACCTAGGCATAATCAGAACAATCATGTAAAATTAGCTTAGCAGACCACAGTAGCTACAACACAAGAACCACAGACAGGACAACATTACCCGGACATAAACATTACAAGGACATAAACTATTGGCTAGCCAACAAAACTCATTGAAGACGCCATAAACATTGAATTCATATTTAGGAAAGTAATTACATTTGGCTACCGACAAAAACCACCCACGTAACGTAAACCACCTTGAAAACGGAAACAAATGTCGCAGCAGTCAATTGACATAATTAGCATTTTTGTGTTGGATATGTCTAGCCGGCTTGTTACAATACAACATACTTTTTGGTGACACAAGATATTGTTTTTTTTTTGCCATAATTTTTTGTGCGTCAATAGAGACAAATTTTTAGCGACTAAAATTGGAAAATGTAAAACTTTGAGTGTTAAGAGGTTATCATGTAGGACTACCAGAGGTAAAAAATTTACAGTTCCTCAATGTATTAAAGACTAAACAATTCAAATGCTTCTTGCCTATATAAAAACTTGCAAAGGTCTTCTGTCTACAGAAGCCATTTAAAAAGTCTTCTGTCTACAATATACCTTTCAAAGGGGTGTATAGAAGATCCTTCAAAGGTCTCCTGTCTATGAAAGACATTTCAAAGATCTATAGAAGACTTTTCTAAGGTCCTTTGTCTATAGAAGACCTTCCAAAGGTCTTAGGAAGACATTTCAAAGGTCCTTTGCCTATAGAAGATCTCTTAAAGGTCTTCTGTCTATAGAAGACCTTTCAAAGGTCTTCTGCCTATAGAAGACATCTCAAAGGTCTTCTGTATACAGAAGACTTTTCAAATGCCTTCTGTCTATAGAAGACTTTTCAAATGTCTTCTGTCTATAGAAGACCTTTCAAAGGTCTTCTGTCTATAGAAGACCTTTCAAAGGTCTTCTGTTTACAGAAGATCTTTCAAAGGTCTTTTGCCTATAGAAGACCTTTCAAAGGTTTTTTGCCTATAGAAGACCTTTCAAAGGTCTTCTGTCTATAAAAGACGTTTCAAAGGTCTTTTGTCTATAGAAGACCTTTCAAAGGTCTTCTGTTTATAGAAGACCTTGCATATGTTTTCTGTCTGTAGAAGACCTTTCAAAGGTCTTCTGTCTGTAGAAGACCTTTCAAAGGTCTTCTGTCTATAGAAGATCATTCAAAGTTCTTCTATCTACAGAAGACTTTTCAAAGGTCTTCTGTCTATAGAAGACCTTTCAAAGGTCTTCTGTCTATAGAAGACCTTTCAGAGGAATTCTGTCTATGGAAGATCTCTCAAAGGTCTTCTGTCTAAAGAAGATTTTTCAAAGGTCCTCTGTCTATAGAAGACCTTCCAAAGATCCTTCGACCTGTCACAGGTCTTCTGTCTATAGAAGATCTCTCAAAGGTCTTCTGTCTAAAGAAGACCTTTCAAAGGTCTTCTGTCTATAGAAGACCTTTCAAAGGTCTTCTGTCTATAGAAGATTTTTTCAAAGGCCTTCTGTCTATAGAAGACCTTCCAAAGATCCTACGACCTTTCATAGGTCTTCTGTCTATGGAAGATCTCTCAAAGGTCTTGTGTCTGAAGAAGACTTTTCAAAGGTCTTCTGTCTATAGAAGACCTTTCAAAGGTCTTCTGTCTATAGAAGACCTTTCCAATGTCTTCTGTCTAAAAAAGTCCTTTCAAAGGTCTTCTGCCTAAAGAAGTCCTTTCAAAGGTATCCTCTCTATAGAAGACCTATCAAAGGCCTTCTGTCTATAGAAAACCCTTCAAAGGCCATCTGCCTATAAAAGACCTTTCAAAGGTCTTCTGTCTAAAAAAGATTTTTCAATAGTCTTCTGCCTAAAGAAGACTTGGCAAGGGTCTTCTGTCTATAGAAGACTTTTCAAAGGTCTTCTGTCTATAGAAGACCATGCAAAGGTCTTCTGTCTATAGAAGACCTTTCAAAGTAGTTCTGTCTAAAGAAGACTTTCCAAAGGTCTTCTGTCTAAAGAAGACTTTTCAAAAGGTCTTCTGTAAGAACACCATTCAAAGGCCTTGTGTCTATAGAAGACCTTTCAAATGTTTTCTGTCTATGGAAGATCTCTCAACAGTCTTCTGTCTATAGAAGACCTTTCAAAGGTCTTCTGCCTATAGAAGATCTCTCAAAGGTCTTCTGTCTAAAGAACACTTTTCAAAGGTCTTCTGTCTAAAGAACACTTTTCAAAGGTCGCCTGCCTAAAGAACGCCATTCAAAGGCCTTCTGTCTATAGAAGTCCTATCATGGGTTCTCTGTATATAGAAGACCTTTCAAAGGTCTTCTGTCTTTTGACGATCTCTCAAAAGTCTTCTGTCTATAGAAGACCTTTCAGAGGTCTTCTGCCTATAGAAGATCTCTCAAAGGTCTTCTGTCTAAAGAACACTTTTCAAAGGTCTTCTGTCTAAAGAACGCCATTCAAAGACCTTCTGTCTATAGAAGTCCTATCATGGGTTTGCTGTCTATAGAAGATCTTTTAAAGGTCTTCTGTCTATAGAAGACCTTTCAAAGGTCTTCTGTCTATAGAAGACCTTTCAAAGGTCTTCTGTCTATAGAAGACCTTTCTAAGGTCTTCTGTCTATAGAAGACCTTTCTAAGGTCTTCTGTCTATAGAAGACCTTTCTAAGGTCTTCTGTCTATAGAAGATTTTTCAAAGGTCTTCTGTCTATAGAAGACCTTCCAAAGATCCTCTGACCTTTCAGAGGTCTTCTGTCTATGGAAGATCTCTCAAAGGTCTTGTGTCTAAAGAAGGCTTTTCAAAGGTCTTCTGTCTATAGAAGACCTTTCAGAGGTCTTCTGTCTATAGAAGACCTTTCAAATGTCTTCTGTCTAAAAAATCCTTTCAAAGGTCTTCTGTCTAAAGAAGTCCTTTCAAAGGTATCCTCTCTATAGAAGACCTATCAAAGGCCTTCTGTCTATAGAAAACCCTTCAAAGGCCATCTGCCTATAAAAGAGATTTCAAAGGTCTTCTGTCTATAGAAGACCTTTCAAAGGTCTTCTGTCTATAGAAGATTTTTCAAAGGTCTTCTGTCTATAGAAGACCTTCCAAAGATCCTCCGACCTTTCAGAGGTCTTCTGTCTATGGAAGATCCCAAAGGTCTTGTGTCTAAAGAAGACTTTTGAAAGATCTTCTGCCTAAAGGACACCTTTCAAAGGTCTTCTGTCTAAAGAAGACTTTCCAAAGGTCTTCTGTCTAAAGAAGACTTTTCAAAGGTCTTCTGCCCAAAGAACACCATTCAAAGGCCTTGTATCTATAGAAGACCTTTCAAAGGTCTTCTGTCTATAGAAGACCCTTCAAAGGTCTTCTGTCTATAGAAGACCTTTCAAAGGTCTTCCGTCTATAGAAGACCTTTCAAATGTCTTCTGTCTAAAAAAGTCCTTTCAAAGGTCTTCTGCCTAAAGAAGTCCTTTCAAAGGTATCCTCTCTATAGAAGACCTATCAAAGGCCTTCTGTCTATAGAAAACCCTTCAAAGGCCATCTGCCTATAAAAGACCTTTCAAAGGTCTTCTGTCTATAGAAGACCCTTCAAAGGTCTTCTGTCTAAAGAAAAGGCCTTGTGTCTATAGAAGACCTTTCAAAGGTCTTCTGTCTATGGAAGATCTCTCAAAGGTCTTCTGTCTATAGAAGACCTTTCAAAGGTCTTCTGTCTATAGAAGACCTTTCAAAGGTCTCCTGTCTATAGAAGACCTTTCAAAGGTCTTCTGTCTATAGAAGACCTTTTAAAGGTCTTCTGTCTATACTAGACCTTTCAAAGGTCTACCATCTATAGAAGACCTTTCAAAGGTTTTCTGTCTATAGAAGACCTTTCAAAGGTATTCTGTGTATAGAAGACCTTTCAAAGGTCTTCGGTCTAAAGAAGACCTTTCACAGGTCTTCTCTCTTTAGAAGACCGTTCAAAGATCTTATGTCTATAGAAGACCTTTCAAAGGTCTTCTGTCTATAGAAGACCTTTCAAAGGTCTTCTGTCTATAGAAGACCATTCAAAGGTCTTCTGTTTATAGAAGGTTCTGTCTTTCAAAGCTTCACTGTCTATAGAATACCTTTCGAAGGTCTTCTGTCTAAAGAAGACCTTTCACATGTCTTCTCTCTCTAGAAGACCGTTCAAAGATCTTATGTCTATAGAAGTCCTTTCAAATGTCCTCTGTCTATAGAAGACCTTTCAAAGGCCTTCTGTCTATAGAGGACCCTTCAAAGGTCTTCTGTCTATAGGAGACCTTTCAAAGGTCTTTTGTCTTAAGAGGACTTTTCAAAGGTCTTCTGCCTATAGAACTCCATTTAAAGGCCTTCTGTCTATAGAAGTCCCTTCAAAGGTCCTCTGTCTATAGAAGACCTTTCAAAGGCCTTCTGTCTATAGAGGACCCTTCAAAGGTCTTCTGTCTATAGGAGACCATTCAAAGGTCTTTTGTCTAAAGAGGACCTTTTAAAGGTCTTCTGCCTAAAGAACACCATTTAAAGGCCTTCTGTCTATAGAAGTCCCTTCAAAGGCCTTCTGTCTATAGAAGACCTTTCAAAGGTCTTCTGTCTATAGAAAGCTTTTCAAAGGCCTTCTGTCTAAAGAAGACGTTTCAAAGGTCTTCTGCCTAAAGAACACCATTCAAAGGCCTTCTGTCTATAGAAGTCCTTTCAAAGGTCTTCTGTCTATAGAAGACCTTTCAAAGGTCTTCTGTCTATAGAAGATCTCTCAAAGGTCTTCTGTCTATAGAAGACTATTCAAAGGTCCTCTGTCTATAGAAGACCTTCCAAGGATCTTCCGCCTATAGAAGACTTTTCGTAGGTCTTCTGCCTATCGAAGATCTCTCAAAGGTCTTTTGTGTATGGAAGACATTGCACAGGTCTTTTCTCTATAGAAAGCCACTCAAAGGTCTTCTCTCTATAGAAGACTTCTCAAAGGTCTTCTGTCTATAGAAGACCTCTCAAAAGTCTTTTGTCTATAGAAGACCTCTCAAAGGCCTTCTGTACATAGAAGATTTTTCAAAGGTCTTTAGTCTATAGAAAACCTTTCAGACTTTTCAAAGGTCTTCTGTCTAAAGAAGACTTTCTAAAGGTCTTCTGTTTATAGAAGACTTTTTAAAGGTCTTCTGTCTATAGAAGACCTTTCAAAGGTATTCTGTCTAGAGAATACCTTTCAGAGGTCTCCTGTCTATGGAAGACCTTTTAAATTTCTTCTGTCTGAAGAAGACTTTCCAAGGGTCTTCTGTCCAAGAAGACTTTTCAAAGTTCTTCTGTCTAAAGAAGACTTTTCAAAGGTTTTCTGTCTAAAGAAGACTTTTCAAAGGTCTTCTGTTTATAGAAGACCTTTCAAAGGTTTTATGTATAAAGAAGACTTTTCAAAGGTATTCTGTATATAGAAGACCTTTCAAAGGTCCTCCGTCTATAGAAGACCTTTCAAAAGCCTTCTGTCTAAAGAAGATTTTCATAGGTCTTCTGTTTATAAAAGACCTTTCAAAGGTTTTATGTATAAAGAAGACTTTTCAAAGCTATTCTGTCAATAGAAGACCTTTCAAAGTTCTTCTGTCTATAGTAAACCTTTCAAAGGTCTGCTGTCTATAAAAGAACTTCCAAAGATCTTTTGTCTATAGAAAACCATTCAAATATCATCTCCCTATAGATCTTTCATAGGTCTTCTGTCTGTAGAAGACCTTTCGAAAGTCTTCTCTCTATAGATCTTTCAAAGGTCTTTTGTCTATAGATAACCTTTCGAAGGTCTGATTTCTATAGAAGACCTTTCAAAGGTCTTCGATCTATAGAAAACCTTTCAAAAGTCTTCTGTCTATAGAAGACCTTTCAAAAGTCTTCTGTCTATAGAAGACATTTCGAAGGTCTTCTGTCTATAGAAGACATTTCGAAGGTCTTCTCTCTATAGACCTTTCAAAGGTCTTTTGTCTATAGATAACCTTTCGAAGGTCTCACGCCTATAAAAGACTTTTCATAGACCTTTCCATGGTCTTCTGTCTATAGAAGATCATTCAAATTTCGTTCGTCTATAAAGGTCTTTGGAAGGCCTTCTGTCAATAAATTATTTATATAGTTGACCCTATAGTTGACCTTTCAGACGTCATCTGTCAATAGAAAATCCTTCAAAGCTATTCGGGCAATGGAAAGCATATCAAACGTCTTCTGTCTATAGAAGACCTTTGAAAAGTCTTCTGCCTATAAAAGCCATTTCTGATGCCTTTTATCTATAGAAGACTTTTCTTAGGAATTTTTGGATATATATAACATTTCAAACGTCTTCTGCTTTTAGAAGACCTTTCAAGGCCTTCGTATAGAACCCCTTTAGAAGTCGTTTACCTATAGCAGATCTTTCAAAACTTTCGTATATCTAATTGAGTATTTCGCAATGTTTTTATCCTCCAAATGATGTAAATGATGTGACCCATTTAAGTGCATGCTGATAACAAAGATCTCTTGTCAAATATATTGCGACAATTTCACACTTTAATCTTGTGCAGTAAATCCGTGCTAGTGAAATTGTTGTCCTACCATAAAAATTACGAGGACTGATTTTTCTAAAGAAAAAGTCACAAAGAGAAACCTTATTGTCATCAATAAGTAGGGTCTTATAGCATCTTGACTATACAAACATATCCGACCCAAAAAATACTAATTATGTCAATTGGTTGCTGCGACATTTGTTTCCGTTTTCAAGTGGTTTATGTTACGTGGGTGGTTTTTGTCGGTAGCCAAATGTAATTACTTTCCTAAATATGAATTCCATGTTTATGGCGTCTTCAATGAGTTTTGTTGGCTAGCCAATAATTTTGTGTCCTATTGGTAATGTTGTCCTGTCTGTGGTTGTTTTGTTGTAGCTACTGTGTTCTGCTTAACTAAGCTAATTTTATGCGATTGTTCTGATTATGTCTGTTTGGATGGTTGATGTTGGTTGTGGTGATGATTATCGTGGTGCCTAAAAAGACAACATTCTTGATGACGCCATTGATTCACTAGGCAAAGTAGCTGAAAACGAAAAATGTAAATTGTCTGTTTCAAGTCGCCAATAAGGACGCCATAGATTGTTGAGTCTAAAATTGTAAATTTGTTTAACAAATGATATAAGTTAGGATTAGTTGATCATCTGTTGAAAATAACAGTCTATTGAGCGTCAATCGACAATTGGAATTCGCCTGATTATACTTCGCTAGACATAACCTAAAACATTCTAATGTAGTTTGTTAATTAAATTTTCAAAAGTTGTCAATTGTCGCACTATCGACTGGCATTTTCATACTTCATTGCCATGTATGAAGTTTCTTAAAATGGCTCATACTATATTGCGATATACGACCTCTCATACGACCTTCAAGTGTTATGGCGTCAAAGGAGATTATATTTTGCCACAGTATTGAAATTGAAGGCCAGACAATTGGAAGATGTCTCCGTACAGATAATAGGGCAATTAAGGTCACAGATATCCGAGCCCTTAAATTCACAAATATGCTTGCTTCTGTTGATAATCTGGATTGACAGTATTCAAGGGATATGTCTCGTCTAAGCATAAAATTTCAATCGCAGTAGATTTTTCCTTAATGCAATTCATCTCAAATTGCAGAATATGTCTAGCCGGTTGATGATTTATGCTGCGGGGATTGAATTAAAAAGGAATTCATTTAGGTGGCTCCACACATATTAGAATGTGTACTTAATATGTATTATAGTTGTTTATTATTCTTCAACTATAACTTATTATATTTCATTATTGTAGATTATCATAATTCATACAATATCAAATTGCAAAAGGCTATTTAGCTTAGAAGGATAATATCTGTTATTGTCATTTAGAAACACAGGCGTCAAAAGGTATTATGAAGTTAAGGGTCAGTCTTAAAGGTTGATTTAAGTTGATTATGAAGTGATGATTGTGACTGAGAATTGGACGTAATAGATAAAGTGAAGGTCAAAATTAATTTAAAATTAAATCAGACTTCATTCACTAGTTTATAAAATATGAGGTATGTATTAGCTGGCATTGCCAATTTCTTTCTACGCGTTCCAAACTTACTTACTTACTTAGATGGCTTTTGTATTAAACAGAACGTCTTGTTCCATAAGCCGAACTAAGAATAGATTTCCAAACGCACCGATCTTTTACTTTACTTGGATGCCATGTTCTGTGATATCTTCTTCAACTTGGTCCTTCCATCGGAGTTTAGTTTGATACGTTTTACTATATCGATGTCGGTCGGCTGGTATAGCTCGTGGTTCATACGACGTCGGTGTTCACCGTCAACGCATATTGGTCCATAAATCTTTCGAAGAATTTTTCTCTCAAACACACCAAGTTCTGCCTCATCTGCTTTCGCAAGTACTCATGCTTCAGATCCATACATAAGTACGGGTAGTATCAGTGTCTGGTAGAGCGTAAGTTTTGTTTGACGAGAGGTGGTTTTACTTTTAAACTGCTTACTTAGACCAAAGTAGCATCTGTTTGACAATATTATTCTTCTCTTCATTTCAAGGCTTATATTGTTGATTTTATTTATGGTGGTGCCGAGGTAGATAAAGTCATTTACTATCTCAAATTTATAATTATCAACATCCACAGTTGGTCCGAGTCTACTGGACGACTTGCATGTTGATAGCATAAACTTCGTCTTATCGCCGTTGACTGCCAGACCCACTTTGGCAGACTCTTTTTCAATTTTTCCAAAGGTGGCTGTTACGGCTCGCGCTGATCTACCTATTATCTCTATGCCATCTGCGTATGCAAGCAACATTACATCTTTATTGTATATCGTGCTGTTTTTGTCTCTGGCCGTATATATATTAGCATCTCGTATGACCTTTTCCAGTAGGATATTAAATAGGTCACACGATAGACTGTCACCTTGTTTGAAACCTCGTTTTGTGTTGAAAGCCTCGGAGAGGTTCTTTCCTATTTTAACCGCTGATCTTGTTTCAGCCAATGTCATCCTGCATAGTCGAATTAGTTTTGCAGGGATGCCAAACTCAGACATGGCTTGAAACACCTTTGCTCTAATTGGGCTGTCGAACGCGGCCTTATAGTCGACGAATAGGTGGTATGTGTCGATTTGTCTTTCGTGGGTCTTCTCCAATATTTGGCGCAGTGCGAAGATTTGGTCAATTGTCGACTTACCAGGTCTAAAACCGCATTGGTATGACCCGATTATTTCATTGACCATGGGTTTTAACCGTTCACACAGTATGCTCGACAACACTTTATATGCGATGGGACAAACCGTTTTGTCTCCTTTCTTATGTACGGGACATAGTAGACTGAGGTTCCAATCGTTGGGTATGCTTTCTTCCTGCCAAATTTCGCAAATTAGCTTATGCATACTCCTTACCAGCATTTCGCCACCGGTCTTAAACAATTCGGCGGGAAGTCCATCAGCTCCTGCTGCCTTATTGTTTTTCAGCCGATTAATGGCTGTCGTAACCTCGCTTTGGCTAGGTGGTAGACATTCAACATTGTCATTTACAATTGGTTCTGGGGTATCTTCATCGCCATCCATATTCGATACCAAAAGCTTCATAAAGTGCTCCTTCCAGATCCTCAGTACGCTATCTGTATCAGTTACCAGATTCCCTTGGTCATCTTTGCAGGAGAATGTGCCCGCACCATATCCTTCAGTCTGGTGTTTTACACTCTGGTAAAATTTTCGGACTTCATTCTGACTCCTGAACATCTCGAGTTTCTCACGCTCACGTTTTTCTTGCTCCTTCTTTTTTCTTCTGAAAATACGCTTTTCCTTTCCAAACTTTTCGCCATATAATAATTTGCTCAGGATGTATAAAAAGGTACCTTCTCCCCGTTCCCCAATATTTGTTATAAAAAAATTAAGATATCAAGCATCTACCAACTAATTCTAGTTTGATTTTATGTGCTCTTTACATTTAGGCTTAGGTGGACACAGTTTATATTCGTGATAATCTGTTGATGTGTAGCGCGTTTAATATTATTAGATTTCCCCAAGTTTGTCCCGAAATATTGTTCGATCATCACCATTAGATTATATTGATTAATCATACGGAGTCAATAGTTGTAATAAATTCATTTCGTGGAAGGTAAGAAAATTAAAAAAAAAATAAATCCATAAACTCCCTTATCAAGGTTTAATTTATTGATCCTTTTTTACAAACGTTTTAATTACAGAGAGTGGTAGTGATAATAAGAAAACGTAGGATTTTAATGTGTTATCTAAAGCTTTTACAAATATTAAAAAAACACACAAAATAAAATTTTATGATAACAATATTCTAAATTCCTTATCAAATGAAGACCTATTCTGCCTATTAAGGCCTGAAGTGGCTTTCTATCGGTAGCAGCTCATCTATAAATACTCCCTCTAGATCGTTAATAAAAGTATACCCAGGTTGTATATTATGGCACATTTTACCTTGTTTAGAAGTACCACCCTCAGCTCGTCTGTAAAGATTCCATTTATCTTGCCTATAAAGGCTCCTCTCAGCTCGTCTATATAGACTCCCCTTAATTCGTCGATAGGGACTACTTGCAAAAAATCTTCGAAACCTCAAGAGGCCTACTGGCAATAGAAGACCTCAGGAAGTCTCTCACCATGGAATACCTCAAGTGTTTTCTTTGCCTATAAAAGAGCTCAAGTGGTCTTTTGTCCATAGAAGGCTTTTTTTGTGTTTTGTCCATAGAGGACTTCAATATGTATTCAAAAGAGCCTTTCTGACTTCAGAAGATCTCAATACGTTCTCTGCCTATAGAATGCCTAGAAAAAACTTCTGTACATGGAAGACCTCTAGAAGTCATCTATGCATAGAAGACCTCAAACAGGATCTTGTCCAATGAAGACCTCAAGAAGTCATTTGTCCATACAAGAGTACAAGAGGTATTCACAACAGGAGTTCCATTCCAAAGAAGATCTCAAAAAGTATTCAAGACATAATAAGGTATTCACAAGACGTATTCTATGACCACAAGATGTCCTCTGTCAATAAAATATCTCAAGAGTTATTTTGCCTATAAAAGAACATAAGAAATCGTCTACCCCAGTTAGACCTCAAAAGGTTCTCTGTCCATAGAAAACAGCAAGAAGAAGTATTTCGTCCTTATAAGGGCTTAAGAGATCTACAGCATACAGACAACCACAGGAAGTCAGAAGTCTCAGGAAGTTATTTTCCTATAAAAGACCTCCAGAGATCCTCTGTCCATACAGGAACTCTAGATGCCCTTTACCGGGAGAAAACCATAGGATACGTTATTATGACTTCCATTCATAGAAGATCTCAGGAGGTCTTTTGCCGTAGAAGACAGAATTCACATCATGGTGTAGAGTATAGTTATGGACGTATTTATAGAAGTATCCTTTCTAAAAAAATCTTTTATTCGTTTCAAATCAAATACATATATCTGACACAACTCAGATCCTAACAAAAGGAAAAATCAAAAACCCCTAATTAGAGGTCAACCATGTTACGGGGACTTTCTATGAAAAACCAGTTGTTAATATAACTTAGAATTTTTCTTAAATTTTGGCGGTAGGATTACTGAAAATGGAAGGTTTATTGAAGTAACATTCAAGAAAATAGGTAAAACTCAGAGACGATTGGCCGAAATATTGGTTACTTCCTGTTTGAATTCTGAAATTGACTTGGACCTAATGCTCACATATCATAAAGTAATCAGTAAAGTATGATCTTTGTTGAGTTCCATTTTCACAAAAACAAATTGTGCTACAATCAGATAGAATCCCATTTTCTCACTTAAGCAATAGCCTCTTATTGTGTCCAAGTCATGTATAAAGTATTACCAAACATTTATAACACACCTTACTTTAATCCGAAAAACAATAAATTGACTTCTAAGATGATTAACAAAGAAGTAAAAGGATTTTCCCACAATCTAACCACCACAATTTTCACATCCATCCAAGTTGGACAATAAAGGATTTTCTTTAATGTTATCTAACAAGTAGCAACAAAAGACTACCAAAAAAATACATTACATGTTCTTTTGTTTTGTCTTAACAAAAATGTCCTTGTTTTAAAACTCCCCTAAGTTATCAAAAATTAAGTATGACTGACCATTTTATTAGGGGTTTTTGTTCGAAAGAGTCATTGTAAAAGGGAGGTTTATTAATAAAATTTCGAAGAAAATAGTTAACGAATTATAAAGAAACAATCCAGGGTGATTTCATTAGGAAGCACCATTTCGAAAAACAATTGAACATTGGGATGGAAGGTTGATAGATGATACCTTGAATGAATGTTAATTTGATACATTATTTTATAAGAATAAGTCTTAACATATCCACAACTATTTACAACCATTTATTAAATACTTAAAAAAACTCCAATTAGTATAAGAACTAATGGATTGTATACTTTCACATTATTTTGACAGCACTATTAAAAGAAATCTAATTTTGTCAATCTTGAACAATATAGTTTGTCACCAGGTACAAAGTTGACAATATGTTATTTTAATATAACTCAGTGTCTTTTGCACTTGTCGCCTAGTTTAAATTTTCTAAATTGATGTGACCTTTGATCACTTCATAATCTACTTGCAGTCATTTAAATATTTGTCCTTAAACTAGAAAGATGTGGAAAAAATTAATCCCTTTTGACGCCATGGTGCGTCAAGAACTTAAAACAGCTGAAACCTGTTCTAGATTAGTAATTTGAATTGAAAACAAACCACCATTAAAAATATTAGGATAGGTAGGCAATTGCATAGACGACAGTCGATATCAAGGATAATAAAGTAAATTTAACGGCATGGCATTACTCAAATGCGACATATCCTTGAATATTATTATTGTAGACGAACATTATGGCCCTTGTGTCCTTACAGGAATCGATGTCAAATTTTAAGTGCAGATTAGTATTGTTCTTGGAGATAACTAGTAAGTGGGTTGTTTAATTGAAGTGGTTGGTTAATTTATGGTGTCTTCAAGGGTTTATTGCTAGTCAATATTTTCTAATTATGCATATACTTGTATTGAAACCAAATAGTTTTTGAAGAGCTATTAAGCGATTCTAATTCATTTTTCATGTCCTTCAAAACCATTAAGAAGGGATTCTTAGTACTGAGACGGTACATTTCTAAAATGGTGACTATTAATGCATATTTTATGTAAAAATTTTTTCAAATAATGTAGCATTATTGAATAGGCAGAATGTACATGGAATTTTTGAAAATGACAATGATAATAAAACTATCCACAAACTAGAAAGTGGGTGGAATCCTAAATAAATTAAATTGATAGCGTAACAAATAAAAACTATCATTCGGCAGTCACCATTACATTTTGTCGATATTTTACCCTAAGATAAAACTACGACCAGATATTAAGACTTTCCTTTAAGGACAAATCGAATACCGATTACGCAACCAAAATCAGTTTTTCCGAAAAAGTTTTAATTAATAAGGGGGTTTTTACAATTTGGTGAACTTGGTTTGGAAAGTATGAATATGCCGAGAAATACATTGCTTTGCTTCTTGACAAATGTGATCGTTCCGAATATCAAAAAATTTAATAGTTAAATATATTTCCTGTCAAAAGGCCAGATCGACTCAGGTTCTCGAAATCTTAATTTTGGTATATTGTTTATTAGCATTTTTATACTCTCCACCATACTCAGGGTATAATTAGATTTGTCATTCCGTTTGTAACACATCGAAATATTCGTCGGAGACCCTATAAATTATATATATTATTGATCAACATAAAATTCTATGTCGATTTAACCATGTCCGTCTGTCCGTCCGTCTGTCTGTTGAAATCAAGATACAGCTCGCAATTTTAAAGATAGAGAGTCAATATTTGGTACAGAAGTTTTTATTACTTGCAGGATGGTATAGGTTCACGCCTTCATATAGCCCCCATAGAACGGTACCTCCCGATATTCGGAATTTTGAATGTTTTAGCTTCATTATCACACCGAAATGGCTGAAATTTGGTACATAGTCTTCGTTGGGGGTATAAAACTTTCCCCCAAAATTGTGTCGATATAGGTCCACACCTTCATGTAGCCCCCATAGAACTGTATCTCCCGATTTTCGGTATTTTGAAAGTTGTGGCTTAAATATTACCCCCAAAATAGCTGAAATTTGATATTGAAACTTCGTTGGGGGTACCCAATCTTCCTCCTTACATTTGTCAGAAATTGTGATATAAAAATGTTCCCCAGGTATATGTCTGTAAAGGTTCACACCTTCATATTACCCCCTTTCCCGTCTAAAATCCGTTGGTATAGGTCCACGTTTCGATCAATATCCCACCGAAATTACTGAAATTCGTTATTTAGTCTTCCAAGAGGTTATAAAATATTCCCGAAGAGTATTATCAGTATAGGTCCAGGTCTTCCCATATCCCCATAGAAGCGTACTTCTTGGTTTGCGGTATATTTTAAGTTTTAGCCACATTCTCTTACCGAAATATTTGGTATTTAGTCTTCTTTGAGTCTAAAAACTTACCGTCAGAAATTTGTCAGTATAGATCGACGTGCCTCACATTGTTTTACCGAAATTGCTGAAATTTGGTATTAAGTCATACACGAGAGGAAACTATTCATTCTATTTTAATTCAATACAACTCGTGGTGGAGGGTATAACAAGTTCCTTAATTGTTAAGTTTTAATCTACATTTTCGATCCAAATTTTCAGTAATTGGTAAGTTAGGATTCCCAACAGTCAGAACCCTTCCTAATTATTTAATTTTAGTTCACAATATTTCATTATAGAGGGTATAAAAAGTTTACTTGTTGGTGTTAAGAACCTTCTGTAGTGTCCAAGTATTTCTATGGAATTTTTAAGGAAAAACAACATTTAAAGACACACGTTTAATGATCTGCTGTATGGATAACAATATCATATTGTCAATGGGAAAATCTATTAGGCACGAAATTCTTATTTACCACTCTGTTCGCCATTGTTCTCTGTTTATCTTAGAAAACTACATCAAATAACCACCATTTATTATGCTTAATTCCTTAAAATGATTGGAAGAAAACATCACCGTATTTCTTTGTTATTTTTTATCAAATGTATAAACGTTTCATAAAAAATTCCTCCCTTTCTCACGAATCCACCACTTTCAGAATTGAAGAAAAAAATTTTAATTTTTTGAAGAAAACAATGGCTCAACCTCTAAGAAACCCCTAATAACAGGGCCAGCCATTTTTAGTTTTGCGATCAATTAAGGGATGTACTTTTTAAAAGGACATTTTGAATACGACAAAAAAAAAATAATTTATAAATTTTTCTGTTAATCTCTTGTTTTTACTTTGGTGGCCGTGTGTTGTAACAAGTGATTTCCACAAATGATACAGTTTGGTTGGGTAATCAAAAAAATCTTTTTTTCGCTCCTTCTTGTAACACGTCATTTCCACCAATAATCCTATTTTTTAGGTAACACGAAGAATATCCTCATTTGTTAGATTTCTTAGTTAGATGGTGGGAAAATCATGTAGTTGCTTTGTTAAACAATCCATAAAACCTTTTATTAGTGAGAGGATATTTGGGAAGTGTTTCATAAATGTTTGGTAAATAGATTTCGTCATCGTCTCCTATACTGATCAATAGTGCCATTAGGTACAAAACAATATTATACATTTTTTTTTGTAATATGATTATTTGCCCTTTGCACTTGTCGCCCACTTTGAATTTCCTAAATTACTGTGAACTTTAATCGCTTCATAATCCACTTGCAGCCATTTAAATATTCGTCCTTAAACTAGAAAGATGTGGCAAAAATTAATCTATTTTGACACCATGGTGCGCCAAGTGCTGCGATATGTACAATTCTAAACTAGATTAGTAAAATTGAAAACAAAATGGTACGAAAGGGATTAAAAAACACTTGCATAGACGAATGCAAATGTAGAGGATAAATTAGTGACGTCTACCATATCAATAGACAATATTGAATTTGAATCGCCATGGGTTAAAAGCGACATATTTATCCTTGAATCTTGTTCTAGCAGACGCATGAATGTATTTGTCAATATTTTCAAATTCATATTATTTTAAAGAAACTAAGTAACTGGGTCGGTCGTGTTACTTTGAGTGGTTGAGTGATTAATGGCGTCTTGAAGGGTTTTTCATTGTCGAAATTTCATAATAATATGAGGTTTAACTGTATGTACTTGTAATGAATCCTCACAACATTTTGATGACATTTTTAAGAGCACACTTAGTTATTTAAATTCATTTTTCATGTCCTTCAAAATGTTCAAGTCTACCCTACTTGAAATTCGTTCTGAGATTCCTTCAAGTACATAACTGTCCTGCACCATTGTGGTTCTCAATACCTATTTTATGTAAATTGTTAAAAAAAAAAAAAAAAATGATAATTACTAGTCGGATAGAAAAAGTAGGAGGGTTCCTGAAAACTAAAGTTTATAACATAAAGAAATGATTAAAGATCTTTGATGTAGGATATCAGTTATGGCAAGGACATCAATGATTAACTTCCCCAGATCCTCTTTGTGTATTCCTAAAATTTTTTTATTATTAGTAACCATTTGCGTTTGATGTTATTATGAGAGCAAAGAACTATGTCAGATAATGTCTATTAATTATCCTTCCAAATGAATATCAATTTAAAGGACATGGAAATTGCATTAGGATTTTGGGATTAAAGATTTGTAACAATTGCCTTTTTTAAATTTACCAACAACATTGAAATCTAAGCTAACAATGAATTGTGTCTTTTCATTAAACCCTTGAAGTCGTCATAAATTATCCACTTAAAGGATCACTCATGTATGTTTGGTCATTAAGATACCAAGTACATATGTAGCTAACATTTGATGTTTACCTTAGAGCAGTCTTGTACGAAAATATGACTATATATTTACATTTGGTTACAACAAAAACGTTTAAGGTAAGAACTAAGATACGATTATTTTCTTCACTTTTGAAATTCTAACTTTTGACAATCTCTAAAAGGATTTTTGTATATTTTCTCTTTTTTTAATTACACTGTGCGACAAAAAAAATGATGGTAAAAACTGAGCAGATTATGAAAGTAGAACTAAAAATATGAGACACGTGTATAGGCGTTTTTCACCTTGACATCGGAAAGTAACAAAGTAGGCGGGACAAGTTCTGCCTATTTCTTGTTTTTCCGAAATATTCGATTTAAGATATCTCGGAATCCGTGCATTTTAAACATATATTGTCTTTGGCAACTTTTAAGAAAAGAGTATGAGGAATATTTTTGTTAAATATTTTAAACCTCATGCTGTTCATTAAAAGGGTCTTTTTGATCCTTTTTCGAAAATGGTTCAAAATCTCCTTTAAAATGTGATCGTATCAAATCAAAATAATGTACAAAATTGTTCGCCATAAGGTTTCAGAATACACCAAATCTGTAAATCTATTCTAATCGCCAGGAATCTCTAAAAAGGAAAAACACGTTTTAGGGTTAAATTCGGACTTCATCTGAGTTTATTCAAAATTGTCCAACATTTTTGTTAAATTCCAAAATTTTTTCACCAAAATTGATACTGATATTTTCATGACAAGTAATGTAAATAGAGACTTAATTTCTTTGGTGACCTATAGTGAAATTTGACGAAGAATATTTTCGCCTTTGACGTCATCCCTCTAAAATTATGTTTTGTTGGACAATTTTGAATAAACTCAGATGAAGTCCGGCTTTAACCCTAAAACGTGTTTTTCCTCTTCAAAAATTCCTGGCGATTAGAATTGATTTACAGATTTGGTGTATTCTGATACCTATAGTATGGCGAACAATTGTGTAGAATATTTTGATTTGATACGATCACATTTTAAAGGAAATATTTAACGATTTTCGAAAAAGGACCAAAAAGACCCTTTTAATGAACAGCATGAGGGTAAAAATTTTTAACACAAATATTTCCCATACTCTTTTCTTTAAAGTTGCCAAACACATTATATGTCTAATATGCACGAATTCCATGATATCTTAATTCGAATATTTCGGAAAAACAAGAAATGGGCAGAATTTGCCCCGCCTACTTTGGTTACTTTACGATGTCAAGGTGAAAAACGACGATACACGTGTCTCATATTTTTAGCCCTACTTTCATAATCTGCTCATTTTTTCTTATCATTTTGAAAAAATTGAATTTTGTTGCACAGTGTTATTAAAATATTTATTACAAATAAAAATTGCAATAAACTTGTAGCTAAAAGAACTAGCGACTATGGCTATCCGCTATCAATATTCTTAATTTGTATATATTAACTGTGAGTGGTTTTTTATCTCAGTGCAGGGCGCAACATGACGTCAAGAGGAATTGATGTTTGTTCCATACATAGTGCATGTCGGAGGTCAGCAAATTCAGAGACTAGTCCTGCATTAAGTACCACCTTCCCAATAACGGGTGATTATAGGGTAATCACTTATTGTATCGGCAAAAATTAATCAATCATTAATTTAATATTTGAATTTGTTTATCAAATCGTCTTCCGTTGGATGAGTTAGAAAGGAACATCGGGACATTCTTCTGCAAGTAATAAACTGGTTATTTGTTTGTAATTACCCGACGATTGGAACCTGAGCATCCTGTGTCCCGTCCACAAGAAAGGAGATAAGACTGTATGCTCCAACTATAGGGGCATAAGTATTCTCCCTATCGCCTACAAGGTAGTGTCAGGGATATTGTGCGAACGACAAAAGCCAATGGTCAACGAAATAATTGGATCATACCAATGTGGCTTTAGACCTGGCAAGTCCACTATTGACCAGATATTTACCCTGCGGCAAATCCTGGAGAAGACCCAATAGATGCAGATGGAAAGAACCTCTCCGAATAGTTCAGTACCAAAAGAGGTTTCAAACAAGGAGACAGCCTTTCGTGTGACCTATTCAACATTTTGCTGGAAAAGGTAATACGAGATACGAGAAATGGCACAATTTACACCATAGCCACATGTTACTTGATCATGCTGATGACATAGACATCATGAGACGAACAGTAAAGGAAGTAACTGATACCTTTAGGAAGGTCGAAGCAGAAGCTGCGAAAGTGGGTCTGGCGGTAAACGGCGAAAAGACCAAATTGATGGTGTCGACGCGCAAAGCGTCCATAGAGCTCGGACCAACTGTGGAAGTTGGTACCTATAATTTTGAGGTAGTTAAAGACTTCGTCTACCTCGGCACTGCCATAAACACAACAAACAACATCAGTTGTGAAATAAGAAGAAGAATTGTATTGGCCAACAGATGCTACTATGGTTTAAGTAAGCAATTTAAAAACAAAGCTACCTCTCGACAAACAAAAATAACACTATACAAAACGCCCGTGCTAATGTATGGCTCCGAATCATGGGTACTTGCGCAAGCAGATATGGCAGTGCTCGGTGTGTTTGAGAGGAAAATTCTTCGAAAGATCTACGAGCCGATTTGCGTTGACGGTGAATATCGACGTCGTATGAACCACGAGCTATATCAGCTATACAAAGACATGAATATGTGTAGTTAAACGTATCGAGATGCAACGATTGCGTTGGCTAGGCCATATCATAAGAATGAGCGATGATGAACCCGCTAAAAAGCGTATGAATACATGCCACATGGCGGTGCACGCAGAATCGGCAGGCCTAAGCTTTGATGGAGCATACAAGTGGATGAAGAAATGAAAAGGCGCGGTATTCCAGAAAGCGAAGCGAAAAACAGACAGAATTGGTGATCTTTTCTTAGTTCGGTCTATGGAACAAATGTTCTGTAATGGGCCAGCTAAGTAAGTAAGTATTTGTTTGTAATTACCGTTCTGACAATATACTGTCTTCTATAGTGTCAGGGGTTTGGAAATAAGACAATCCGGTGCAATCTATAAAGTGTACAGAGCGGCTGCGTAATCTTTGAAATTAATAACCATTTGTGAATATAAACATACTTATTTCAATTTTCGCTTAATAAATGAAAATTCTAAGCATTTGTACGACAACAAATACTGGGGATGGACACTCCACCCACCCCAGGCCCACTGGATACAAACATTCATAAGTCTACATTTATAAGCCGGGCCGCAGATGACAACTGGAATCTAAATGCAGATACAGTATAATCTCGATAATCCGGATTATCGAAATGTCCGGATTACCGAGTAATCATGAAAAACACACAATTTTGAGTTTAAATTACACTGTGCAACACTGGAAATGCATTTTGTGAAAGTACATATTGAGGCTACAAAAACCTTAATTGGGTTTTGTGTTCTTAGATTGGGTTTAGATTTTATGGCCTCATTTAAACCGACCTTAAATGAGCCTTTTTTCCAGTGATCGTACCTTTATCTCCGAAACAAATAAGAATTTTGCTTTGCAGTCTTCAGCAAAATTGTAGAAATAAAGTAGAACTTATGTTTCAAACAGATGAACTAGAAAAGCTGCATCTAGCGCATCAAAATCGTTAAAATATAGAAAAGTTTACATAATTTCTGAAATTCTGGTCAGTAACAACTAAACTGTTGGGAGTTGAAACAAGTAACCATTCTAAAAATGTTCCAAATAATGTGACCATCAATTCTTCAGAACATTCTGAAACTCTAAAATGGTTATTTCACGTTGTTTAATGGGTATTTCATAACATACCTTTCACAAAACTTATTTCAAACAATGTTCACACAGGCTGTTTATTCTCATGTTGGGGATTTCAATGAAATATTGAAATATTTACCAAATTGTTGTTGAAAAATTTGCTATAAACAAGGCGATAGAGGCATTTTACAACAACATAATGTTCTGAAGAGTTGTGTATTACATTCCAGAGAATATTTTCCCGAGAGATAACAGTAAGAAGAATTTAACATTTTGGGAGATACGATGCGAAATATACACAAATTAAAGAATTTTTAGATATATTATAAATTTTGAGGCAATAAATGCAGTTTTTCGAGTTCACTATTCCTCCAAATGTTTTCTTCTTGCTCTTATCTACAAGTTAGCTGCAGATGTCAAAACAGGATTCGTATTGGTATCAGAGATACAGCCCCGATTTGTTTTAAAAATTCGATCTTTTACCATGTTTAGATGAGGCCATAAAATTCTAGACATAAGTTGTTTGCACGCGATTGCCTCAAAAATGTTGCACAGTGTTATAAATAATGCAAAATGTAATCTATATAAATATTATTTGAAATAATACAAATTTGAAAAAAATAAACTGTATGTTAAGATTTTAATTATTTTTAGTCTGGGAACAGACTTTGGAATCAATTGGAATCAATTATTTCTATTGTCAATAAGGTGTAAGTCTTCCTTTTGGTGGATAAGAGTGACAAAATTTGCAGGAAAATTTTAACTCCGTGTAACCGTTTTATAATGGTAAGTTCTACCTCCTTGCACACTTTATACCCGGGTTCGATTTTCAGGTGAGAAAACATCACATTTTCAAAAATACCGCTCAACGTGATTTTGGCGAAATTTGCTGAGCAATTCAGTACTTGTAGATAACAAGTGGTGTCGTAGGACTCGCTGTTCGCTTTTTGAAATTATATATTCTCATACAAATTAGACTCACACTCACTTTTTGTCTTTCCCAAACAACATCAGAACAAAAATATTTGTAAAGAACTATCAGCAAACATCAGAACATAAAGGCGAAGGTCATTTTATAGTGAGATTTGAATTAATTATCTTTCGAGTTGAGCTGTTAAAAGATACTTTGAGAAATTAGGTGTTCACCGAAGTCCCTCACATTCACGTTCAAATCATATTCAGCATTTTACGTTTTCAAAGACCAACTTCGATCGCAGCTTCGAAAATAGGGTTAATTTCTGGTCACCACGAATAAATTTTGAATAAAATTAT
This sequence comes from Musca autumnalis, assembly GCF_047663935.1. Lineage (NCBI taxonomy): Eukaryota > Metazoa > Arthropoda > Insecta > Diptera > Muscidae > Musca > Musca autumnalis. The sequence goes on from NW_027411977.1 coordinate 233,781,827, forward strand.
TTTTTTTATCAATAAAAAACCAAATTACCATTACCAGAAATAAAAAATAAAAAATTGCCGTGTGTCCGGATTACCGAGTCTACAGTGTACATATTTTTAGTGTCCGGATTACCGCGTTGTCCCGATTAACGAGTGTCCGGATTGTCGAGGCTATACTGTATCTCCAAATTTACATAAAGTTCTAAGAAGGTTTACATCGGGTACCTCCCTCAAAAAAGTTCAAAATTTTCGCTTTATTAGATTTCTAGGGCTATTCGTGGTTCGTTTGGAAATGTTTACCTTGGTATTCCTTGTGATCGTGTTTATAACGATATAACATGTGTTTTCTGCCCAAGTCCTTGCTTCCTGTATTGATTGGGTCTGTCAGTGGAATAAAAAAAATCGGCAAAAATCGTTTGGTTATTATACCCTCAGCCTTTAGCCTAGAAAATGTATATACACTTTGATACGACGAAGAATGTCTGTCTGATCAACCGATTCGAACCAAAATTAGTTTATCTTCGAAGATGGGCCATATCGGTCCACTCCTTCAGGTACCTCCCCCACATAAGTTGAACATTTTTCTGTAAAATGGTGTAAACGATAACTCTCGAAGGGAGCAATCGAGCAATAGATCGGGTTTGAATATGGACTATATTGGTCCACTCCTTCGGGTACCTCCCAAACAAAATTCAGATAAAGTGAAGTTTAAAAGCTCTTCTGGGATCGTTTTTAAATTTATTTCAGTATGTTCACCTTGTGCCTCTCTTTACGGCGGTAAATGTTTTTTGACAGCTCCTCTCGCATCGTTTTGAAATTGTTTTCAGTAGGTTGACCTCGCGATTTCCTTTACGACGTTGCAATTTTTTCTTGCGCAAGTCCATACATCCTGAGATATTAGCTTTAAAACTCCATAAAACCCTGACGGCACCAACCAAAACGGCAAATCCGTAATTGGAATATGGACTATATCGGTCCACTCCTTCGTGTACCTCACACACAAAATTCGAAAAAGTGAAGCTTAAAAGCTACTCTCGCATCGTTTTGATGTTTTTTCAGTGGGTTGTTCTGGAAGCCTCATTTACAACGGTACAATTTTTCCGGAGTAAGTCAAGAGATAATGACCTAAAACTCCAAAATAATTATACGGCATAATTATTGTGCTTGGTTTGGTGTGGTTTTAGTTTTTTTTTTTTTTGTCGGTGGCTGAAGGTACATCTCCGTCAGCACAGCTGACTGATACTTTCTTACTTGTTTCGGCAAGTTCATACTTCCTTTAAAAGCCCCAAATTCAATAAGCCGCCTAAATGTAGAATTTTTATGTAAAATGGGATGCAATTGTGTAGCTGGTGTTCTACCAATACATATCGCTCATTTACTCATAGAGTGACACATCTCAAAAAATCCATTCCCAAATTAAACAAATTATTACACAAAAAGTAAAATAACTAATTGGACCATCTTTTGTAAAGAGCTATCCAGGTATCAATGCTAAATTTTTGCGCAAGATCAAAAATGATTTGAAGTGCTTAAGTGCATCATAACTTCAAAAAACTTTTGTTTATGACAAACTCCTAGCAAATAAGCTGTAACTCGTTGAGTTTTAGATATATCAGCTTGAAAACTTGACACAATATAAAGTAGAAGTTCTAGAAAAAATAGAAATTGCTAACTAAAAAACGCCATTTTCAGTTATGCCACTCTTTGAGTAAATGAGCGATATGTAGATCTAAGTCTCAATTTCTAGCCGAAGATCTGCTCATATGAACATTTTTATTGTGGCGTTATATTTTGACGAAATATATTGTCTTTTCTTTATGTCACAGGCTGAGGGTACACGTAGCTCTGTTGGCAAATCCGATTTCTAAACGTATTACTGGCAAGTATTATTATATAAATTTCCAATCACTAAGGGCAGTTAGGCTTTTTTACAGAAACATGTTTTTGCTCGTCATTGTTTCCACATATCTCTTTTCGAAAAAATCAACAATTTCCACGTATTATCACATTTGGAATTTTAATTAAAACTATGGAAAACGCCATATAAAATCTAATGAACACTTCATATATTGGCTTTCAATTCGCCATTGTTTTATGTCTTTCTATAGAAAACTATTTTGAAATAACCACCATTCAAAGAGCTATTAAGGCTTGTTCACCAATATACATTGAAGAAAACAACCCCATTTTTTAATTTTTATTAAATCTATAAAAGTTTCTGAAAAAATCATACCCAAGGCATATTCATATAAGGTAGAAGTGACAATCAGCTGTATTCTCACTTTTTTGTAAATTTAGTTTTCAAAATGTAATAGGGTCTACTCATGAAATTTGAAACTTCGAAATCTGCTACCATAAAATACTGCTTTTCATCCTAAACATGTAATAAAAATGACCTACGAGAGTTATGAATGCTTTATATTTACATTTTGCTTCAAATTTGTTCTATTCTAGAGGATTTTCAAAATGCATTTATGTTTTTCCTGAAAAAAATTTTGGAACGACCCTATTATTCAATATTTTCTTTGACAATTAATTTTCAATACCAACAATGTTGTTTTTGTAAATTTGTTAGTTGTTGTAATTCATGCATATACCTTATAATAAATATACCTTGATCCTACCCTTCTCAATAACTCTCCCTCCGTTCCAAAACGAATAATAAAACGTTAATTTTGTGAAGAAAACAATGGCTCAACCTCGCAATAACCCCTAATAACATGGTCAGCCATACATAATTTCGTGATAAATTAAGGGAGTTACTTTTAAAAGGATATTTTCTCTAGGACAAAACCAACACGTAATTTATAATTTTATGGACAGTTTTCTTTCTGTTAATCTTTTGTTAGCACTTTGTTACGATTTTTTTTTAACAAGTGACATCCACAAATTATCCTGTTTTGTTGGGCAATCAAAAGAAGATCCTTTGTTGGAATTTTTGGTAACAAGTGACATCCACAAATAATTCTATGGTGTTAGGTAACATCCTCTATTGTTATATTTCTTGGTGAGATTTTGGGAAAATCATGTAGTTGCTTTGTTAAAGAATCCAGCAAATCTTTTATTAGTTTAAGGATATTTTGGAAGTGTTTCATAATTGTTTGGTAAATAAAATTGGAGAAGTTACGAATTGATTTGTTTCTTATATCCTTTTAATAAAAAAAAACAAGTACACATTTATAGATACCCAATATTAAGGAACAATGTCAAAGGAAGGATAAAAGGCAAAAAAATTATGATATTTATGATTTGGTTTTCTGGTTATCGTTACTGTATTTCCAACAAGTGACCCTTTGTTAATCAATACAAAATACTTCTTATACATTTGAAATTATTTTTTAAATTTGATTGCTTAAGCTGGAATATTCCCCCAATGGCTTAACTTCATTTATTACCCTCTATTACAGAGAGTAATGTTTTTCAAAACGAACTGACAGTGTTGCAAAATTTTACTGATCGCTACCAATATCATGATTTCATCCCGGCGAAGGGAATTATCAATTGGCTTTTCAGCTTTTTGAAATTATGCCTTTTTTAGCGAAAAACCGAACTCTTTAAGTGTCTAGTATTCTCAAATAAATGAGAATCACACTCACTTTTCGGCTTTTCCAAAAAAACATCAGAACAAAAATACTTGTAAAAAAAATGAAAAATTCCAACAACAATCACTCACAGGCAACTGTGATGATGATGATGTAATAGAGGGTAATAATCTTCAACAATAAACATTATTTTTTAAACATTTTGTGAATGCTTGATTTTTCACAATCCAAGGATATTTTTAAGGAAAAAAGACTATTTTAGATGTTAAATAAATTATTTGGTAATTTTTGGTTAGCAGACTTATATAAAAAAGTGATATATGACATTATCCTGTTTAGATACAGCAAATATTTTTTTTATTGGATTGAAATACGTATTTCAGGAGGAGAAGTTGTATAATTGCCCAACATTAAAAAATGTAGGAATATAAAATGTAAACAAGTAAGAAAGTATCAGTCAGCTGTGCTGACGGAGATATACACAATAATTATATTGATAAAATATATTGATTTTTGTTGTAATGTGGGTCTATACCAAATCATTGACATATTACTTACTTATTCAATAGATGGCTTTTATACTAGACAGAACGTCTTCTTTCATAAGCCGAACTAAGAATAGATTTCCAAACGCACCGATCTTTTGCTTTACTTCTCCAATTTTGAATGCCATTAGGAATGTCGAACGGGACAGGTTTTCATAAATCCCGGAATTCGGTATTTCCAAAATCCTAAAACCGGGTTTTCGGGATGTTTCGGGGCAATTTCGGGACTGCGGGATTTGTCCAGACATGTCATCATAAAAGAATTTTAAATTAAAAAAAAAATTGATTGAAAATCTACATAAAAACGTAACTTAAAATAATAGCGTAGAAAATCTAAAATTTTATAATATTCAATCTAAGGAAGAGCAAATTTGTTTCGTTCGACAACTAAGCGTTGTTAGCATAATTAGAGCTTTTTTAAATGGAAAAGACTAAGAAAGGTATGATAATTAAGATTTTAATTAAGAATTAAAAAAAAAAAAATAGATGTGATAAGGAATTGTTGGCGAAAACATGTGATGAGTTTTTTTGTTTAGTTATTATTGTAGTTTATATGTTTTTTGGAATAGAGCTCTCGGTATCGCGACGTATCGGCGAAACTATATATATATGTGGTAGAAGGTAATAGTGAGTACTACATGTGTAAAAAAATTTATCCGCGTATAGCCGCGAAAACTTATTGAAACGTATTAATAGATAGCGTGACACATAAAAATTTGGATAATTTTAAATATTTGGCTGGCCTGTGTGCGACTTGTAAATATGGCCCAAGTCGCCAAATTTGATAGTAATCTTATCCAAGTTATACCAAGGATTGAAATCGTCAATATTCTAGATCTTTAAGTTTAGTAACTGGAACTACAAACACCAACTAAATTTCGGGATCTTAAAATCGGATGCGATCGCGATATTCTACTTCCAAAACATCAATTAATGATAAACGTCACAATTACGATTGCTTTGTATACAAATGCGTATAATAATCTTTGAGATTTGGCTAAAACACGTTTTGAGTTAGGTTCCCCACCCCCTCCATTTTCCGGTATAAAAACTGTCCTACGAAATATTCTCAGACCTAATGAATCTACAAACAAAATTTTATGAAATTCGGTCCAGCCTTTTCAGAGAATTTATATTTCGAACATCATGGCATACCTGAAGAATTTTCTATATTTATGTAGATATAAATATCTGAACTGATCAGAACCAAATTTTCCGAACATGATTCTAAATTGAGCAGGATTTACCATATAAAATTTTTAAGCCTTCAGATGCAAATTGTGACCTTTCAAACCTCCAGCTGCTACCAGTGACTTGTTGCCTCAAAAACCTGTCATTGGGCCCAAAGTGCCTTTGTATACAAATTTAAGAATTCTTAGAATTTTTTCATTAAAATTTATTTAAAATGAAATTCTTTATGACGATGTTGATAAATTATGTTCCTTCCAATCCATTTTCTTGGGGTTTATTGTTCCATATATGAATGAAAACCCAATTAAGGTATCTTGAAAATATTCCGGGACTCCACTGAAGTCAATCCCGGGATTCGGGATTTCGGGATCGCCATCCCTACATGCCAAGTTTTGTGATATCTTCTTCAACTTGGTCTTTCCATCTGAGTTTTGGCCTTCTCTTGGCGCGTATATTAACATATACCAAACATTTTTAGTAACCAAACATCTTCATTAAGGACTCGAAATATTAAGTTATCTTGCGCAGTAGCGATTTTAGTATGTGTCGGGACGGTTTTCGAGTTTGGGCCATTATCTCAGGAAGTATTGACTTACTCCGGAAACAAATTGTACCGTTATATATGAGGCCGCTAAAACAACATACTGAAAAAATAATCAAAACGGTGCGCGAGCAGCCCTTAAACTTCACTTTTTTCGAATTTCGTGTAGGAGGTACAAGAAAGAGTGGACCGATATAGCCCATATTCCAACCTGATACATGACTGGATGAAATAATATGATGTGCAAAGTCTGCACTAATCAGAAACTCCCTGCGAGAATTATCTTGCTGATTTGTCATTTTGGTTGGTGCCGTCAGGGTTTTTTTTTATAACTTTTAGGCCAATATCTCAGAAAGTATGGACTTGCGCAAGAAAACAATTGTACCATCGTAAAGGGAACCGCAAGGACAAATTATTGAAACAATATTCAAAACGATCCGAGAGGAGCTCTTAAATTTCACTTTATCCGAATTTTGTGTGGGAGGTACCGGAAGGAGTCGACCGATATTGTCCAAATTCCAACCTGATACATTACATACATATGTTCCCACAACATCCCCGAAGGGACAAGGGAGACTGATACATTACTGGATGAAATAATATGATGTGCAAAGTCTGCACCAATCAGAAACTTCCTGCGAGAATTATCTTGCTTGGACTTTTAGACCAATATCTCAGAAAGTATGGACTTGCGCAAGAAAAAAATTTTACCATCGTAAAGGGAGTCGCAAGGACAACTTACTGAAACGATCTGAGAGGAGCTCTTAAACTTCTATTAATCCGAATTTTGTGTGGGAGGTACCCGAAGGAGTGGATATAGTCCGTATTTGAACCCGATCTATACCTGGGAGGAATAATACGATGTGCAAAGTCTGTACCAAACCATTTGCTCCCTTCGAGAGTTATCGTTCACACTATTTTACAGAACATTTTTGAACTTTTGTGGGGAAGGTACCCGAAGGAGTGGACCGATTTGGCCCATCTTCGAACTTAAACTAAGTTTGGACAAATATAACGATACCCAAAATTTGGTTCGAATCGGTTGACCCGTTCGAGAGTTATCGTGCGCACCAGCCAGCAAGACAGACAGACGACGGACATGGCTAAATCGACTCCAAATTGTCTGAAACGAATTTCGTCCAAACATACTTGGAGTCTAAAACCGTTATTTCGATGAGGCAGATTGTGGGAAAACTTTCTTTGGATTAGAAAGGATTTCTACTCGAATTCGCTTGAAAAAGAAGAGAAAAAGAAAAACGCAAGATTTTTTCTGCGAAGGAAGTGAGCAATATTGGATTTTATTGAAGCAAACTAGAAGGTTTTGGAACTAGTCTTACCACGAACAATGCGTTTGCAGGTCGAAGAAAAAGTGAATTTTTTTACAATAAAGGAAAAAATAAAGACCAATAGAAAAGAGAATAAAGCATTTTAGTACAAAGAGAGAGATGCAATTTTAGGAATAAAAGCTAAAAATTAGAAATTGGAAATAGGGTGATCATTGCTGTTAACTTTGACGTTAACAATAGGTGTAAAGAGTGGTAAGGTAAAAAGATCCAAGTAATTATATAAATAAAAGGAAACCCGAGAGGATTACGAAAATGTTTATATATTTTCTATAAAAGACTTTTTATAGGTATTTTGCCTATGGAAAACCTTTCAAAGGTCCTTCTGTTTGCGGAAGATATTTCAAAGGTTTTATATCTACAAAAGATCTTCTTTATTTGAAAGACCTTTCGGATTTATTCTATCCATAAATACCTTTCAAAGTTCTTGTATCTATAGAAGCCTTTCAGAGGGTTTCTTCTATGAAATGCTTTTCCGAGGTTTCCTGTCTATAAAAGACTTTCAGACGCCTTTTTAAAAGCTTTTCAATAGTCTTCTGTCTATGGAAGATCTTTCAAATGTCTATGGAAGATCTTTCATTACCTTTCACAGGTCTTCTACCTTTAGAGGGATTTTCAAACTTCTTCTGTTAATAGAAGATCATTCAAACACCCTCTGTCTATATAAGACATTTCAAGGTCTTGTTGTGTTTCTATGGAAGACCGTACAAAGGTCTCCCTGCTATGATAGAGTTCTCAAGGTTATTCTGTTTATAGCAGTCCTTTTAAAGGTCTTCTGTGTATTGAAGAACTTTCTAATGTTTTCTTCATATGTAGAAAGCATTTGCAATGTCTTCTGGTTATAGAAGAACTTCTATGTAAGAAAGACCTTCACTAGGTGTTCCTTCTATGGAAGACTTTTTCAAAGGTCTGCTTTAAGGGTCTATGCGTAGAAGAGCATTTAAAGGACTTCTGTGTCTACAGCAGACCTTCTGAAGGTCTTCTTTGTAATGCCTTCTGGGCATAGGATACCTTCTGTGTAAGGAAGATCTTAACGAGGTGTTCCATCTATGGAAGACTTTTCGAATGTCTGCTGTGTATAGACGACTTCGATTCTACGTATAGAAGACTTTTCGAATTTCTTCTATGCATGGGATACCTTTCAAAGGTCTTCTCTCAATATTATACATTGTCAATGTTTTCTGCCTTTAGAACACTTTCCAAAGGTATTCCTTCTATAGAAGTGTTCTAAAGGGTCTTCTTTCTATAGAAGATCTGTCAAAGACCTTTCTAAGTGAAACACCGTTTAAAGGTCTTCTGTTTGTGGAAGACCTTTCCAAATTTTTCTGTCTATAAAAGACCGTTGGAAGGTCTACCTTCTATGATCTTCTACCTACGAAAGATATTTCACAGTCTTTTCAACTATGGAAGATTTTTCAAGGATCTTTTGTCTACAGAATGCCTTTCAAAGGTCTTCTATCTATAAAATATTTTTCAAAGGTTTGCTGTCTATGAATGATAGTCCCCTGTCTTCAGAAAAACTTTTTAAGGCCTTTTATCTATATTAGGCCTATTATCTATTATTGCTAGGTCCTATGTGTATAGAGGGGGTCGGCATATTATCACTGATTTGATTATCGTGGTTAAGAGCTTCGCATGCCCTAAACTTGTCACACTCTTGTATCTTCAAGTCTCAGATATGAAAATCATTTGACCAATATAAATCTCTTCTGGTAACGAAGGCTTCATATCAGATAAATGGTGGCAATCTCGCACTATTGTCTTCAGCATTCCCGAAAATTATTTAAAAAAATTAAGAAGAAAACAAAAAAGGAACCTTTTTATCCTGTAGCATGCTGACTAGACATTTCCGAAACAAAACGCTAATTATGTCAATTGACTGCTGCAACAGTTGTTTCCGTTTTCAAGTGGTTTAGGTTACGTGGGTGGTTGTTGTCGGTAGTCAAGTGTAATTATTTTCTTAAATATGAATTATATATGTATGTATCTATGGCGACATCAAAATATGTTTTGGCTAGCCTTTTGGTGAATGTTGCTTTCGGTTATGTTGTCTTGTCTGTGGTTATTGTGTTGTAGAAACTGTGGCCTCATTTCTTTAGCTGATTTCAAGTGATTGTCCTGATGAGGTCTATGTTGATGTCTGACATATATTGCGGTGTCTAACAATGACAATTTGCTTAATGTCGCCCTAATCTGTCTGCTTCAAGTCGCCACTGAAGACACTATAGATCTTGGTTTCTAAATTTCTATAACAGAAGATACAGCTTAGTTTCTGTTTAAAATTTCTGTTTAAAATTTACTGTCTATTGCTCATTAGTCGTCAGTTTTGTAAATTCTGTTGAGAATTTGCATAAATAGCATTTTAGGATATGTCTCGCTTGATAATGCTTAGGCTAGACATATTTTTACGCTTTGGAGTTTGTAGATTGTCTACTAAATTTTTAATAGTTGTCAATTATTGCACTATCTGCTGTTATTTTCATACTTCATTATCGGCTATGGGTTTTCTGACAACTTCTTCAGTTTGTAAATTCTGTTCGTGGACGACCGTCAAGTGACTTTAGTCACACAGTATTGAAATTAAAGGCCAGACAATTCGATGGTTCTTCCTAGATTAGAGGGTAGTGAAAGTCACAGAAATCTGAGCATTATTGTTGCCACTTAAACGAGATTATATTGTTAATATGTATTGCCTAAGAATAATAGCGGTATTTCGTCATATAACGCGATAAGTCGGTCTGTGAAAAGCTATTCAGCTCCAGTCTGGTCCCCGAGATTATGTGATACTAATTGGAAAAAGATTCAAACTTGCCAGAATGCCGCCCTGAGAACAGCAACAGGGTGCCTCCTCAAATCTTCAGTGGACTATCTACATGAGGAGGCAAAGATTCTTCCAGTGAAGCAACACAATGAGATGCTTTCGTTGCAGTACCTGCTTGGATGTTACCGTGCCTTAAGCAAGTATAGTGTGAATAAAGTACTCGGAGTTCATCCCCCATCTATCGCAGCTGAGGAGCGTCAGCTGCCACGACAAACCAGAGTAGTTTTGGCTCAACTACGCTCGGGATATTGCAGTCGCCTAAATTCTTATTGGGCGGAAATCGATAGCGACACAGAACACCTTTTCAACTGCCCCGCCAAACCTACCCATCTAACTCCAGTGGATCTGTGGCTACATCCCATCGAAGCAGTCATTTTTCTGGAACTAGAGATAGACCCAGAGCCAGATTGAACAGAGGAACGTACATACAAACATAATAAAAAAGCACTGTTACAACAACAACAACTATTAGGCACTTCATACGTAACCATTCAATTCGCCATTGTTGTATACTTTTCTATACATAAAAAACATAAAAATTAACCACTATTCATAGGGCCATTAAGGTTTATTCGTCACAATGAAAGAAATAAAACATCCATTTTCTTTTAAATTTTTAATCAAATCTATAAATTTGGTGAAAAATCCTCCCCTTTATAAGAACCCTCCCTTCAAAATCGAAGAATAAGATATTAATGTTGTGAAGAAAACTATGGCTCAACCTCGAAGTAACCCCTAATAACATGGTCAGCCATACTTAATTTTTGATAAATTAAGGGAGTTACCTTTTAAAGGACATTTTCCTCAGGACAAAAGAAACATTTCTTATAGTTTATAGGACAATTTTCTATTCATCTTTTGTTGTCACTTTGCTAGCTGTTTTTTTTTTGTGACAAGTGACATCCACAAATTATCCTGTTTTGTTGGGTAATATAAAGAACAAGTGATATCCACCAATAATCCTATTTTGTTAGTTGGCATAAAGAAGACACTTTATTGTTAGATTTCTTGGTTAGATGGTGGGAAAATCATGTAGTTGCTTTGTTCAAAAGTCGAGAAAATCTTTTATTAGTTTCAGGATATTTTGGAAGTGTTTCATAAATGTTTGGTAAATAGATTTCAAGATGTTATGAATTGACTTGGAAAAATAATGAAGGCATGTCGTCCTTTATATGAGGAACAATAATAGAATATATGTTCGAAAAAAATAAGGTAGAAATAAATTATTCTTTGAACAATTTTCTGGTAATCGTAGCTGCATTTCTAACAAGTGAATATCCACAAATCATCCTATTTTAAAAAAAGGTACTTTGTTCCTATTTTTTGGATATATTGTGGGAACGTCATGTAGTCCCTTTGTAAATCAATCCAAAATATCTTTTTTTATAAATTTGGGATTATTGTTAGAATGTTTCATAAATGTTTGATAAATTCAGAGGATCTGAACTGTGTGTGTCCCTTTTACCATCATTTAAGTATAATCAATAGGACAATTTATGTTTTTGAAGACAAATTTCTTGCAATCTCTTGTTGTCAAATTGTTAACAATCTTATTTGACCAATTGACATCTATACACTATCCTTTTTGTTAGGTGACATAAACGAGATATTTTATTGTTGGACTTGTTTGATAGTGTGTGAAAAAAATCTTATTTTTTGTTCGCCAACCATAAAATCATTGCATTAATTTAAAATTGAGTTGTCTTTAAAATGTATAAGTAAAAAAAGGACATGCTTCCATTGTTCATATATATTTGACAGCATAATGTCGTCCAACGTAATTTAAGGTTAAGATATACATTACGATGGTCAAATGCCGGGCACTGCTTTCGATAGTTTCCGTGCCAAACAATTTAGTTGGTTACGGTATGATTTTTGGGCCAGTATGTCAAGAAACATGGAAAACATTACATATTTCGACAACCTTCGATGAAAATTTGAAAACAATCCTCGAACAGCCATTAAGCAGTACTTAGGTGAAAGTTTTGTGAGGTAAATACTCGAAGATGATGCTCAATATAAACTTGACTGCTGCAATAAAACTTAAACCGATCCAAAACCTGTCCTTGAATTGATTTTCTGGACAATTTTTTATATTTTTAAGAGATATCGTACGCACCACATTAGTAACAAATGTTTAACTGTTGTGGGGGAGGTACCAGAAGATTTGGACTGCTATGGTCGACCTTCAAATTTGATCAGTATAATATTACGAGGTGCAAAAATTTTTTGATACTATAGAAGACCTCCTTAAAGGGGCTTCTAACTATAGAAGAACCCTTTAAAGGGCTTCTTACTATAGAAGACTCCTTTAAAGGAGCATCTAACTAAAGAAGACCCCTTAAAATGGACTTCTTATTATAGAAGACCACTTTAAAGAAGACCCCTTCTATAATAAGAAGTCCATTTTAAGGGGTCTTCTTTAGTTAGATGCCCCTTTAAAGGAGTCTTCTATAGTAAGAAGCCCTTTAAAGGGTTCTTCTTCTTCCTCTGAATTCCTCCAACATTTATGAAACATTCTAACAATAATCCCACATTTATAAAAAAAGATATTTTGGATTGAATTACAAAGGGACTACATGAAATTCTCACAATATATCCAAAAAATAGGAACAAAGTACTTTTGTTAAAATAGGATAATTTGTGGATGTTCACTTGTTATAAATACAGCTACGATTACCAGAAAATTGTTCACAGAATAATTTATTGCTACCTTATTGTTTTCGTTCAGATATTCTTTTATTGTGTATATGAGGACATCTTGCTTTCATTACTTTTCCAAGTCAATTCTTAACATCTCCAAATATATTTACCAAACATTTATGAAATACTTCCAAAAAATCCTCAAACTTATAAAAGATTTTCTCGACTTCTGAACAAAGCAACTACATGATTTTCCCACCACCTAACCAAGAAATATAACAATAAAGTCTATTCTTTACGTTACCTAACAAAATAGGATCATTGGTGGATGTCACTTGTTCTTTAGATTACCCAACAAAACAGGATAATATGTGGATGTCACTTGTCACAAAAACAGCTAGCAAAATGACAACAAAAGATTACTAAAAAATTGTCCAATAAACTATAAATAATTTTTATACCCTCAGCCTTTAGGCTAAGGAGGGTATATACACTTTGATACGATGAAAATGTGCCTCATCGAAATAATGGTTTTAGACCCCAAGTATGTTTGGACGAAATGTGTTTCAGACAATTCGGAGTCGATCTAGCCATGTCCGTCCGTCTGTCTGTCCGTCTGTCTGTCTGTCCTGCTGGCTGGAGCGCACGATAACTCTCGAACGGATAAACCGATTCGGTTCAAATTTTGGCTTTCGTAATATTTTGCCCAAACTTAGTTTAAGTTCGAAGATGAGCTACAGAGGTCCACTCCTTCCGGTACCTCCCCCACAAAAGTTCGAAAATGTTCGGAAAGTTTGTGCGCACGATAACTCTTGAAGGGAGTGACCGAGTTGGTCCATACTTTGTATAGCGTTAACCTTCTACCAGAGTTATATGAGGTTTCAATATTGTCTCTATAGGTCCACTCCTTCGGGTACCTCCCACACAAAATTTCGGAAAAGTTCAGTTTAGGGCCATCTCTCGAATCGCTTTGATTTTTGTTTTAGCAACTAGTATTCACTGCCCTCTAACGACTGTACAAGTTTCATCAGGGGCAAGTCCATACTTCCTGAGAAAATAGCTTGAAAGTTGCAAAAAACCCCTATGACACCATGTGAGGTGGTTGGAGCGCAAGATAACTCTCGAACGGATCTGCCGATTCTGTCAAAATTTGGCCTTAGTAATATTTTGTCCAAACATAAATTAAGTTCGAAGATAAGCCATATCGGTCCACTCCTTCAGGTACCTCCCCCACAAAAGTTGAAAAATGTTCGAAAAAAGTGTTCGTACGGTAACTCTTGAAGGTAGTGTTCGAATTGGTCCATACTTTACACATCCTAATATATCTACCAGATATAGATCAGGTTCAAATATGAATTATATTTGTCTACTCCATCCGGTACCCCCCACACAAAATTTCGGATAAGTTCACTTTAAGACCTGATATCGAATCACTTTGATTTTTGTTGAAGCAACTTGCATTCGCTGCCTCAATTACGATGGTAAAAGTTTTTACAGGGGCAAATCCACACTTCTTGAGCAAACAGTCCGAAGAGTGTAAAAACCCCCTATGGCACCATATGTTGTGGCTGGAGATCCACTTCCATAACGGTCAATGTCGATCCATTCCTTTTAGTATCTCTTCCGCAAAACTTTTGATCTTTAATCCTAATCAACATTTTTGTCGGTTCAAACGCTCAACATTTTTAAAACCCCCTAAATACATACGTATTTTGGACAAAAAATTGTTTCAATATACACAGGCTGAGGGTATATCTCTGTCGGCAAAGCCGACTGATACTTTTTTACTTGTTTTCTTTTGTCCTAAGGAAAATGTCCTTTAAAAACGTAACTCCCTTAATTTATCAAAAATTAAGTATGGCTGACAATGTTATTAGGGGTTACTTCGAGGTTGAGCCATAGTTTTCTTCTTCTTTCTTCTTTATTTGCCTATTCGTTTTACGAATTTATGGCGATCAGTGCAATTACATAAAATATATTACATTATATTAAGTGATTATATGTATTTATAAGTTGTTTATTATTTCAGCAAAAGATTGTCGGTTTCTGCACCTGCTGAGTAGAGTTGAGGCATCATTTATGCCAGTCCATTCCTGAATATTGTTAATCCAAGACTTCTCTTTTCTTCCCCTGGACTGTCTGCCTTCTATTCTGCATCGGATGATGTTTTGGAGTAGTTTGTATTTGCTGTTTCGCATGATGTGTCCAAGATATGCTGTTTTTCGTTTCTTTATTGTACGTATAAGCTCTTTTTCTTGGTGTATTCTTCACAACATTAATATCTTATTCTTCGATTTTGAAGGGAGGGTTCTTATAAAGGGGAGGATTGTTTCACCAATTTTTATAGATTTGATAAAAATTTAAAAGTAATAGAGGATGAATAAACCTTAATGGTCCTCTGAATAGTGGTTAATTTTTATGTTTTTTATGTATAGAAAAGTATACAACAATGGCGAATGGAATGGTTACGTATGAAGTTCCTAATGGCTGTTCTATGGCACTATCGATAAATCAGATCCTTATGTTTGTTTTTGAATAACTTCTAAAAATCACTGCAAGATATTTGCTCAATATTTCAGCGAGAGACATCTTCAAGTGATGGTGCCATACTACGTCGACGCCGCATAGATATAAAAACCGGAACGTTAACACTAATGACCATAAGCCGTGGGCCTAAGTAATCCACTGACATACCCAATCAACATAGCCCACACATATAGCAATAATACCAATTGGTAAGGAATATTACAAAGACAACTTAAAATTCCATAGCTAGAGATATAAGAAAGATTTGTTCTAAATCTTGAACAATTGAAAGATAGGTACCGCAAAGAGTTGTTCGACACAGTCCATCTATGACAATGACTTCCGAAATATCGCTATTATTCTTAAGCAATACATATTAACAATACAATCTCGTTTAAGTGGCAACAATAATGCTAGGATTTCTGTGACTTTTACTACCCTCTAATCTAGTTGGAGGCATCGAATTGTCTGGCCTTTAATTTCAATACTGTGTGAATAAAGACACTTGACGGTCGTCCACGAACAGAATTTACAAACTGAATATAAGAAGTTGTCAGAAACCCCATATCCGATAATGAAGTATGAAAATAACAGCAGATAGTGCAATAATTGACAACTATTGAAAATAGACAATCTACAAACACCAAAGCGTAAGAATATGTCTAGCCTAAGCATTATCAGGCGAGACATATCCTAAAATATATTTATGCAAATTCTCAACAGAATATGTATATAAAACTGTCGACTATTGAACAATAGGCCATAATTTTTAAACAGATGGTAAACTAATCCTAAGCTGTATCTTCTGTTATAAAATTTAGAAAGCAAGATCTATAGTGTCTTCAGTTGTGACTTGAAGCAGACAGACTAGGTCGACATTAAGCAAATTGTCATTGTTAGACACCACAATAAACGTCATACATCAACATAGACCTCATCAGGACAATCACTTGAAATCAGCTATTGAAATGAGGCCACAGTTGCTACAACACAGTAACCACAGACAGGACAACATTTACCGAATGGGACATAAACAAAAAGGCTAGCCAAAACATATTTTGATGTCGACATATCCAGACACAAGCGGACCTTTGATAGGTATTTTATAGTCTGAAGATCGTTGAAAGGTCTTCTAAAAAAAGAAGAGCTTTGGGAGGTTTTTGTAGCCAGAAGACCTATGAAAATCATTTTATGGACGACGGGTTTGCTAAAGACAGTTTAAAAGTCTTCCATAGAAGGTAGGCCTTTGGAAAGTCTTCCATACCATACACAGAAGAACTTTGAAAGGTTTTTTTCTATGCAAAAAAAAAAAAACATTTTGAGGCAGAAGACCTTTGAATAGTCTTCTATAGACAGAAGACCATTGAAAGGTCTTCTATGGATAGATAACAAATAATCTCCTAAAGACAGAAGACAATTAAACGGCAGGTCTGAGAAAAATTCTCTATGGACAAAAGACAAATGAAAAGTCTTTTATAGATGAACGACCTTTGAAAGGTCCTCTATAAAGAAAATAAGATTAAAGGACCTTCTAAAACAGAAGACCTTTAAAGGGCCTCTATGGATAGACGACCAATGAAAAGGCTCTTATAGACCGAAAAAAAGGACTTCTATAGAGCGAAGATTATTAAAATATCTTCTCTAAACAGACGACGTTTAAATGGCCTACCTAAGACAGAAGTCCTCCAAAAGGTCTTCTATAAAGAGAAGGGTTCTGGAATGCCTCTGAAAGACTTCTGAGGACCTCTAAAATGTAGACAGAAGACTTCTAAAGGTTTTCTACAGACAGAAAATCTTTAAAAAATCTTCTATATGCAAAGGATCGTTGGAAGGTCTTCTATTCACAGAACACTTCAGAAAGGTATTCTATAGACAGAAGGCCTTTATGGATACAAGACATCCGCAATGTCTTCCGCAAGCAGAAGACCTGTATGCAGATGGCCTATGAAAGGCATTCTATAGACAGAAGACCCTTGAAAGGTATTCTATAGATCGAAGACTTTTGGAAGGTCTCCTATATACGGAAACCTTTGAAAGACTTTCTATAGACAGAAGACCTTTTAACGCCTTCTATATATAAAATACCTTGGAAAAATCTTCTATAGGTATTCTGTAGACGGAAGACCTTTGAAAGGTCATCCATACACAGAATACAACTGAAAGGTCTTCTATAAACAAATGACCTCTGAAAAGTCCTCTATAGACAGAAGACCTTTAAATAACCTTCTATAGACAAAATACCTTTGAAAGGTCTTCTGTAGATAGAAGACTTTTGAAAAGTCGTATATATTAGAGTTGTGCCAAAGGAACTATATGGAACTATCTCGTCCACTTCGCAGTTCCAATGGCCCACATTTTTTCTTTGAACAAACTGCGTATACTTAATATCACACGTTATATTTCATGATGTTACTCATAAGTTTTGGAACTAGTACAAGGAACTAGGAACTAAATTACCCAACTCTAGTATATATATAGAAGACATCTGAAAGATCTTCTATAGGAATCAGGGCTTCTAACTATAGAATACCAATTTAACGGGGCTTCTTACTATAGAATACAACTTTAAAGGGCCTTCTAACTATAGAAGACCTCTTTAAAGGGGCTTCTAACTATAGAATACCTCTTTAACGGGGCTTCTAACTACAGAATACCTCTTTAACGGGGCTTCTAACTATAGAAGACCCCTTTAAAGGGCTTCTTACTATAGAAGACTCTTTTAAAGGGCTTCTTACTATGGAAGACTCTTTTAAAGGGCTTCTTATTATAGAAGACTCTTTTAAAGGGGCATCTAACTAAAGAAGATCACTTAAAATGGACTTCTTATTATAGAAGACCCCTTTAAAGGGGCTTCTAACAATACAAGACTATAGAAAACCCCTTTAAATGGGCTTCTAACTATAAAAGACTCCTTTAGCGGGACTTCTAATCAAAGAAGCCCAACTACAGAAGACCTATTTTTAGGGACTTATAACCAAAAAAGACCCCTTTATATGGGCTTCTAACTATAGACGACCTCTCTAAAGAGGCTTCTAACGAAAGAAGACCCCTTTATAGGGGCTTCTAACTATAGAAGGCCCCTTTAAAGGGGCTTCTGACTTTAGAAACCCTTTTAAAGGGACTTCTTACTATAGAAGTCCCCTTTAAAGGGGCTTCTAACTATAACAGACCCATTTAAAGGGGTTTCTAACTATAGAAGACCCCTTTAAAGTGGTTTCTAACTATAGAAGACCCCTTTAAAGGGGCTTCTAACAATAGAAGACTATAGAAGACCACTTTAAAGGGGCTTCTAACTATAGAAAACTCCTTTAAAGGGGCTTATAACTATAGAAGACCCCTTTAAATGGGCTTCTAACAATAGAATGGGTTTCTAACAATAGAATGGGCTTCTAACAATAGAAGACTATAGAAGACGACTTTAAAGGGGCTGTTAACTATAGACAACCCCTGTAATGGGGCTTCTAACTATAAAATACCCCTTTTAAAGGGGCTTCTAAATATAGAAGGCGGCTTAAAAGGGGCTTCAAACTATAGAAGACCCCTTCAAAGGTTCTTCTAACTATAGAAGACCCCTTTAAAGGGGCTTTTAAGTATAGAAGACCTCTTCTAACTATAGAATACCCTTTTAAAGGGGCCTCAAACTATAGAAAACCCCTTTAAAGGGGCTCCTAACTATAGAAAACCCATTTAAAAGGACTTCTAACTATAGAAGACCCATTTAAAGGGGCTTCTAACTATAGAAGACCCATTTAAAGGGGCTTCTAACTATAGAAGACCCCTTTAAAGGGACTTCTAACTATAGAAGACCCCTTTAAAGGGACCTCTAACTATAGAAGACCCCTTTAAAGGGGCTTCTAACTATAGACGACCCCTTTAAAGGGGCTTCTAACTATGGAAGACCCCTTTAAAAGGACTTCTAACTATAGAAGACCCATTTAAAGGGGCTTCTAACTATAGAATACCATTTAAAAGGGCTTCTAACTATAGAAGACCCCTTTAAAGGGACTTCTTAGTATAGCAGTCCTCTTTAGAGGGGCTTCTAACTATAGAAGACCCCTTTAAAGGGACTTCTAACTATAGAAGACCCCTTTAATGGGACTTCTAACTATAGAAGACCCCTTTAAAGGGAGTTCTAACTATAGAAGACCCCTTTAAAGAGACTTCTAAGTATAGCAGACCCCTTTAGAGGAGCTTCTAACTATAGAAGGCCCCTTTAAAGGGGCTTCTAACTATAGAAGACCCATTTAAAGGGGCTTCTAACTATAGAAGACCCTTTTAAAGGGACTTCTAACTATAGAAGACCCATTTAAAGGGGCTTCTAACTATAGAAGACCCCTTTAAAGGGACTTCTAACTATAGAAGACCCCTTTAATGGGACTTCTAACTATAGAATACCCCTTTAAAGGGACTTCTAAGTATAGCAGACCCCTTTAGTGGAGCTTCTAACTATAGAAGGCCCCTTTAAAGGGGCTTCTAACTATAGAAGACCCATTTAAAGGGGCTTCTAACTATAGAAGACCCTTTTAAAGAAACTTCTAACTATAGAAGGCCCCTCTAAAGGGGCTTCTAACTATAGAAGAGCCCTTTAAAGGGACTTCTAACTATAGAAGACGCCTTTAAAGGGGCTCCTAACTATAGAATACCATTTAAAAGGGCTTCTAACTATAGAAGACCCCTTTAAAGAGGGTTCTAACTATAGAAGGTCCCTTTAAAAGGGGCTTCTAACTATAGAAGACCCCTTCAAAGGGGCTTCTAACTACAGAAGAGCCCTTTAAAGGGGCTTCTAACTATAGAAGACCCCTTTTAAGGGGCTTATAACTATAGAAGACCCTTTTAGAGGAGCTTCTAACTATAGAACACCCCTTTAAATTCCGGCCGCTTCTTTCAATTTTTTGTGAAGATTAAAATCATTGTGCACATTCTGTAGGTGTTCAATTTCTTGGCACTTTCTATTTAACAGTGTGTTTTTGGCAGCACGAGTTGCTATTCGAATTTCTTTGTTGATTTCCCAATACTTCTCGTAATCAAGGTTTTTAAATTTACAGCTCTAAAATTTCATTGGTCATCCATTCCTCATTATTTTTTTTTTTGTTTTCTAACTGTAGAAGACCATTTAAAAGTGCTCCTCACTATAGAACACCCCTTTAAAAGGGCTTCTTAGTATAGAAGACCCTTTTAAAGTGGCTTCTAACTATAGAAGACCCTTTTAAAGTGGCTTCTAACAATAGAAGACCCCTTTAAATGGGCTTCTAACAATAGAAGACTATAGAAGACGACTAAGTATAGAAAACGCCTTTAAAGGGGCTTATAACTATAAAAGACTCCTTAAGCGGGACTTCTAACCAAAGAAGACCCCTTTTTAGGGGCTTCTAACTATAGAAGACCCTTTAAAGGGCTTCCAACTACAGAATACCTCTTTCAAGGGGCTTCTAACCAAAGAAGAACCCTTTATATAGGCTTCTGAAAAAGACGACCTGTCTAAAGTGGCTTCTAACCAAAGAAGACCCCTTTAAAGAGGCTTCTAGCTATAGAAGGTCCCTTAGAAGTGGCTTCTGACTTTAGAAACCCCTTTAAAGCGGCTTTTAACTAAATGAGATCCCTTTAAAGAGGCTTTTAACTATATAAGACTCCGTTAAAGGGACTTCTAACTATAGAAGGTCCCTTTAAAAGGGGCTTCTAACTATAGAAGACCCCTTCAAAGGGGCTTCTAACTACAGAAGAGCCCTTTAAAGGGGCTTCTAACTATAGAAGACCCCTTTTAAGGGCTTATAACTATAGAAGACCCTTTTAGAGGAGCTTCTAACTATAGAACACCCCTTTAAATTCCGGCCGCTTCTTTCAATTTTTGTGAAGATTAAAATCATTGTGCACATTCTGTAGGTGTTCAATTTCTTGGCACTTTCTATTTAACAGTGTGTTTTGGCAGCACGAGTTGCTATTCGAATTTCTTTGTTGATTTCCCAATACTTCTCGTAATCAAGGTTTTTAAATTTACAGCTCTAAAATTTCATTGGTCATCCATTCCTCATTATTTTTTTTTGTTTTCTAACTGTAGAAGACCATTTAAAAGTGCTCCTCACTATAGAACACCCCTTTAAAAGGGCTTCTTAGTATAGAAGACCCTTTTAAAGTGGCTTCTAACTATAGAAGACCCTTTTAAAGTGGCTTCTAACAATAGAAGACCCCTTTAAATGGGCTTCTAACAATAGAAGACTATAGAAGACGACTAAGTATAGAAAACGCCTTTAAAGGGGCTTATAACTATAAAAGACTCCTTAAGCGGGACTTCTAACCAAAGAAGACCCCTTTTTAGGGGCTTCTAACTATAGAAGACCCTTTAAAGGGCTTCCAACTACAGAATACCTCTTTCAAGGGGCTTCTAACCAAAGAAGAACCCTTTATATAGGCTTCTGAAAAAGACGACCTGTCTAAAGTGGCTTCTAACCAAAGAAGACCCCTTTAAAGAGGCTTCTAGCTATAGAAGGTCCCTTAGAAGTGGCTTCTGACTTTAGAAACCCCTTTAAAGCGGCCTTTTAACTAAATGAGATCCCTTTAAAGAGGCTTTTAACTATATAAGACCCCTCTAAAGGGGCTTCTAACTATAGAAACCCTTTAAAAGGGGGTTTTAACTATATAAGGCCCATTTTCATGGGCTTCTAGCTATAAAAGACCCCTTTAATGACTTCTAACAATATTAGGCCGCTTTAAATACCACTTTAAAGGGTCTTCTTACCCCTTTAAAGATCCCTTTCTAAAAAAGACCCTTCTTGAAAACAGCATCTTTATAACGGCTTCTGTCGAAAGAAATTTTTTTTTTTTTTTATCGGGACTTCTAAATAAAAAAGACCCATTAAAGGGGCTTCTGGCCAACAAAGACGTCTTGGAACAGGTTTCTATGTGAAGAAGACCTTCTTAAAAGACCCACTGAAAGTTGTTTCTATCTAGAAAACGCCTTCTGATTAAAAGTTTCATATTCCAATAAACTATTATGACATTGGCCCTCTGTTTTAAGATTTTTACAAGCTTCCACGTTATCCACGTTAAATCCTCTTTTTATGAAAAAACCGAACTGAGCAGTAGACCTAAAAACCCGTTTAACACTTGTGTTCTATGGCAACAATTAAAAAAAGAACAATTATTTCACTGCAGTTACGACGGCAATCAATCATCTCGAATGTGTTATAAAGAACAAACCCATTGCAAACCCTCAAATAGTGTTTACCGTGCCCACAAGCAAAGGGATTTACAATTTGAGTAATTTCTTTTTTATGAAGGGCCTACAAAAGATGGGATAGATAGATGAAGGTTATCCACTGTTCTTGTTGTTTTTTTTTTTTCTTTTAAGTTTATGATCAATTTTTTGTTCTTGTTGATTTATTATTGGTGATGATAATGGTGTACCATTACGTTCCCCTTTTTTTTCTTCATATGTACATGTCTAACGTTGTATTAAATTTCAAAATTTTAATGAGTTCTTGTTTTTTTTATTTTTACCTCGTTCGTATGCAACAAAAGACTATCATTAAAAACCGAGAAAAAAATAAAGGGACCACAAGGAAAGACTGCCCAACAAAAAAACTACCCAAAGAAACCTGTCAAGGAATTATTGCTGGCAAAGAAGGGTTCCTTCTTGCCAGTTTTTATGCCATGATTTTATGTTTTTGTTTGCTAGGGGGATCTCTTTTTATGATTATGAATGACCGTCTCTTATTTGCTTTGAGTTAAATTGCTCCTTTTTCTGGTTCTCCTGCTCCTTTTTTGTATTATTTTTTAACGAGTTTTATATGAAAAAAAATCATGATTGTCATTTATTTTTGTTTCGCCTTGATTGTTGATGTTTGATAAACAGGTTTTGAAGAAGTGATTTGGAAAAAAGGAGGAATTTATTTTGGTATAGAAGGAATAAACAATCATAAAAAGGGTCGTAACAGGTTTCTCTGGAATACCTGTTGTAATGATCCTTTTTCTTGATTTCTTTTTGTTGGATTTTAATTTCTTTGCTTGATGTTGATTAAAAAACAATGAAGGAGATTTTTTGTTGATTGTTGTGTCAACAAAACAGTGGTGGTAGCAGTTAGTTTGGAATATTCTTGGAATTTTTTGAGGGAGTTTTCTGAGGGATGGTAACAAGTGTGAAAAAATACGTTAAAAATTTTTGTTAAGAAATGTTGTGAAGGAATATTAAAAGTCCTTGATAACATCCATAACAAAATTGTTTTACATGAAAGTAGAAACATAGGTAATCGTTTCCATCTTCTATTCCAAGTCGCATAGCATACAATGTTAGGGTACCCAAATATAACTCCCACCGGCAAAACTCCCAAAACACACTGAATGAATCGCTGAAAAGAGTAAGCCCAATATCATTGAGCAAATATGAGTCGGAGTAAACCCATTGAGAGAATTCTCTTATAACGACCGTGGATTTGAATAAGCAGGATTTAGGGAGATTGTTGACAGCATTATTTATATATTTGGGAGTTGATGGGCTCTCAAGTCAAGGCATAGACAGGGATATGAATTACCCCCAAATTGTCTCACCACGATTCCTATGAAGATATAACCTTCAGAAGTCAGGTCTATCGGATGATAAAAATAGTCTTTCGTGACAGGGAGCAATTAAAGAAGGAACTCTGACAGTTAAATAAGCCGTAAGTGTACACTACCCCGGCCAGCGGCTGCCACCTCAGTGTACATGTGTTTGTATTTGTTTCGTTTTTCTGTGCTGGGAGCTGCATATACCGGAATGTCTGCTCCGGATTCTTTTGGTCCGTGCCGGGACGGAGGAAAACCCAGGACCAATATATTCGTGCTCGGTTTGTCACATCCGCATCTTCACCCATATCCAATCTTCGGTGAGATGCAATAGATGTCAGGAGTGGGTGCATTTAAGAGGTTGCTCTGGACTTTGCCACGCGAGGGACTACGATAGGGACTATGTTGCTGCATGCTGCTCGAACACAGCCCTCAGTGAGTCGTCGTCGTCAGATTACGAAACTCCTTCGTCGTCGGATTACGAACCTCCCCCGCAGTCCCATAAACAGAAGTCGCACCCTTTTGCAATTTAATCCTTTTTGCAATTTAATTGCAATAGGCTCCGAGGTAAGATCGATGAAATAGTGGACTTTATTAATCGGAAGAAGATCAAGGTCGCGGCGGTGCAGAAACCATGCTGAACAACCACAGCTCAGTACGTTGTGATGGTTACAAGGTAATAAGGCAGGATCGCACCAGATGTGGAGGTGGGGTATTAGCTTTCCTTTTGCACCAGTATGTTCAATACAGACCTATCTCGCTAGAGCCTGCCTCTAACGACCCGTACATGGAATGTATGGGGGTAGCAGTCAGGTGTGGAACTGCCGAGATAGAGTTGCTGAACGTATACATTCCGACGACAAATAGCTGTATCTTAGATTATAAGCCTGACATTAGTCCGCTTTTGGTCATAATCATCTGATCCTGGGGGACTTTAATGCGCCCTCGGAAACCACCAGAGAGGTATAGCGCTGGTTGAGCAGATTGATAGCTCTACGTTTTGCTCGGTCAATGAGGACGCCCTTACCAGAATTAGAGGAGCGTGTCACAATTCGCCACCATCGTGTCACCTGCTCTGACAAATGGCGTCACCTGGCAACCCGTCATTTCCCTTGGATCAGACCATCTCCCTATAATTGTCTTCATCAGCAGACCACCCGATTTCATCACCTCTAAACGCCGCACATTCGTCAATCATGGGAAAGCCGACTGACCGAGTTTCAGAGAGTTCACCAATCGCCGCTTCTGAGAATTGCCCAATCCTTCTGATGTTCGGGTAGCGGAAAGGACGTTCCGAGACATCATCAATGATGCAGCTGCTAGCCATATACCTGAATATACCCGAAGTAAGACCAAATTTCCCAGCAATGGCGACGGAATTAGCAAATGAGCGTGATGAGCTTCGTCGAGCCAACCCCAATGACCCCAGAGTCAGGGAGCTGACACTGGAAGTTAACAGGCTGGTCGGCGAACATAAGCGGAGCTAGTGGTTAAATCATCTGAAGAGTTGCAACATTGGAGCCGGTATAAGTAAATTGTTGACAACGGTTAAGTCACTCTCGAACCCCGGTAGGGGGGATGACAGGACCTCAGTCACGTTTGGCGACGTTACGTTGACTGACCCGAAGAGGTGTGCAAGTTACTTCAATCGACAGTTTGTCGAGCACCCCGAGAGTGACAGAGCGAATAGAAGAGTGTTACGTTGCATTTGATCTCTTCCTGCCGAGGATGAACTACCACACAATGGATGATGTTGTGAATGCCATCAGAAACGCTAAATAATTCAAAGCGTTGGGCCCTGACGGAATTTCCATGGTAGTGTTGAAACAGCTGGATGAGCCGGGAGTGGAGTATCTCACTAAAGTTCTCAACCTGTCGCTAGCCACCCTTATTGTTCCTGAAGTCTGAAAAATGGGCAGGGTGGTCCCGCTACGGAAGCCAGGCAAGGATCCAGCAAAGGTGAATCGTACACCCGATTTCGCTTTTGTCACCTGTAGCGAAGACCCTTGAGGCCTTAGTCCTCCCCAGCATTAGAAATAGCTATCAACTTGCCGATCATCAGCATGGATTCCGTAAGCAGCACAGCACAACAACAGCGCTGCACGACATCTCCACACATATTTATCGAGGACTCAACCAGGAGCGGCCGTGTGATAGAACAGTGATGGTGGCGCTCGACTTATCAAAAGCCTTTGATACTGTCAAGCACTCCACGCTGTTCGAGGACATCGAGCAGACAACCCTCCGGCCAAGTCTGAAACGTTGGATAATCAATTATATGTGTGGTCGCCAGTCGTATGTGGAATTCAGGAACAAGAAATCCAAGCCCCGTAAAGTGAAACAGGGAGTTCCCCAAGGAGGGGTGATATCTCCGGAACTATTTAACCTCTACCTTTCCTGTATTCCGCCCGCTCCAGACGGCATTGAGATCGTAACGTATGCGGATACTTGTACGATCCTGGCGTCAGGTACCTACCCTGATGACATCTGTGAGAGACTGAACTCCTATTTAACCGATGTTATCAACTTTTTCCATGCGAGGAATGTGCAGATATCCGCCACTAAATCGACGGCCACTCTGTTCACCACATGGACGGTGCAGTATAGAAGAGAGTTGAATATCACTTGGGCTGCGGGCTGATAAAAAAACCTTGTTGACCACGTATAAAGCGATAGGTCGGTCTGTGGTAAGCTATACGGCGCCAGTTTGGTACCCGAATTTATGTGACACGCAGTGAGATAAAATTCAAATTTATCAGAATGCCGCCCTGAGAACACCAACAGGGTGCCTCCTCAAAGCTACAGTGGACCATCTACATGTGGAGGCAAAGATTCTTCCAGTACGACAACATAATGAGATGCTATCGTTGCAGTACTTGCTCGGGTGTAACCATCCCAATCACCATCTGCTGGCCACCGATACACCCAGGCATATCAAGAAGGATATTCATGCTCTAGAGACGATGTTTCAACAATATAGGAGAGAACCTCAAAATCAACAGTCATATCAGGCAGGTTTGAACAGCATTCACACGGACACAGTTGCTAAGACCATAAACAATTATTGTGTGAATGCAGTCATCGGAGTACATCCCCCATCTATAGCAGCTGAAGAGCGTCAGCTGCCATGACAAACCAGAGTAGTTTTGGCTCAATTACGCTCAGGATATTGCAGTCGCCTAAATTCCTATTGGGCGGGAATCGATGGCACCGTGCAAGACATCTGCCCAGTATACGACATGGGACCGCACGATACTAAGCACCTATTCAACTGCCCCGCCAAGCCTACTCATCTGACTCCAGTGGATCTGTGATTACATCCAATCAAAGTAGCCACCTTCCTGAAACTGGAGATAGACCCAGAGCCAGATTGAACAGGAGAACGAACATACAAACATAATAAAAAACACTGTTACAACAACAACAACTCGGAGTTTTTCAGGAAGTCTAAAACGAAGTTGATCTGAACATATATGAGGTCTAAACTATTTTTTTTTTCAATGAGGCCCAATACGCTTTGTAGCCAGAAAGCTGATCTATAATTAACATGCACACAAAAGTGACATCTAGTGACGAGGTGTGACATTACTCTTTTCCTTCATAATATTCAGATTAATATGGGAATTCTAATTGTATTCTAATTAGAAAAGGATGCTGCCTTCCTGTTGAAATAAATCATTCTGTTTTGGACAATGGGAAAAATGTACATTTGTTCTCATTGCATTTTTGTACTAGAACGATTTCTACTCTTTAAGAAAAAGTGGCGAAAATATAAAAAATATTTCTAAAGGGTCCGAACCATTAAATGGGGCTATGCCAAATCGAGGATTGTAGTGGTCAATAAATATTCACTATTTTCCAGGGCAGACAACATCAATAGTGGCAAGAAATACCCCTCAACGTTCGTTTGAAGTTGTGTCTTAAGACACGCCGTTAGGAGACGGCGATAAAAAATAGATACCAATATGAAATGATGTGCTAATATGAAATGAGGTGCACTAATTAATATGAAAAATGTCACATCTGTCCCTTCGAGGATGTATCCATTATTTGTAATTTCCTCAAAGCACTTCCATATTTTTCTGTTGTTCAGTAATAACATTCCTTCACCCCTATAATTAATTGTATCCTTGAGTCTTGTTTCTCTTTTCATGCATCATCATCATATTGCCTTAGGAATGAGTCATTGTCCTTGATGTGATGCGTTTTAACAATAAAACTTCTTTTTTTCATTCAAACATCAAATTAATTTCGTTTAGTTTAGGCGATGAGGATATTGAGGATAATTATGGTGGTTTCGCTTTCGCTCTGGCCATATGATGAATGAGTCATTCCAAT
The DNA here is from genome assembly GCF_047663935.1 of Musca autumnalis. Lineage (NCBI taxonomy): Eukaryota > Metazoa > Arthropoda > Insecta > Diptera > Muscidae > Musca > Musca autumnalis. Next base: position 233,809,831 of record NW_027411977.1, read on the forward strand.
AATGGTATGTAATTGATGTTGTGAAGCAACTGTGTGTGAATGACTCACAATTATGCTATGATATTATCCTTCATTATTATTGGTTTTTGAATAAGCCCTACATGATCGACAAGGATCAAAAAGGAATATTTATTAATTAAATAGTGGAAATAACTATACATGTCTTCAACGGTGTGGACCGTAGTGTTTGTTTAAGAATAGGTCTTAAAATGTTTAGCGCCATCTAGTTGCATTATAAACAAATAATTTATTTCGGCATCCTTTCCAATAAGATTTGTTATGTGAAGAAGTCTTATTCACTACTTATTGGAAAGGATGCTGAAATGACTATCAAATGGATTCATTTTAGCATTCATAAAATATCCTGTAAGGAATTACCATTTGCAAAACCTCAACACAATAATATCAAACTCCTTAATATGTATTAGCGGAAATTACTAAGCAGATTTAGCAATGTCTGTTAGACTTCTTTGGCATTAGTGACTATTATCATGATAAGTGGTCACTCTCTACCATAAGACAGTGGCGAAGTTTACAAACTTCAACCTTTACTGAACTTTACCGGAATATGTGCTATCTAATATTAACTCAATTTACCTTGTATAGGTAGATACCCTTAAAAAGGGGAATAAACTAGAACATGCAATTCTATAATCCATTCACATACAATAAATATTTTTTTCTCAAATATTAGTCCTTACATCAATCAGTTCATTTGTATATTATTCATTTTCACGGTCCGCCTGTTGCAATTATTTAAGCATCCACACAAATTTAACACCTGATTTCGCTAGAATTTTGACTTGTTGGTTATCTTATTTGAAAACCTTTACAAGTTTTTGACATGTTGTATTATTGAATTTTTGAAAAAAAAAAATGTATAAAGGAAAAATTTCAGATATTAGACTCTTGCAGGTTCTGGAACAGAGCATACCTTTCAATGAAAGTTCTTTATTTTCTATTTTGTTTTTTTTTTTTTTCAAAATAGTCTGGCTTAATCCCATTGTTGTTGTTTTAATATTTTAAAACAACTAGTTTATTAGTGGAAAAGATTTGGCATTGTTGGCCAAGGGGTAAGGCAGGGAATACTATAGTTTCGATTCTCGCCACAGAATCTCATCAGTTCCCTTGTTTTTTGTTTGTGGATATTCTCCACCGAAGTTATTATACCCTATACCACAATGTGGAAAAGGGTATAATAAGTTTGTTTTCCCAAAAATTCATGTAACGCCGCGAAATATTCGTCGTAGACCCCTCATGTGGTATACCAAACTTCATATCTCGACGAGATAAAGCGATTTAGCGATGTGTGTCCGTCCGTCCGTCCGTCCGTCCATTAAAAATTGTAATCAAGCTAGAGGCCGCAATTATGGACCGATTGTCACGAAATTTAGTATGGAGGTCGGGTTTGGACCAGAATAGAACTGATTAGTTTTTGCCGATGATCGTGAAATGTTAAAGGGATGAAATGGACAAAAACAAAATTTTTGCTCGATTTTGTAGCCGCTCTGTAGGTCGCAATAATAGTCCGATCGGCGCGAAATTTTAAACGTAGTTTTGGTTTGAGATGAAGAAGTAGCGTGCAAGTCAACGGTATGATCGGATAATATTTAGCGGGTTAAATTGATCAAAACTTTTGTGTGAAAATTGGTAAAATTTCTAATGCACATCTTATAACTTTATCCCAAGAAGACGCGTTTCGCCCAAATATGTTTCATATGAAAAACAAGTAAGAACAGACTATAGTCGGACGGGGCCGACCATGTGATACCCTATACCACTATCCCTGTGCACTAGCTTTCCGGGCTAGCTTTTGATAAATGATAACTTTTATTTAAATGTATACATTTATTAAGTAATAAAGAAAACAATAACATGTTGAAATAATAATCTACATACATATATTTGTTCTAAAGCAATAAATGTAAAACAGTAACTAATGCAATACTATAAGTGCAAGAATTTTGTTCTCATGTGAAAATGTAACATTAAACTATGTTATAATCAATTTTATTAAGATAACAGAAAATAAATAATAATGCTGTAAATGAATCTTAATTTTTCTACTTTTTTCTATCTTAGTAAATCTTTGAATGAAGATACATATGTATATGTGAAAAATGAATTGGGAAGGTTCGTTAAACGACAAGTTCAAAAAAGAAAATAATAATGACGTTAAAATCAAAATAATATATCGATGTATTACAGATTAGACATATTAATTTAAAAATAAAATATATACAAGGGGAAATTCATTAGAGTTTGCAAATTTAAGATCGAATAAATAAGAAATACTATTCAAAACGTATTAAAATTAAAGAACAACGTCGTATTTCAAAAACTTACTGTAAATAGAACATCATTTTTAAACAAGGTACATACATTTTATTGAAATGGAATACTATCTGTGATCTGTCGCAAAATACTAAGAGCAATGAATGCATCATTTAAAGAAGTAAGATCGTAAATAAGCGCAATAAAAACACAAAAAAAGTCTGTGAATCCCACATCAAGTCATAATAGTTTTTTGTGTCACATCAGGTTTAAATAATATATAGCTTTGTCGAATATGCAGTAGATCTTCAATTAAATACCCATGTACCTAATATGTAAATCTATATGTACCCACAATCTTTATAGTCCTGAATAGTTGATTTAACTCAACGATTTGAAACAATACATGATAATTGATTGATAATTCGAATCTCGCATCACTATGCCCCCAGGATTATGCTTAAACTCCACAAATTTTGAAATCTGTCGTTATGTAATATAAGCGCAATATAGGGAAGAAGTAGCACTTACTACTAAAATTCTGAATTAGAAAGTTAGGTCAAAGCTCTCAGCAGGTCATGAACGAATATTTAAAGTAATTTTCTAATTATATAGATACAAATATTGCATCATGGTAGCTGTATATAGTTTCATATGTAGGAGTTGTTACTGCGGCGTTTTGAATATTAGTTAAGCACCAATCAATTTTCGACATACCCTTTGTTGTATTGGTATCATTTAACGAAATAAAACCATTGTCAATAAATTTTTTCTCACTATTGGAGCATCCTGAATTACGGCAAATGTTGAAATCACCAAGTACCACTGTCTTTTCGAAAACATTATTATTTTGACCAAGCAAATTATCGATTTCGTTATTCAGAGCACCTATGGGGAAGTTTCTATTGCGATATATAATGACAAATTTTATTTCTCTGTACTTAAAAGATATCAACTCAAACGTTTTACGAACTTCGTGTTTTATGATGCTACTGCAATATACCAACTCACTAGCCACATCGGTCTTCACATAGATGATAATACCGCGCTTATGGCGCCTTGTAGAGGTTTCACTAGCATCTATTCTCATGTTGGGCAAGATTGTGTAACCTGGTATATCATAATTTTCTTCTTTTAATGACCATGTTTCTACAAAACATAAAATGTCAGCCTTTAGCATAACATTGTCGTTCCGTACATCATTTATGTGAGCACGTAGACTTTCTACATTATGATAAGCCACTTTCGTTCTGTTCTGTATAAACATAAAATCGTAATGGCTGTTCAAATATTTGTTGCTTCGTAGACTATTCAGTTCTACGTTGATGGGATCATCATTTGCGAAGGGCTTTGGAGCAATAAAATTTCCAAGGAGATAGAGACCAGATGCTTTTGTTGCTCTACTACAGGCAACATATAGTGCAGAACGATTCATCCTAGGTTTCAAGTGCACTGCTACGCACGAATAAGTTGCTCCTTGGCTTTTATGGATTGTGACACCTTCAGCTGGTACAACAGGAAACTGAGTACGATCGATACTAACATGTTCATTTTTCTTGAATTGGAAAGAACGTACCACAACTTGTAATGGTGTCCAATTTGGTTCACTGGGGTGACTCTTCTTAGTGCGTGCGGCGGTACCCACACAGTCTTCGGTGAAACGAATCCACAATGTGGTTGGTTGTCTATTAACATCACTGTCAACTTGCATTAACGTACCTGTCGCACCATTGACTAGTCCATCTGCAATATCTAAGTTTACAGTAATCATATACTTAGCAGTTATTTTAAGTGTTATAGTGCTCGGTAAACCTTGGGTCTCTGTCGTTTTAAATGACAATACAGATTCCAAAATCCGGTTTCTAGATTCAGTTGAGAGCCCTAACGATTTTATACTATCCTTTGCACATGATATTATGCTTTCGGATTGTATAGAGTTCAGTTTTTCGGCATTAAAAATGTCCACTTCATTGTTGGATAGAAATAAATGGACCGCATCTCTAGGTACATCTAAAGGAGATACAATTCGAGATCTTATCATAGATATGTCTTCAGAAGTCATTGCACCACAAGACATGTTGTTTAAAGCTATTGCAAATGATTGGTCCTCCCTCTGACGCATGATTTCAGATAGTTCGAAATATTTAAACATGTCCCATAATGATGTTCCATATATAAGGGTGTAGGGGTCCGATGTTGCTGGTGAAAATATCCATCTGTCACCTACCGGTGGAAGCTGTTTTAAGTCTCCAAAAACTATTATTGATATTCCACCAAAGGGTAAAGTGGTTTTAAATATTTGCTTCAATCGCATGTCAATATGAGCAAACATTTTTGAACCCACCATTGATATTTCGTCAATTATTATTAATTTTAGGTCCTGTAACTTTGAATTCAATGTATTGACAGTGTCTGCATTTAGTGGTCTTATTTCCGCAGAAGATTGATTTATTGGTAGGGAAAACAGTGAGTGTAGAGTGGCACCACCAATGCCAAATGCAGCCTTCCCAGTTGGTGCACAAAGCAAAACTTTTAAGAGGTTGGGGTCGTTACCAGGCGTCTGGAAAAGTCGGTAATTTACACATTGATATATGGCAGAAATAAGTCTGCTTTTTCCTACACCAGCACCACCTCCAACATATTCGTGGAAATTTGAACCAATTTTAACATTATGCATTACATGGTTAAAATATATCCTCTGTTTTTCATTTAATGTTCCCACAAGAGTCAATAATTCTGCAATTGCGATTAAGGGTGGTAATCTTATTGACCTTGTAGTTGGAACATCATCATGTATTTCGTCGTTAACAGGATTAACAACATTCATGTTTGGATCAATCTCCGGTATACCAAAAATTCTAAATTCATGATCAATTTCCACATTTTCGTTGTGCTCTTGTTCGTTAATGTTGGCGTCAATCTCTTCTTGTACGCTTTGAAAAGCATTATCAAGGTCTACTTGTTCAAAAATATCATATTTCCTTCTATTTGCTTCTATAATTTCTTTATTAACCATGTATTGTCTTTCAGAGTCCACATTTAATAGATCTTCTTCTTCCGATCTCCACGGGTTATATAGCATCAATAATTCTCTAAAGAAGTCACTTCTATTTTTGTTTATATTATATCTTCTATATCTGATTACCAGTGGCTTCCTTCTCTCTCTAATATAACCTGAATTGTCTTTTAGTCTCCGAAAATTTTCCGGGATTTCAATACTTTCCTCACCTTCCAACTCATCATAATCGTTTTCAGCCACTTGCCCTCTTAAAGTTTTACTAAAATTATATTTTGCTGCGAAATCAGCTAGACATAGGTCTTCTAAGTCATCTGGTCGTTGAATGTAATGATCTAATAATCCATTCGTAAAAATATCTGTAGAATTGGTGGGTAGAGACATTAATTGCTGCCGAGATTTCAAAATTGAAACCCTTTCCTCAGGTCTGCCGGTATTAATGTAAACATCGGCATTACTGCTTTCGGAAAGATGCATACCGAGACAACAATATACAGCTTCTTGTGCTGAAATTTCTGTTCCAGAAATAAATTTGTGTGCTATATGTTGCATTTTTTGCTTTATTGTAAAATCACCTGCACGAATTTCTTCAGCAGCATCCCTTAAAATTCTGGATACACCTCTATTGGATTTATTAATATAGTTAATTATGTAACTACAACAAGCGTAGGCATCCAGAATGAATTGTATGTCCATATTGGCTCTGTGCAATGCTAAAATGGTTGGGTTAAATGCATTCACCATTCTGTCAGAAAATTTTCTGCACAAAAATACTTTTGGTTTTTTTAATGACGATCTTATAGCCAACTTATACTCGTCATAAGTCATATTAATTTTGTCATCTTGTAAAAATGTTTGAAAATCGTCAAATTGCACTACGACATCATTCGACAAATTTGCTGTCAATACGCTTTGAATGCGATCATATGCACACTTGTGTTGCGAAATGGTTGCGTCATCATTTGGTAAGGGCAAAAGTATTTCAGTTTGGGGCATTGGAGGATGTGGGATGCCATAACGACAAGTTTTTTCCCCTCTATATTCTCTTGTGCATGACCTATTATGGTTGTGAACCTGATAACCAATATATGGTGATACATTTTCGTCCGAGCTATTCGTGCTTATGTATTTGTCTATAAAATTCACAACAGGTGGAAATGTTTCATGCTCATTGAGGTCTATTTTCGGTGCATTTTTTAACCAATACATCCCGTGTATATGAGGTGAACCCCTTTGCTGAAATTCGACCCTCCAGTAGTACTTTTCTATGCTATGCTCATCAAAAATGCCATCTTCCGATTTCAGTAGAGCAAAAAGTTGTCTAAATCGGAAATCGAAATATCTAGCACATGTTACAGAATCACTGCGTATTAGTCGAGCCTTTTCCCCAAACGATAAATTCGATGCTTCCTCTTCAGAAACCAAGTCATTGTCCACAGTTTTCTTTAAAATAACTAGCAGTTCCGGCCATCTGGTTTCAGCTGCGGAAAAAGTCATAAATAGCGTCGGAAGACCAAACTGTCTAATCATAGCAATAACTCTTCGTTTCTCCGCCTCCCAATGAACAGGAGAAGATCTAACTCCTTTTAGAATCCTATATCCATCATCATGTTTAATTAAGGAATTTATAAAATTTTCGTTTAGCGCATTACTAGCGGTAACATGTCTATTTCTGGTATGCTTTCTTAAAGCGATGGATGTAGCGTTTCTTATAGTTTGGAGTTCTAACTTCTTGTAGCTATATAAAAGTTTGTCCACTCTACATGCCCTTCTGTCATATCGACGAAGTTCGGATCGTATAATTTTACTGTATGTCTCTGGACATGTTCTTTTTGATCCACAATATATGGATGCAAATGAAAGCTCTTCCGAACCTTCGTCTAGGAGCATGTCGAGTGGGCGTTGACCTTCTCCGGGAGCCATTGTAATGCGTTCCAACTGTCGATTTTCAATGGGCACATTTTCCAATAATGTTTGTTGCCCTCCTGGATTCAACATTTCAGAATCGTCGGCATAATTCACCACATTTTCTATATTATTGGTTAATTGCCTTGCTGTTTGTGCATTGTAGATGTCTGTAATGACATCAGTGTCTATTGGATCAGCTATGAAGGGAACGCTCACTTGGGAATTGAAATCATTCAACCAAGTTTCATTTATATAAATTTGATGTTTTATGTAAAGTTCCGTTCCTACGAGATACCTCGCTGCTTCCAATACTGTAGCAGGTCGTATAGATTCGGTCATATAGTCATGCCGATAAGACATGCGACGTTTCAAATGGAGTTGAACCACTTGTGCCTGGTCGAATGTCCTAGGTAGTGATGTTACGGTATCGTTTACATTTATGGGTACATTAACTACAGCGCCTCTTATGGCACTCTGTCTTTCAAATCCAAGAGAAACGATTATCATGAAAGGTAGTCTGGCAGTAATCAATCGTTCTTCAATTGCTGTTAGACCTTTCAAGCATTCAGGAATATTTGGAAAGTCAAGGCCATTTGATAAACGAATATTTGGCTTCCTTTTATTTTTGATTGCTCTGCTGCATGTTCGACAAAATGGATACACATTATTTTCGTTAGGAAATTTATTAATCAAACAGAACACTTCAGAAATAAAAGTGGGATGTGAGTTAAATTGGTCCATATTAATAGTTTCAACTTGATGTGGGAACCATAATCCACCACAGCATGTACATATAATCGTTGGTCCCTTTTTTATTGTCTCATTATATCTTCTAAAACCTATGTTTTCAGTTACAATGTTTTCTTCTTCTAAATTGTCTTGAACAATCCTTTCCCTATACCTTTCTACCTGTCTATGGTTTTCAAATATTCTGTTATGGCTATTATTTCGATACATCCTAACTCTAACGTTTACAGTTCGTTGTAAATCAAAAGTTAACTGTCTTCCTGCCATGCGCCTAACATTCATACGAGACCTATTTTGAGCTCGTTCCCTTTCCTGGTTTAGGGGATCCCGCCGTCTTTCTTGACGCTGACGGGTATTTGTGGATTGCTCTGCACTGCTATATAAGGAATCTAAACGTCTTTCCTGATGTTGTTCTGTATTCCTTGCCTGTTCTACTTCCCTATACCATGAACGCGTCCGTCTTTGACGGTGTTGTTCTGAATTACGACGCTGTTCTTCTTGTTGATATGTCAAGTTTAAACGCCTGTTTCGATGTTGAATAGTATTTCTTACCTGTTCGAGTTCCCGGTTCCGTAGATTTCGACGTCTACGTTGATGTTCCGATGTATTTCTAAGCTGTTCCTCGTATCTGTTGACCGAAATTATCCTTCTTTCGCGATGTAGCTGCGTATCCCGTAACTGTTCTACATGTCGAACACCGCGGTTTAAACGTCTTAGTCGACGTTGCGATGTATTTACCGCTTGTTCTGCAACACGAACATGCTCATCTTGTCGACGACGAGCCCTCCATTGGGAATTACCGCTTAATACTGACTCTTGTCTTTCACTGACGTTAGTTCTTATGAGACGAACTCTATTCCTTACTAGCTGCCGTCGCTGAGAATGGCTTTGTCTTGAGGATCTTGGCATTTTATGATCTTCACAATTTACTTATTGAAGTTTCTAAGATAAGAAATTCAGGGGGAATGTATATTTCTCAATTAATCCAGGGATATGTGCATATATTTATTGCATTTGTTAGTAACTCTTCTATTGGTACACGTAAGTATTACATGGATGAATGATCGAAATTGGCAAAATTGCGTTGGCAAATATATAATCTTGTTGTTTTTCCTTCACAAAATGTTTTTGTTACAGGGTCACTTTTCATGTTCAACACATAAATTGATGTTTTTCAACATAGCATAAATTTTAGGTTGCCGTTTTGCGAATGTCTCAAATAGGACATTTAGACACTGTCATTATTTCACAAACTATTTTGATTTCACGGTAAAGATGTGAATTGAATTTTCCTTCAGAAAATGTTTTTGTTACAGGGTCACTTTTTATGTTCAACACATAAATTTATGTTTTTAACATAGCACAGAATTTTAGGTGGCCGTTTTGCGAGTGTCTCGAATTGTATAGGACATTTAGATACTGTCATTATTTCACAAACTATTTTGATTTCACGGTAAAGATGTTATGCAAGAATTGCATACATATATTATGCACGACATTGTCTGATTTTTCAAATCTTTTGTTATATATTTGTTCGCGAATATTCTATTTTCTGCACTAAACATGGATATTAGAAGAAACCGTTTTTATTGACGAACGGATAAGTTGTTACAACAAAAGCAACGTTTTTGAACGATTTTAGTTCTTTAGTTTGAAATGATATATTATAGCTGAATATAATTTATAATTTTTGCTCGTCTGGAAATAAAATTGAAAATCAATGCCAACTTTGTACTGTTAATAAATTTTGTAAAGTATAGTCTACCTCGTTGTATTTCAAATACCATATATTCAACAGTGACAGTGGTTACTCTCCAAAGGTCAGCATAATAGCCACTAACAAAAAAATGATGGCAATATAATTTTCCCCGGAATTTATTTTAGCTGAACCCGGTGCTTTTCGCAAACCCGACTTAAATTGAATTTATATGAATTATCTCTTATTACATTAATATATAATGTGATGGGATGATTTGGGAGCAAAATCTGGACCGATTTCAATATATTTGTAGACCAAGTCCATTAAAATTAAAATCGCCGATAATATGCATGGGAGTTATATCCAACTCGGAACAGATTTCATCATTGTAGCATGAAGGATAAATGTAGTTTCTTACAAAAAAAACCAAAACGGCAAAGGAACCCACTTATTTGTTAGACAGTATTTGCGTTTCCTTATAGCTATTGTGATATAATTTACATCAAGGAAGAGGTGAAAAGTGGGGTTTCCAGTTCCGTTTTAGCACATTGTCTGTATATCGGAATATGGGCCAGAATTTAAAATATGGATTTACAATTTAAATCGGATATTTTCGCCACAAAAATTATGGCCATTTTGAACCGTATTTTGTCATTATCCAAAATTATTGGAATTTTTCTTGATCAAATATATTAACTCGTAATAAAAATATGTCAGTATGGATCTATAACTGCGACTTCTACCTTGATTATAGTTACACTAGCAACAATTAAAACTGTGGGATTTCTGTATATACAACGCTGTTATTCAATTATCTGTTAACGTATATCATCATTATTGATATCAGTAGAAAGGTTAAGAGTTCCTATTCTAAATATAACTTACGCGGGTGGAACTTATCTTCCCGAAAAAAATTATAATAGTTATTCTAAAAATTTAACCAATTTTCACACAAAATTTGTGGTTCATTTAACCCGGAAAATATTATCGGATCATCATGTTGACTTGCATGCTACTTCTTTGTCACAAAATCGATCTTTTCTTCGAATTTCGCGGCAATCGGAGCAACTACAAAATAATGATGGGATCTATGTAGAAAATTGGGCTATAACTCTGTGATGTGACCGCTCACGTCAACGTAATTGGCATCAATAGAAAGGTCTGGAGTTCTTTTTTCATATGAAACATATTTGGGCGAAACGCGTCTTCTTGGGATAAAGTTATAAGATGTGCATTAGAAATTTTACCAATTTTCACACAAAAGTTTTGATCAATTTAACCCGCTAAATATTATCCGATCATACCGTTGACTTGCACGCTACTTCTTCATCTCAAACCAAAACTACGTTTAAAATTTCGCGCCGATCGGACTATTATTGCGACCTACAGAGCGGCTACAAAATCGAGCAAAAATTTTGTTTTTGGTCCATTTCATCCCTTTAACATTTCACGATCATCGCCAAAAACTAATCAGTTCTATTCTGGTCCAAACCCGACCTCCATACTAAATTTCGTGACAATCGGTCCATAATTGCGGCCTCTAGCTTGATTACAATTTTTAATGGACGGACACACATCGCTAAATCGCTTTATCTCGTCGAGATATGAAGTTTGGTATACCACATGAGGGGTCTACGACGAATATTTCGCGGCGTTACATGAATTTTTGGGAAAACAAACTTATTATACCCTTTTCCACATTGTGGTATAGGGTATAAAAATCTAAATGTAGTAAATTTTGCCCACAACACACTGAACTCTTACTTTGCTCTAGTTGACTTTTACGGGAAATAGAAATATTGCTTGTGTTAAACAAATTACAAATTTTCAATATTTTATTACCCTTTTCTCGAGTAAATTTATTCCTCTTACGAAGTTTTCAAATGACCAATAAAAACGTGTGGCATTGTTTTATGACCAAATGATTTTAATAGCCAAAATTCGTTGCTTTTGATGACCCAAAAAAGTTGCGTTAAAAGTAATGAAAGGAATATCGAAAAGGAAAATGTTTATTTTGTCTTACGAATTAATGGAAAATTGGCTCCCAAAAGTATGCATCACACATAGTTACTTTGTAAATAAATACACTGTGCGACAAGAAAAAAAATGACGTGGAAAATCGAGTAGATTATGAAAGTAGAGCTAAAAATATGAGACACGTGTATCGGCGTTTTAAAAGTTTACGTTGGAAAGTAACCAAAATAAACGGGGCAAGTTCCGCCCATTTTGATTTTTTCGAAATATTCGAGTTAAGATATCTTTGAATCCTTGCATTTCAGGTATATAGTGTCCTTGGCAACTTTACAGAGGAGTATGTGGGCAATATTTTTGTTAAAAATTTTAACCCTCATGCGGTTCATCAAAAGGGTCTTTTTTGTCCTTTTTTCAAAAATCTTTCAAAAACTCCTTAGAAATGTGATTGTATCAAATCAAAATATTCTACAAAATTATTCGCCATAAAATTTTACTATAGGTCTCATAATACACCAAATCTGTAACTCTTGTCTAATCGCCAGGAATCTCTAAAAATGAAAATCACATTTTAGGGTTAAAGTCGGACTTCATCTGAGTTTATTCAAAATTGTCCCACAAAACATAATTTTAGAGAGATGATGTCAAAGACAAATGTCTATTTACATTTTATAGCATGAAAATATCAGTGTAAATTTTGCTGAAAAAACATGAAAATATTTCCCAATTTTTTTGATGAAAAATTGTTCCTTCTTTTTTTGAGTTGGTACATGGAAGTAATATGAAACTTGGTTATAGGTGAAAAGTGTCAAAGGATGAAAAATTCTACACAAAATTTCACTATGAGTTTCAAAATAAACCGTATATCTATGTATACTATTTCCTTAAAAAATTAGATTACAAATTTCTATATATTAGGAAGAAATTATATGTTTTAATTTTGGACTGTTAATTTGACATAATTAAATACTGCATCAAAATCTCGCAAAACCCTTTACTTTTTGGAAATATTGTTAAAGAAAGAAATGTTCCAAATGAAATTTCATTATGGGTGTCTGAATAAAAGAAATCTGTAACCGTAGCATATAACATTCTTAGCAGCACTTGTTTTTGATATAAATGTTTTAGGGTCATATTTCCGAATTTTCATACTGATTGTCGTTGTGATTGGATACTGTAAATATCATATTGATGGTTTTTCGTTGTGAATTCATACAGAAGATGTAGTGCGTTCCATTCATAATGCTTTTGAAATATTTGTGTTGCATATATATTTGGAATATAAAAAACCCACATTGGACCTGCCCAAATTGCGTATTTTTAGTACTTTCAACTTAAATTCCGTAGTTTGGATCTTTTAGTGACCCATAGTGAAATTTGACGGAGAATATTTTTGTCTTTGACATCATCTCTCTAAAGTTATGTTTTGTGGGACAATTTTGAATAAACTCAGATGAAGTCCGACTTTAACCCTAAAATGTGATTTTCATTTTTAGAGATTCCTAGCGATTAGACAAGAGTTACAGATTTGGTGTATTCTGAGACCTATAGTAAAATTTTATGGCGAATAATTTTGTAGAATATTTTGATTTGATACAATCACATTTCTAAGGAGTTTTTGAAAGATTTTTGAAAAAAGGACAAAAAAGACCCGTTTGATGAACCGCATGAGGGTTAAAATTTTTAACAAAAATATTGCCCACATACTCCTCTGTAAAGTTGCCACAGACACTATATACCTGAAATGCAAGGATTCAAAGATATCTTAACTCGAATAATTCGAAAAAATTCAAAATGGGCGGAACTTGCCCCGCCTATTTTGGTTACTTTCCGACGTAAACTTTTAAAACTACTTTCATAATCTACTCGATTTTTTCCCATCATTTTGAAAAAAATTGAATTTTGTTGCACAGTGATATTAGTCGGTTTGAGGACAGAGACATAATATGAACAGCTCTGTTTAGAGATGGTATTTGTTGGGTATTTACAGATTTTCGTGGATTTCGGTTGTGAAATCGTTTCAAAATTTACAGTTTTATACTACCTACTCCATACTTTGGTAAAAACTATTTATCTGCAGTACCAATTGACATTGGCTGCTCTCTTTTACATGTTTTTCTACATGTTAATGCCCAAGTCATGTTAACCGTACCTTTGGTTTTTGCAACAAAATTACGTTTTTCTTTTGAGAAGTAATTAAAACTTGTCGAAGAACATGTAAAGCAGTAAAGCATTACTAATGGAGAGATAATGGTAAAAATGTTAATAGCAATTTTCTGACAATTTATTTAGTGTGGTTGATGGTCGATGTAATAACAACATGCAAACCAAACGCTGATGGAGTAGTTCTAATAAATGGAACAAAAATCCAAATAAAGATAACAATAATACAAAGCACGACGGGCGTGCTTTCCGCACTAAAGCTTCAAATATCCATGAACATTTCAGCATAGTTTCAATAGTTGAGCTCAAGTCGTGCATATATTTTTTTAAAGTAAGCGATATATATACATATAAACAAAATTTGACAAGTAGCTTTCCATAAAATTCCTTATATTCTAGTAGATGAATTCCTGACAACAGTAGTTCCACTTGTACCGACTACTGTTTGAAACAATTTGATGAAATTTGCATACATAATAATGTAGATTACTAAACACACACACATTTACAGGATGTAATAAACACATCTCTGACATGTCCAGCATCAGCATATGCATTCATCATTGTTGAGCAATTACAGTGAAAATTTTCATTATTTCTCCCTAAATGCTACTTGCAATTCTTAGATTGCAATAACTACAATTACTCTTGTAGCTATAATTTGACATTTAGGGTTCCTTAGAGTCAATAAACTTATATAACAAAAGTTTTGGACATAGGTCCACGTTTTGGTATAGCACCTATATAACGGTACCCCCAATTTACGGTATTTTGACGTTTTTAGCTACATTTTCAGACCGATTTTGCTATAAATTGACATTTAGGGTTCTTAAGTGCAAATAAACTTATATAACAAAACTAGAGGACGTAGATCAATGTTTTGGAATAGCCCCAATATAACGTTACCGCCCGATTTCAGGTATTTTGACGATTTAAGTCGCATTTCTAGACCGAATTAGCTATAATTTGATATTTAGGTTTCTTAGTGACGAAAAAACTTATATTCGAAAACATTATGAACATAGGTACATGTTTTGGTATAGCCCCATATAACGGTACCTCCTGATTTTCGGTATTTTGAGATTTTTACCTACAAGTTTTAACTTTTTTAATTAGCTGTAATTTGAACATCTGACATTTGACATTTGAAGTTCTTAGTGATCACCACACCTCTCCACCAAAATTGTCTGAAATTTTGGGAAAATGCGTCTTTTGTTTGCAGGCAGGTCAAGTTCGATCATGGGCTATATCGGTCCACGTTTTGGTATACTCCCCATATAACGGTACCGCCGATTTACGGTATATTGACGTTTTTAGCTACATTTTCAGACCGATAACATTTAGGGTTCTTAAATGTCAATAAACTTATATAACTAAAATTGTGGACATAGGTCCACGTTTTGGTATAGCCCCCATATAACGGTGCCCCCGATTTACGGATTTTGATGTTTTTAGCTACATTTTCAGGTCGATTAAGCTATAATTTGACATTTAGGGTTCTTAAGTGTAAAAAAACTTATATAACAAAAGTTGTGGACATATGTAGGTCCACGTTTTGGTATAGCCCCCATATAACGGTACCCCCGATTTATGGCATTTTAACGTTTTTAGTTACATTTTCAGACCGATTTAGCTATAAATTGACATTTAGGGTTCTTAAATGTCAATAAACTTATATAACTAGTGGACATATGTAGGTCCATTATTTAAAATAGCCCCCATACAACGTTACCGCCCGATTTCAGGTATTTTGACGTTTAAATTCACATTTCTAGACCGAATTAGCTATAATTTAATATTTAGGGTTCTTAGTGACCAAAAATCTTATATTCGAAATAATTATGAACGTAGGTCCATGTTTTGGTATAGCCCCATATAACGGTACCTCGGTATAACGGATTTCTGTATCCCCATATAACGGATTTTCGGTATTTTGAGAATTTTTCCTACAAGTTTTAACCGAATTATCTGTAATTTGAACATTTGCCATTTGAAATTCTTAGTGGTCACCACACCTCTACACTAAAAATTGTCAAGAAAGGTCAATGTATTGATAAAGCTCCCATATAAAAGTATCTCCCGATTTTCAGTAATTTGATGATTTTAACTACAATATTAAACCGAACTAGCAGTAATTTGACATTTGAAGTTCTTAGTGGTCACAACACCTCTCCATCAAAAATTGTCAACATAGGTCCATGTTCGGATATAGCTCCCATATAACGGTACCTCCCAATTTTCAGTAATTGGCAATTTTAGCTACAATTTTTAACCGAACTAACTGTAATTGGCATTTGAAGGGTGTAGTGGTCACCACACATCTGCATCAACAATTTTCAACATAGCCCCAATATAACGATACTTCCCGATTTTCGGTACTTTGAGGATTTTACTTAAAATGTTTAACCACGTAGGTCCATGTTTTGGTATAGCCCCAAAACAAACCTCCCGATTTTCCGTACCTTAGCTTTATTTTTTGAACGAACTTTCTGTAATTTGAAATTTAAAAGCCAACAAAAATTCTGCAACAAAAATTCTTCATTTAAGTTCATATTTTCGTATAGCCCACATACCTCCGAACTAGCTGTTAATGACATTTGAAGTTCCCACGTTATGTACCGATTTTCGGTATTTTGAGGATTCTAGCTAGAATTTTTAACCGAATTAGGAGCTATTTCACATTAAAGGCTCCCATCAAAAACTGTCAACATATGTCCATGTTTTATTATAACCCCTATATAACGGTACCTCCCAATTTCTCGCCCACCAAAAATTGTCAACATACATAGATTGATATAGGCACCATAAAAAGGGTCTCCCGAATGAAGCATTTTATGTACATTATCTGACATTTTAACGTACCCACTTAAAGTTGGGGACAGGAATGAAAACTAATTATTCCATTTTAGTTCAGAATATTTTATTGTGGAGGGTATGAAAAGTTCGTCCCGGCCGAACTTAACGCTTTTTTACTTGCTTTTTCTACGACTTCTATTTTATCTTGTGTCAAATTTTTATGTTGATATCTCTAAAACTCAACGAGTTACAGCTCATTTACTACGAGTTTGGCATAATTAAACAAAAAAGTTTTTTTTTTAATTTATGAAGCACTAAAACACTCCAAATCATACTTGATCTTGCACAGAAATTTAGCAGTGATATCTGGCTAGCTGTTTACAAAATATGTTCCAAGTAGTTATTTTAGTTTTTGTGTTATAATCTTTTTAGTTTGGAAAGTCAAATTTCAATCGGTAACTTTAAACGCGCGTTTCTCGAAACTGGATTTTTTGAGATGTGTCAATCCTTGAGTAAATGAGCGATATGTACATCAATGTAAGTGTTTGTGTATTTGAACCAATTATTTCCAGATGATATGAACATTATTTAGTGCTAAGTTGATTTACTGGTGATGTAAATGTAAACTTGTTAAAAGTGGCCATAAATTAGATTATAATTGACATGAATTGTTCCTGCAGACATTACCCTCCTGGACTTCGGAACAAGGAATTTATATTTACTGTTAAAGATATGTCAATGAAATGCTAACATTGATAAGCTTTAAAAAGTTTTTCCACTTAATTTTCTTATCAATATCGATTTCACATGCATAACCAGATATTGAATAATTTATTTAAATAATTTTAATCTCTTGTTAAGGTTTTGTTATGAATACAAATTCAATTCAAAATAAGGAGGATAAAATAGTATTTAATTAACATTAATTAAGGCAATTATGAATATGAAATAACAAAAATTCCCACAAAGCTGAGTTTTGATTGAGAGCTAGAATTTGTCACTTGATGCAATTTCCCAACTGTCCCCATCGATTCCATGTGTGCAAAAGCTGTTATTTGGATTTAAAGTTCCTTTTTGGAGCTTATATATATTTTTTAATTTTTCTCACAAAATGCAAATTTTCTCAAAATGTAACGGTTTTAGACATAGAAATATTTTAGAACAATGCTATTTATGATTTTAACTAGAAACTACCAGTTTTGGTATAAAAAAAAAAAAAAAAAAACATTGACTCAAATTGAGATTTCGTTTTCTGACAACACCTCTTAAAACCCCGAAAAATTGCACTTGGATCCCGTTTAAAACTAGTCTTGGATCATTTGGACATTTTTTATAACTTGCAGGCCTTGTGGTCCTTATTGAATATGCTTATTGTAAATTGCTAGTATTCAAACATTTAGGCTAACGAGGGTATATATTAGGGTGGGACGATTTGAACACCTTATTGGGTCCTTTGTATTTCTGATTACTGGGATTGCATTGAGCAAAAGTAAACTAGTCCAAAACATTTGCAACTCGAATGAGTACTTCAATTTATATATAGCTCTGAGGCAATTTATGGATTCGAAATTCAGTATAGGGCTATAACCCAAAAACAAGTAAAAGAGGGTTATAGTCGGAAAGGACCGACCACGTGATACCCTACTCCACTACACCTGTGCACTATTTTCCAAAGAATTTCTTTTATATGATTGCGACATATTTTAGCCGTCCGGTCATACATACATACATACATACAAAAATTGATATACATGGTAACATACCAGAGATATAGAACATACATACATGTATACGCCGCATTACTGAAAACGTAGCGTATTATTTTCCGTACTTTTTCGCTACATATTAGGAGGGTTGGCGTTTTTTGTTTGGGATGACGACTTTTTCAAAATAGTCAGGCTTAATACCATAGTCGTTGTTTTAATATTTTATTAAAACAACTTTAATTTATTAGTGGGAAAAAAATTGGCGATGTTTACTAAGGGGTAAGGCAGGGAATACTATAGTTTCAGATCTCGCCACAGATCTTCATCAGTTCCCTTATTTCTTGTTTTTCAACAAGAAACTTTTTATACCCAAGTGTCAATTGCTAGTTCAAATAGATACGTGCGCAAAGAAACACTCTGATCGAGAATTTCTTTGGCTCTACCTAAACTTTAGAAACTTCACTTGCAAACAAAACCAAATCTTGCCCATTGCTATGCGTTCGTCGATTCTCGACGAAAGAACACATAACTAATTTGTTGGTAGGAGGGTTGGCGTTTTTTGTTTGGGATGAAGACTTCTATTTTGTTTTTCAAAATAGTCAGGCTTAATCCCATAGTCGTTGTTTTAATATTTTATTAAATTTATTATATTATATTAATTTATTATATTTTATTAAAACAAGTTACAAAGTATCAAAGAAAATAACTAAACTCAATACTTATAACGTCTGTATGTTTTATTTTAATTTTGGGCCAATTTCCCAAGAAGAATGGATTTTGACACTCAAAAAAATGGTACCGTCGTAAAAAGGGCCACAAAGACAAAAAAATGCAAAAAAATTGAAACAATCCGAGACGAGTCGTTAAACGGCACTCTCTCCAAAATTTGTGTGGAAGGCATGCGAAGGTGTGTTCCGATGTAGTCCATATTCGGACGTAATCCAAGTCTCTATGAAATAATACGATGTACAAAATTAAAACCAAACCGTTTTTTCCCTTTGACGGTTATCTTACGCACTAGTAGGTTTAGTTGGCCTAGTCACAGGTAGTATGGACTTGACCCAAAAAATGCACAGTCGTAAATGGGGCCGCAAGGCGATCATGTTTAAAACAAATTCGAAACGGTTGGAGAAGAGCTGTTAAACTATACTTTTCCCAAAGGAGTGGGCCGATATGGTCCATATAAGAACCTGATATATGCATGGAAGTAATATTTCCACATTCCTAGTTTGGAATAATTCGGTTAGTCCCTTCTGGAACTATAGTGCATATAATCTTATCGAAAAATTTTGAACTTTTGTGGGGGTAATTCACCGAAGGGGTAGACCGATATGGTCCATCATCGAACTTAAACTAAGTTTGGACAAAATTTACGAGACCTAAAATTTGAACCAAATAGGTTGATTTTTCGAGAGTTATCGTGCGCACCACCCAGCCAGACTGACGGACGGACATGGGTAAATCGACTTCTAATTGTCTTAAATGGATTTCGTCCAAACATACTTGGGGTCTAAAATCTATTTTCGATAATCTCGTTGGCCTAAATGTCGAGAGTATAAACAAATATTAAATGAATTTTAGAAATAGTTTTCTGTGAATTTTATCGAATCGATCAATAAAAAGACCAATATTTTGAGATACTATTACATTACTTTTTACCAAAGGTATCATAAAAACTTCAAGACCCCGTACAGTATTGTAATTTGTAACAATTTAAAAACCTGATAATCCTTCTTTCATGATTTGAAAACTTTTCTATCATGATTACGATATTTTGTAACATGGAATGTAAATGTAGTTCTATGCAAGCAAATCACAACAATGAAAAACACTTATATGTTAGGCAGTAGTTCAGATATCTAACCTCAGTATTCATGTTGGTTTTCAAGTTTATTATTTGTATATTGCCGAAATATGTCTCCTAGAAATAAATTATAGACCAAGAATTGAATTTGGATATTTTTCCCATCCTGACCTAGATCTAAGCTCGGTATTCATGTTGGTTTTCAAGTTTATTTTCGTATATTGCCGAAATATGTCTCCTAGAAATAAATTATAGACCAAGAATTGAATTTGGATATTTTTCCCATCCTGAAATCCTCCTTGACCAAAATTCTTACTTCGTATACAAATTTGTCAGTATTAACTAGGCGTTTACACACAGACAGTATTGGCAAGACAATAGCAAAGTTACAAACCATTTTCACCAATACATTCATACTTTTCTCTATACATTCATACTTTTCTCTAAACATATTTAAAAATTTAACAAGTGACCCAAGGCTATAGTCGGGTCGGGGCCGACTATGTGATACCCTACACCACTACCCCTGTTCATAAGCTTTTGACTAATAAAATTGAAAATATTAAAATTGGGATAGCTTAGCGCCTTTGCTCTGAATGTCTTCATTAACACAGGTCAATTTTTTTTGAAACGCATTTAAGTGCATGGACTGTACAAACCAAATAAAAAAATGGAAAAGTGGGATGTACGTCAACTATCAATAGGCTTCTTTCTCTGTTAGACCCCCATCAACCCACAAAATTTCGTGAGGATCCAATCAAAATTTCGTAGTGTGATTGCACAAAAATGGAAAAAGGGATGCATTACCGACTATTGCGATATCTCTGTTGTTTGACCACCTATGACAACCTACTTCACATCGTTGTAAAGGTGATATTTTCTACTTTCCTTGCCAGGTTTTGCTTTCGATATACCTCCTACAGAAGGGAGATACAAACTTTGAAATAAAACGTTTGCCTTTTTTCCAAATATTTTTTTTTGTCACATTCCGACCCCTGAATAATATCCGACCATTATTAAAAATTAAAAGGTTTTTTCCGCTGTGGGACCCCCAATAACACCCAAAATTTCGTGACGATCCAATTAAAATTGCGACCTGTAGCGTGATTTCTAAAAAAGTGGAAAAATGGAATGTATTACCGACTATTGCGATATCTCCGTTATTTGGATACCTACGCCACCCTGCTTTACATCATTGTACTGATGGGATTTTTTACTTTCATTGCCAGACTTTGCTTTTGGAAGGTCCGGAACCAAAGCTGTGATAATCGTCATTATTATTAAAATCGCAAAAATGAGAAGTTGTGTTCTATTAACGGCTTTTGCGATATCTTCGTTGTTTGACCATCTACGATAACCTACGTAACATCGTTGCAAAGGAGATATTTTCTACTTTCATCAGCATGTTTTGCTTTTGATATACCCCTTTTAGAAGCAAAGATATTCGCTTTGAAATAAAACGTCGAATTTAAATTTAAAATTGCAACGTGTAGCGTGATTACAATAAAATGAAAAAATGGGATGTATTGCCGACTATTGTGATATCTCCGTTATGTGGCCACCTACGCCAACTTACTTTGCATCACTGTAAAGATGGGATTTTCTACTTTCATAGTCAGACTTTGTTTTTGGAAGATCCCCAACCGAAGCTGTGATATTCGTCATTATAATTAAAATAGCAAAAATAAAAAGTTGGGTTCTATTAGCGGCTATTGCAATATATTCGTCTTTTGATCACCTACGAGAACCTACTTTACATTATTAGAAAGGCGATGTTTTTTACTTTCATGGCCAGGTCCTGCTTTTGGTATACCCCATATTGAAGCTGAGATATTCGCTTTGGAAAAAAACGTTGTCTTTTTCTCCAAACAAGTTTTTTGCCCATTACGACCCCCAAATATTATCCGACCATCACCAAAATCAATAGGCTTCTTCCCCTTCGGGACCCCCATCAACATCCAAAATTTCGTGACGATCCGATCAAAATTGCGACCTGTAGCGTGATTACAAGGTTTAGATGGACAGACGGACGGACGGACACACATAGCCAGATCGACTCAGCTCGTCGAGACATTCATTTTGACACCACATAGTGGTGTAGGGTATAAAAATGTATTTGTGAAAAATGTTTGTATGTTTGCTATTGTCTTGCCAATACTGGCATTTGTAAATACCGGGTAAACTATAACTGCGAAAGCTAGCGTGGTAATGGTTACTATACACACAATTAAAACTTTGGAATTTCTGTATATACTAGGCTGTAACTCTGTTATCTGAGCACGTACATCAACTTAATTGTCATCTCTAGAAAGGTCGAGAGATCTTTTTTCAAAAATAACTGACGTAAACCAAATGTGTCTACCAGTCTACCAAAAAATGTGTACTGTGAGCGCGATTTATATCAAAAGCCCTCCGGCGATTTTTTGTTTTTTTTTTATCTATGAACGTTGCAGTTTCAGAATCCGCAAAATCTTTCCTGGTGTAAGCAGCTTCATTTTAAGTTAGTCCAAACTCACCGTATGAATCGATTATTAAAAAAAAAAAACAATATTTCGAGGTATCACATAACTTTTTACCAAAGGTACAACAAAAATTTCAAAACCTCATACAGCATTGTAATTTGCAAAATTTCAAAAAATGGAAATTTCTCTATAATGATTGAAAAATTGTTCTATCATGATTCCGACATTTGGTAGCATGGAAGAAAAATATAGTTATTTACACACAAACCAAAACAATAAAGGAACCTACTTACATATGTACATATATGTTAGACAGTAGTTCCGTTATCTAACAGTTACATTGAAAAAATGTTCATCAATGGTCAAGAGTTGGTTTTCTAGTTTCACGTTCACGAATTTTTCGAAATATGCACCAGAGAATTTAAAATATGCACCAAAAATTATATATAGATATTTTTCCGACAACAAATTATGGTCAATTTCACCCGCTAACTACTATCCGATCATTATCTAAAGTTATTGGCATTTTCCTTCCTTTTTTTGACCAAACCTCTTACCTCGTGCAAAAAGTTGTCAGTATTAAATCATAACTGCGACATCTAGCTTGACTATGTTTACACTTCCCACAATTGAAGCTGTGGGATCTATGTATGTATAGGCTGTAACTCTGTTATCTGACCATGTACATCAACAGTATTGGCTGCAATGGAAAGGTCAAAAGTTCCTATTCTGAATATAACGTACGTGTGTGGAACATATCTTCCAGGAGGTAATTTATAGTCATTATGTTACATGCATTTTCTTAAAAATAAACTTATAATACCGTTTCCACATTGTGCTGTACGACATGAAGATGGACGTTCTACATAACCTAATTAATCATTAAGTTCTACCCACATGATAT
>NW_027411977.1:233833380-233963601 GCF_047663935.1 Musca autumnalis
TATTTGGTTTTTTAAGATAATTCTGTGGAAAAATATGGGCACTACTAAAGAGGTGTTTCTTAAAGAATTTTAGGATACTTCTAGAAGCCTAAAAAGGCTTGGTTTTCTTAAAGAATTATCAGAGGCTTTAAGAAGTTTAATAGCTTGAATTTCTTAAAAATTTTAGGAGGTTTCTAGGCAACCAAAAGGCCAGGATTTCTTAAAAAATTTTAGATAGTTTCTAGAGGCCCAAAGGCGTGGATTTTTTAAAGAATTTTATGGGGTTTCTAGAGGCCTAAAAGGCGTGGATTTTTTAAAGAATTTTAGATGATTCATAGAGGCCTAAAATGCATGGATTTTTAAAGTATTTTTGATGATTTATAGAGGCCCAAAAGGCGTGGATTTTTTTAAAGAATTTTAGGACGTTTCTAGAGGCCCAAAAGGCGTGGATTTCTTAAAGAATTTTAAATGATTTATAGAGGCCTAAAATGCATGGATTTTTTAAAGTATTTTAGATGATTTATAGAGGCCCAAAAGGCGTGGATTTCTTAAAGAATTTTAGGAGGTTTCTAGAAGCCCAAAAGGCGTGGATTTCTTAAAGAATTTTAGGAGGCTTCTAGAAGCCCAAAAGGCGTGGATTTCTTAAAGAATTTTAGGAGGCTTCTAGAAGCTCAAAAGGCTTGGATTTCTTAAAGAATTTTAGGAGGCTTCTAGAAGCCCAAAAGGCGTGGATTCCTTAAAGAGTTTTAGATGGTTTCTAGAGGCCCAAAAGGCGTGGATTTCTTGAAGAATTTTTGGTGGTTTCTAGAGGCCCAAAAGGCGTGGATTTCTTAAATAATTTTAGGAGGCTTCTAGAAACCCAAAAGGCGTTGATTTTTTAAAGAATTTTTGATGGTTTCTAGAGGCCCAAAAGGCGTGGATTTCTTAAAGAATTTTTGATGGTTTCTAGAGGCGCAAAAGGCGTGGATTTCTTAAAGAATTTTTGATGGTTTCTAGAGGCCCAAAAGGCGTGGATTTCTTAAAGAATTTTTGATGGTTTCTAGAGGCCCAAAAGGCGTGGATTTCTTAAAGAATTTTTGATGGTTTCTAGAGGTCCAAAAGGCGTGGATTTTTTAAAGAATTTTTGATGGATTCTAGAGGCCCAAAAGGCGTGGATTTCTTAAAAAAATTTTTGATGGTTTCTAGAGGCCCAAAAGGCGTGGATTTCTTAAAGAATTTTTTGATGGTTTCTAGAGACCCAAAAGCGTGGATTTTTTAAAGAATTTTAGATCATTTCTAGAGACCCAAAAGGCGTGGATTTTTTAAAGAATTTTAGATCATTTCTAGAGAACCAAAAGGCGTGGATTTTTTAAAGAATTTTAGATCATTTCTAGAGACCCAAAAGGCGTGGATTTTTTAAAGAATTTTAGATCATTTCTAGAGACCCAAAAGGCGTGGATTTTTTAAAGAATTTTAAATGGTTTCTAGAGGCCCAAAAGGCGTGGATTTTTTAAAGAATTTTAAATGGTTTCTAGAGGCCCAAAAGGCGTGGATTTTTTAAAGAATTTTAAATGGTTTCTAGAGGCCCAAAAGGCGTGGATTTTTTAAAGAATTTTAAATGGTTTCTAGAGGCCCAAAAGGCGTGGATTTTTTAAAGAATTTTAAATGGTTTCTAGAGGCCCAAAAGGCGTGGATTTTTTAAAGAATTTTAAATGGTTTCTAGAGGCCCAAAAGGCGTGGATTTTTTAAAGAATTTTAAATGGTTTCTAGAGGCCCAAAAGGCGTGGATTTTTTAAAGAATTTTAAATGGTTTCTAGAGGCCCAAAAGGCGTGGATTTTTTAAAGAATTTTAAATGGTTTCTAGAGGCCCAAAAGGCGTGGATTTTTTAAAGAATTTTAAATGGTTTCTAGAGGCCCAAAAGGCGTGGATTTTTTAAAGAATTTTAAATGGTTTCTAGAGGCCCAAAAGGCGTGGATTTTTTAAAGAATTTTAAATGGTTTCTAGAGGCCCAAAAGGCGTGGATTTTTTAAAGAATTTTAAATGGTTTCTAGAGGCCCAAAAGGCGTGGATTTTTTAAAGAATTTTAAATGGTTTCTAGAGGCCCAAAAGGCGTGGATTTTTTAAAGAATTTTAAATGGTTTCTAGAGGCCCAAAAGGCGTGGATTTTTTTAAAGAATTTTAAATGGTTTCTAGAGGCCCAAAAGGCGTGGATTTTTTAAAGAATTTTAAATGGTTTCTAGAGGCCCAAAAGGCGTGGATTTTTTAAAGAATTTTAAATGGTTTCTAGAGGCCCAAAAGGCGTGGATTTTTTAAAGAATTTTAAATGGTTTCTAGAGGCCCAAAAGGCGTGGATTTTTTAAAGAATTTTAAATGGTTTCTAGAGGCCCAAAAGGCGTGGATTTTTTAAAGAATTTTAAATGGTTTCTAGAGGCCCAAAAGGCGTGGATTTTTTAAAGAATTTTAAATGGTTTCTAGAGGCCCAAAAGGCGTGGATTTTTTAAAGAATTTTAAATGGTTTCTAGAGGCCCAAAAGGCGTGGATTTTTTAAAGAATTTTAAATGGTTTCTAGAGGCCCAAAAGGCGTGGATTTTTTAAAGAATTTTAAATGGTTTCTAGAGGCCCAAAAGGCGTGGATTTTTTAAAGAATTTTAAATGGTTTCTAGAGGCCCAAAAGGCGTGGATTTTTTAAAGAATTTTAAATGGTTTCTAGAGGCCCAAAAGGCGTGGATTTTTTAAAGAATTTTAAATGGTTTCTAGAGGCCCAAAAGGCGTGGATTTTTTAAAGAATTTTAAATGGTTTCTAGAGGCCCAAAAGGCGTGGATTTTTTAAAGAATTTTAAATGGTTTCTAGAGGCCCAAAAGGCGTGGATTTTTTAAAGAATTTTAAATGGTTTCTAGAGGCCCAAAAGGCGTGGATTTTTTAAAGAATTTTAAATGGTTTCTAGAGGCCCAAAAGGCGTGGATTTTTTAAAGAATTTTAAATGGTTTCTAGAGGCCCAAAAGGCGTGGATTTATTAAAGAATTTTAGATGGTTTCTAGAGGCCCAAAAGGCGTGGATTTATTAAAGAATTTTAGATGGTTTCTAGAGGCCCAAAAGGCGTGGATTTATTAAAGAATTTTAGATGGTTTCTAGAGGCCCAAAAGGCGTGGATTTATTAAAGAATTTTAGATGGTTTCTAGAGGCCCAAAAGGCGTGGATTTATTAAAGAATTTTAGATGGTTTCTAGAGGCCCAAAAGGCGTGGATTTATTAAAGAATTTTAGATGGTTTCTAGAGGCCCAAAAGGCGTGGATTTATTAAAGAATTTTAGATGGTTTCTAGAGGCCCAAAAGGCGTGGATTTATTAAAGAATTTTAGATGGTTTCTAGAGGCCCAAAAGGCGTGGATTTATTAAAGAATTTTAGATGGTTTCTAGAGGCCCAAAAGGCGTGGATTTATTAAAGAATTTTAGATGGTTTCTAGAGGCCCAAAAGGCGTGGATTTATTAAAGAATTTTAGATGGTTTCTAGAGGCCCAAAAGGCGTGGATTTATTAAAGAATTTTAGATGGTTTCTAGAGGCCCAAAAGGCGTGGATTTATTAAAGAATTTTAGATGGTTTCTAGAGGCCCAAAAGGCGTGGATTTATTAAAGAATTTTAGATGGTTTCTAGAGGCCCAAAAGGCGTGGATTTATTAAAGAATTTTAGATGGTTTCTAGAGGCCCAAAAGGCGTGGATTTATTAAAGAATTTTAGATGGTTTCTAGAGGCCCAAAAGGCGTGGATTTATTAAAGAATTTTAGATGGTTTCTAGAGGCCCAAAAGGCGTGGATTTATTAAAGAATTTTAGATGGTTTCTAGAGGCCCAAAAGGCGTGGATTTATTAAAGAATTTTAGATGGTTTCTAGAGGCCCAAAAGGCGTGGATTTATTAAAGAATTTTAGATGGTTTCTAGAGGCCCAAAAGGCGTGGATTTATTAAAGAATTTTAGATGGTTTCTAGAGGCCCAAAAGGCGTGGATTTATTAAAGAATTTTAGATGGTTTCTAGAGGCCCAAAAGGCGTGGATTTATTAAAGAATTTTAGATGGTTTCTAGAGGCCCAAAAGGCGTGGATTTATTAAAGAATTTTAGATGGTTTCTAGAGGCCCAAAAGGCGTGGATTTATTAAAGAATTTTAGATGGTTTCTAGAGGCCCAAAAGGCGTGGATTTATTAAAGAATTTTAGATGGTTTCTAGAGGCCCAAAAGGCGTGGATTTATTAAAGAATTTTAGATGGTTTCTAGAGGCCCAAAAGGCGTGGATTTATTAAAGAATTTTAGATGGTTTCTAGAGGCCCAAAAGGCGTGGATTTATTAAAGAATTTTAGATGGTTTCTAGAGGCCCAAAAGGCGTGGATTTATTAAAGAATTTTAGATGGTTTCTAGAGGCCCAAAAGGCGTGGATTTATTAAAGAATTTTAGATGGTTTCTAGAGGCCCAAAAGGCGTGGATTTATTAAAGAATTTTAGATGGTTTCTAGAGGCCCAAAAGGCGTGGATTTATTAAAGAATTTTAGATGGTTTCTAGAGGCCCAAAAGGCGTGGATTTATTAAAGAATTTTAGATGGTTTCTAGAGGCCCAAAAGGCGTGGATTTCTTAAAGAATTTTAGGAGGCTTCTTGAAGCCCAAAAGGCGTGGATTTCTTAAAGAATTTTAGAAGGCTTCTAGAAGCCCAAAAGGCGTGGATTTCTTAAAGAATTTTAGAAGGCTTCTAGAAGCCCAAAAGGCGTGGATTTCTTAAAGAATTTTAGGAGGCTTCTTGAAGCCCAAAAGGCGTGGATTTCTTAAAGAATTTTAGAAGGCTTCTAGAAGCCCAAAAGGCGTGGATTTCTTAAAGAATTTTAGAAGGCTTCTAGAAGCCCAAAAGGCGTGGATTTCTTAAAGAATTTTTGATGGTTTCTAGAGGCCCAAAAGGCGTGGATTTCTTAAAGAATTTTTATGGTTTCTAGAGGCCCAAAAGGCGGGGATTTCTTAAAGAATTTTTTATGGTTTCTAGAGGCCCAAAAGGCGTGGATTTATTAAAGAATTTTAGATGGTTTCTAGAGGCCCAAAAGGCGTGGATTTATTAAAGAATTTTAGATGGTTTCTAGAGGCCCAAAAGGCGTGGATTTATTAATGAATTTTAGATGGTTTCTAGAGGCCCAAAAGGCGTGGATTTATTAAAGAATTTTAGATGGTTTCTAGAGGCCCAAAAGGCGTGGATTTATTAAAGAATTTTAGATGGTTTCTAGAGGCCCAAAAGGCGTGGATTTATTAAAGAATTTTAGATGGTTTCTAGAGGCCCAAAAGGCGTGGATTTATTAAAGAATTTTAGATGGTTTCTAGAGGCCCAAAAGGCGTGGATTTATTAAAGAATTTTAGATGGTTTCTAGAGGCCCAAAAGGCGTGGATTTATTAAAGAATTTTAGATGGTTTCTAGAGGCCCAAAAGGCGTGGATTTATTAAAGAATTTTAGATGGTTTCTAGAGGCCCAAAAGGCGTGGATTTATTAAAGAATTTTAGATGGTTTCTAGAGGCCCAAAAGGCGTGGATTTATTAAAGAATTTTAGATGGTTTCTAGAGGCCCAAAAGGCGTGGATTTATTAAAGAATTTTAGATGGTTTCTAGAGGCCCAAAAGGCGTGGATTTATTAAAGAATTTTAGATGGTTTCTAGAGGCCCAAAAGGCGTGGATTTATTAAAGAATTTTAGATGGTTTCTAGAGGCCCAAAAGGCGTGGATTTATTAAAGAATTTTAGATGGTTTCTAGCGGCCCAAAAGGCGTGGATTTATTAAAGAATTTTAGATGGTTTCTAGAGGCCCAAAAGGCGTGGATTTCTTAAAGAATTTTAGGAGGCTTCTAGAAGCCCAACAGGCCTGGATTTCTTAAAGAATTTTAGATGGTTTCTAGAGGCCCAAAAGGCGTGGATTTCTTAAAGAATTTTAGGAGGCTTCTAGAAGCCCAACAGACGTGGATTTCTTAAAGAATTTTAGGAGGCTTCTTGAAGCCCAAAAGGCGTGGATTTCTTAAAGAATTTTAGAAGGCTTCTAGAAGCCCAAAAGGCGTGGATTTCTTAAAGAATTTTAGAAGGCTTCTAGAAGCCCAAAAGGCGTGGATTTCTTAAAGAATTTTAGGAGGCTTCTTGAAGCCCAAAAGGCGTGGATTTCTTAAAGAATTTTAGAAGGCTTCTAGAAGCCCAAAAGGCGTGGATTTCTTAAAGAATTTTAGAAGGCTTCTAGAAGCCCAAAAGGCGTGGATTTCTTAAAGAATTTTTGATGGTTTCTAGAGGCCCAAAAGGCGTGGATTTCTTAAAGAATTTTTATGGTTTCTAGAGGCCCAAAAGGCGGGGATTTCTTAAAGAATTTTTTATGGTTTCTAGAGGCCCAAAAGGCGTGGATTTCTTAAAGAATTTTTTATGGTTCCTAGAGGCCCAAAAGGCGTGGATTTCTTAAAGAATATTAGATGGTTTCTAGAAGCCCAAAGCGTGGATTTCTTAAAGAATATTAGATGGTTTCTAGAAGCCCAAAGCGTGGATTTCTTAAAGAATATTAGATGGTTTCTAGAAGCCCAAAGCGTGGATTTCTTAAAGAATATTAGATGGTTTCTAGAAGCCCAAAGCGTGGATTTCTTAAAGAATATTAGATGGTTTCTAGAAGCCCAAAGCGTGGATTTCTTAAAGAATATTAGATGGTTTCTAGAAGCCCAAAGCGTGGATTTCTTAAAGAATATTAGATGGTTTCTAGAAGCCCAAAGCGTGGATTTCTTAAAGAATATTAGATGGTTTCTAGAAGCCCAAAGCGTGGATTTCTTAAAGAATATTAGATGGTTTCTAGAAGCCCAAAGCGTGGATTTCTTAAAGAATATTAGATGGTTTCTAGAAGCCCAAAGCGTGGATTTCTTAAAGAATATTAGATGGTTTCTAGAAGCCCAAAGCGTGGATTTCTTAAAGAATATTAGATGGTTTCTAGAAGCCCAAAGCTTGGATTTCTTAAAGAATATTAGATGGTTTCTAGAAGCCCAAAGCGTGGATTTCTTAAAGAATATTAGATGGTTTCTAGAAGCCCAAAGCGTGGATTTGAAA
The DNA here is from genome assembly GCF_047663935.1 of Musca autumnalis. NCBI lineage: Eukaryota > Metazoa > Arthropoda > Insecta > Diptera > Muscidae > Musca > Musca autumnalis. Next base: position 233,840,416 of record NW_027411977.1, read on the forward strand.
TGGTTTCTAGAGGCCTGAAAGGCGTGCATTTTTTAACGAATTTTAGATGTTTCTAGAGGCTCAAAAGGCGTTGTTTTCTTAAAGAAATTAGGAGATTTCTAGAGGCCCAAAGGGCGTGGATTTCTTAGAGAATATTAGATGGTTTCCAGAGGCCGAAAAAGCTTGGATTTCTTAACGAATTTTAGATGGTTCTAGAGGCTCAAAAAGCGTTGTTTTCTTAAAGAAATTAGGAGATTTCTAGAGGCCCAAAAGGCTTGGATTTCTTAAAAAATATAGGTTTCTAGATTCCAAAAAATCGTGAATTTCTTAAAGAATTTTAGGAGATTTCTAGAGTCCCAAAGTCTTGGATTTCTTAGAGAATTTTAGGAGGTTTGCAGAGGCCCAAAAGGCGTAGATTTCTTAAAAAATTTTAGGAAATTTCTAGAGGACCAAAAGGCGTGGATTTTAACACATGTACAAATATGGATTTCCGATTTCCTAATCGCCTACCTACAATTGTCATTGCATTGTCCCAAATGCAGATTACAATTTTGACCTGTCTTATTTTTGTTCTTTGTCTGTATGAAATACAAAATTTTAATAATTTCATAATTGTTAATCTTTAAGATTATTTTCGGTAAGGAAACATGAAGGCAGAGGTAAGGAATTGAGTTATTTCTGTGTGTGTGTTTTTCATGATCGTTTACATGTAGACTACAAAGGATTTAGGGATTTTGAGAGGTCAAATATAAATCTAAATAGAAAACTAATTTAAATATGATGAATATTTCAGTGACTAAAATATTAATATTATTAAGAGATTAGGCAAACAATAACACAGGAAAGGACTAAAAATGACCCAGAAGAATAATGGGGTTAGGTTGCGAAGTTTCGTTGTATGTGATCTTTATTTTAGTAACTCAGGAATGTAGCCTAGATAGTTCATTAAAATCACTAAAATATGTATGTGCTGCCTATAACATACCTTATAAAGCCTACTTTCTATACGAGACTCTTGTATAAAGAAGATCTTTAAAGTGATTTTGTTAACATAGCCGCCATTGTCAAAATATTCTTTTAAAGTTCTAATTTTTATAAAAATTCTTCCAAAGATCTTCTGTCTATAGAATTCTACTCCATATGGACGGCATTTTGATGGTTTTTGTTTAAAGAGGACCACAATAATAAGCGAAGTCCCCAGAGAATTCTTGACCTATAAAGGCATTTGGCTAGGATTTTTTATATTTCGAAAGCATTATAAAAACTCCACTTTAGTGATGCCGAAATTTTTGCACAGAATCATTTTAAGCAACCAAATTCCAAGTATCCTTTAGAACACAACGAATAATTCTCACATTACACAAAGTAACCAAGGAATAGTGTGACATATTATTGTTACAAACTGTTATCCTTCAATTCAAAACAGAGGAGAGTGGCGGAAGAATGACTCTCTTTTGAAATAAGAGTCGGAAGAACGAAAAATAGTAACAAACCCAAAATATTTGGTAAATAGTAAAGGAAAAAGGACACGATGACAAATTGAATTCGCAAGAAATAACACGGCATAGTAAAAGGACTTCAAAGGATCCTTCTTTCTGCTATTGAGAAATATGAAATGACAATTATTTCTCAATTACAATGAGTGTTAGTTAGGATATGACACTTGTAAGTGTCTTGGGGAGGATATCGAGGGGAAATCTTTAACACGGTTGGATTGACTGAGGGACAGAGGAAATGAGACGGATTTTATTGGATTTAGTTAGGTTCAGATTAGGCTAAGTTTGGAGGGATGTAGAGTTAATAAAAATGAAAATAAGTTGCAACAAATGTGGAAATCTTATGGAATATAAGGGGATGTGGATATGGTAAAGATCTTTTCGTGGGTCTCAGAACAAAAACAAAATTTATAATAAAACTTGAGTTAAAATTGGCAAAAAATGCGAAGCCGCCCCACAGTCGATGTGTCTGAGGAGCCTTCCTAAACCAAAGGCGAAACATGCATGTCACACAGTGGTGATTGTGTGGGTTCGTATCGTCGGCTTTCCTTTTTCAAAAAGCATCTTGGTCAGTAAGCTCGTCTCTAACGAGAAATTAATTAAAAAATCAATAAAAAATTACCTTCGCATAATAGGCAAAATTTTCAAATAAAAAAAAAAATGTTTCTTTAAATATTTTTCACGACTCTTCAGATCAATAAAGTTGGGTTTTTAAAAAAAATTATTAATTGACCTTAACTAAAATAGGATTTAGGACATTAGGACAATTTATTCATGGACTGTCATATAAAGTAACGTGAGGTTTTCAACTACTTCGTCATGGAACATGGATTTATTTATTATCCCTCAGCCCACTGAACAATTATATTTCACTGAGCAATTATATATCAAACAAATATTTTTCACCGACAAACGGATCGCTACAAGGGTAAAAAAAAAAATATTTCTTTAAATATTTTTCACGACTCTTCAGATCAATAAAGTTGGGTTTTTAAAAAAATTATTAATTGACCTTAACTAAAATAGGATTTAGGACATTAGGACAATTTATTCATGGACTGTCATATAAAGTAACGTGAGGTTTTCAACTACTTCGTCATGGAACATGGATTTATTTATTATCCCTCAGCCCACTGAACAATTATATTTCACTGAGCAATTATATATCAAATATTTTTCACCGACAAACGGATCGCTACAAGGGTATACCTAGAAGAAAATTCGCATTTGTAACCATTTGAAGATTTTTTAATTCGCATCCGCTAGTATTCTTAGAATAGTTAACCATTGTCCTTAGTCATCCACAAATCCTCAAGATGAATGACAATTTTTTTCTATTTCAGCGCCACACATTTGGCTACCATATCCACAAAAAAGGCAAATCACTCCCCAGTAACGAACAAGTGAAATTCAACACTCATTGTAATTGTGAAATTATTGTTATTTCATAATTCCAGGTATGGCAGGACTTTGATGTCATTCCTAGGCCGCCCAGTTTCTTGCGAATTCTGCTTGTCATTGTATTCCTTTTTTCGTTTTGTATTTATAAAACATTTTGGGTTTGTTGTTATTACCATTCGAAAGGAAATTATTGCCGGCAAAGGTAAGTCGCACACCTACTTTAATGATTGGTGTAAAGTGAGAAATGAATGCGTGATGTAGCCATAAGAAATTCTGCGAAAATTTTCGGCAAATATAGAAGAGACTGCGGAAAAATTTGGAATCTGTGGAAGGAATTAATACCAGTTAAAGGTCGTCCATTTATTGATACCTACCACCGGTTTTCTGTATGTAGAAGATCTTTTAAACGTGTTCAGTAAATGGACGTTCTTTAAACGGTCTCCTGACAATAGAAGACCACGTACACCTCTTCTTTCTATACGTTACCCTTTAAAAATAATAACAAGTAAAAAACTTAAAAATAGAAATTCAGCTGAGCCCGGCTGGGATTCGAACCTAACAGACAATGTTGCCGACGTCTTAGCGTTCTGAACCACAATCCACTTAAAAAATCTTTCGATGTAAAAGACATATACAGTCTACGATGGGAAAAAAATCCATTGGCTGTAATATGAATGTAATATTGAAAAATTGATTTCTGGAATAGAAGGGGGACAAATGAGTCGTCTTTGGAAATAAAAAGCTTCAATTTGAAATTCACAAATGCAAATTTGCAATCTTGGATGTATAAATAGGGGCTCCAAATGGCGAAAATTGTCTAGCAACAACAACATCTAATATGCCTGATGATGTTAACCTAACCAGCTAACGAAACGATCGTCGCATAGCGGTTGATTTGTGTGTAGGACTTCGCTATATATCAATTTTTCAATGTAATCTCCTTAGGTCATGAAGCTCGATTAATTAAATTAATTAAATCTCACAAATAATGGCCTTCGCCCGTAGAAAGGCAAAAACTTAAAAATAAAAAGTCGTTAAGTTCGTCCGGGCCGAACTTTTTATACCCTCCACCATAAAATAGTCTTAATTAAAATGGAATAATTAGGGTCCTTTTACAGTTTTAGGTGGAACAACTTTTCGACAATGGATAGACTCCTACAGGCTCCCACTATTGCTTAAATTACACTGTGAACACAAATGTTGGGGCAGAGATAATTCCTTTTGGAGATGAAAGCTCTTGGTGTGTGTATATTAAAAACCCCGAAGGACAGATGCGCCGTGAGTCGAACTTCTGCGTTATGGCGTGATGAAGTTTTTGCAAGAGAACCTGTAAGCCATCATGAATTAGCATTATATCTTTGTTTGTTGTTTTTGTAGAGCACTTAAGCAACAGTGAACAAAGATATAACGCTAATTCCTGATGGCCCACAGGATCTCTAACAAAAATTTAATCACGCCATAACGCGGAAGTTCGACTCACGGCGGATCTGTCACCAAGGACTTTCTTTCCCAAGAGGAACTTTCCGTGCCCCAGACGTTCACCTCCATTTTGTTGCACAGTGTTATCTAATCTAAAAAAATGTGTTCAGCTAGGTGAAAGGTACCACCTACGGGGCTATATCAAAGAGTGAACTTATCTTTAAATTTTTTGGCAGAAAAGTTTTATAGCTGCAGGGAACTTCAAGAGTCAAATTGAGGGTAGTTTCATCAAAACAATGTAGACCCTCAAAAATGGACCCATGTTGACGAATTTTAGTGAAGAAATTTCGTGACCATTGAAAATTACCGAAAATCGGGTGGTACAGTTATATGGGGGGATATACCAAAACATGGACCTATGTGTATTGACGATTATTTTTGAATAGACAAACTTGTAGCTAAAATTCTCAAAATACCGATCATTACAGCTAGTTCGGTTAAAACTTGCAGCTAAAATTCTCAAAACACCGAAAATCGGGAGGTACCGATATATGGGGTCTATACCAAAACATGGACCTATGTTGACGATGTTTGGTGGAGATGTTTCATGACCACTGAGAACCTCAAATGTCAAATTGCAGATAGTTCGGTTACAAATTGTGGCTATAATTCTCAAAATACCGAAAATCGGGCTATACCAAAACATGGACCTATGTTGACGATGTTTGGTGGAGATACTTCATGAACACTGAGAACCTCAAATGTAAAATTGCAGATAGTTCGGTTACAAATTGTGGCTAAAATTCTCAAAATACCGAAAATCGGGAGGTACCGTTGTATGGGGGCTATACCAAAACATGGACCTATGTTGACGATGTTTGGTGGAGATATTTTATGACCACTGAGAACCTTAAATGGCAAATTACAGCTAGTTCGGTTTAAAATTGTAGCTAAAGTTCTCAAAATACCGAAAATCGGGAGGTACCGATATATGGGGGCTATACCAAAACATGGACCTATGCCCATATCCTCTGAGATATAAGTTTGTTGATCACTAGGGACCCTAAGTGCCAAATTATAGCTAATTCGGTCTGCAAAAGTGGCGAAGAACGTCAAAACACCTCAAATCCGGAGGTACCGTTATATGGGGGCTATACCAAAGAGTGAACCGATATAGCCCATCTTCGAACTTGACCTGCCGATGGAAAAAAGACCCTCGTGTGCAAAATTTCAGCACTCTATCTCAATTATTGCGGACGCTAGAGTGATTACAACAGACGGACATGGCTAGATCGTCTTAGAATTTTATTCTGATCAAGAATATACATATATACTTTGTAGGGTCGCAAATGGTTAGTTCGATGTGTTACAAACGGAATGACAAACTTAATATACCCTCCATACTATGGTGGAGGGTGTAAAAAACGTATTCTTGATGACCTATTTCAGGACTGTAGAAGATCTTCCAAAATATATTCTGCGAAGAAATAAGTTTAAAAATGACACCTATAGAAAACATATAAAAATCCCGCGGACCTTTCCTATTAAAGGCCCTTCAAAACTTCAGAACATCTTTTGGAAGTATTCAGTCTGTAGAAAGCACTTTAAATGTCGCCTAACTATTGAAGGCCTTGTAAAGATTTTCTGCCTATAGAATACCTATTAGAGCTCTTCTGTCCGAAGAAGATATCTTCAGTATTGGGAAGACCTTATAAAGGTCTTCTGTCTATGGAATACCTTTCTATCGAAGACGTTCCAAAAGTTTCCTGTCTATAGAAGACCTATTAAAGAATTTTTATATATAGAAGACCGTCTTTAGGTCTTCCTTTTATGGAAGACCTTTTGTCTGCAGTAAGAGAAATTTTAAACGACTGTGCCTCTAAGGGGAACTCTAAAGTTCCTCTCTCAATAGAAGCCCATACAAAAATTTTGTTGATTATAGAAGAACTCATCTTTAAATTTTTCCCATGCAAAACAAAGCACCTCAAATTACATCTCCCCATAACATGACCATATGATTCTCAAAGAAGTGCCGAAATATTTCGCAGAAAATCCTTTTTCAAACTCTGCTTTAAAAAAAATAATAACACAACATTGCCACAATGTTGTGTTGTCTCACATTACAAAGGCTTCACATAAAAATGATGCGGCAAAATTTGTGTTCTGAATGTAGTCAAAGGGAGATTTGTCGCAAAGGCATAAAGGACAAGTCGGCCTACAAAACAAACAAAAATATTTTGTAAATACAAAAGAGGAAACCATAAAATTCGCCAGAATTGTAACGGCATTTATAAAGGACTTTAAAGACACTTTGAAACGACCAAACGTGATAGTCTGAGGATATTTCTTAGAATAATTATATGAATCCTTCCTACGTTAATTTTTCTAATATGGTAATCATGTGTTAAGGATAATAAAAAGTTGTTAGGCTTGGCATTGAAAATACTTTCTCCACAAACTCTAGGAAATTTCAAGGGGTTTTATTTTAATTTCCATACCACATTACCCTCTCTTGAACGTGCCCATTGCCATTGAAATTGTCTGATTGTCAATTTGTTGAAGATTTTGTGGTTTTTAGTTGCTTCAGTTTTTTGTTGTTGTATGATCTGCCGATGCTGACAGCATGTCTGCCACATGTGGCCGAATTTGTGATTTTCTTATTATCACATTAACAAGAGTTTTTGCATGTATCACTACGGGAATGTATGGCAGGCAGACACAGTGGGTGACATTGCAAAAATGTGTGGAAAGGCTGTTTTCTTATTGGGTATTTGGTAGAGCAATGGAAAAATATTCTTTAAAAAATCCACGTTAGGTAGAGCAATGGAAAAATATTCTTTAAAAAATCCACGTTTGGTAGAGCAATGGAAAAATATTCTATAAAAAATCCACGTTTGGTAGAGCAATGGAAAAATAATCTTTAAAAAATCCACGTTTGGTAGAGCAATGGAAAAATATTCTTTAAAAAATCCACGTTTGGTAGAGCAATGGAAAAATATTCTTTAAAAAATCCACGTTTGGTAGAGCAATGGAAAAATATTCTTTAAAAAATCCACGTTTGGTAGAGCAATGGAAAAATATTCTTTAAAAAATCCACGTTTGGTAGAGCAATGGAAAAATATTCTTTAAAAAATCCACGTTTGGTAGACCAATGGAAAAATATTCTTTAAAAATCCACGTTTGGTAGGCCAATGGCAAAATATTCATTAAAAAATCCACGTTTGGTAGGCCAATGGAAAAATGTTCTTTAAAAAATCCACGTTTGGTAGGCCAATGGAAAAATATTCTTTAAAAAATCCACTTTTGGTAGACCAATGGAAAAATAATCTTTAAAAAATCCACGTTTGGTAGAGCAATGGAAAAATAATCTTTAAAAAATCCACGACTGGTAGAGCAATGGAAAAATATTCTTTAAAAAATCCACGTTTGGTAGACCAATGGAAAAATATTCTTTAAAAAATCCACGTTTGGTAGAGCAATGGAAAAATATTCTTTAAACAATCCACGTTTGGCAGAGCAATTGAAAAATAATCTTTAAAAAATCCACGTTTGGTAGAGCAATTGAAAAATATTCTTTAAAAAATCCACGTTTGGTAGAGCAATGGAAAAATATTCTTTAAAAAATCCACGCTTGGTAGAGCAATGGAAAAATAATCTTTAAAAAATCCACGTTTGATAGAGCAATGGAAAAATATTCTTTAAAAAATCCACGCTTGGTAGAGCAATGGAAAAATAATCTTTAAAAAATCCACGTTTGGTAGAGCAATGGAAAAATATTCTTTAAAAAATCCACGTTTGGTAGAGCAATGGAAAAATATTCTTTAAAAAATCCACGTTTGGTAGAGCAATGGAAAAATATTCTTTAAAAAATCCACGTTTGGTAGAGCAATGGAAAAATATTCTTTAAAAAATCCACGTTTGGTAGAGCAATGGAAAAATATTCTTTAAAAAATCCATGTTTGGTAGAGCAATGGAAAAATATTCTTTAAAAAATCCACGTTTGGTAGAGCAATGGAAAAATATTCTTTAAAAAATCCACGTTTGGTAGAGCAATGGAAAAATATTCTTTAAAAAATCCACGCTTGGTAGAGCAATGGAAAAATAATCTTTAAAAAATCCACGTTTGATAGAGCAATGGAAAAATATTCTTTAAAAAATCCACGCTTGGTAGAACAATGGAAAAATAATCTTTAAAAAATCCACGTTTGGTAGAGCAATGGAAAAATATTCTTTAAAAAATCCACGTTTGGTAGAGCAATGGAAAAATATTCTTTAAAAAATCCACGTTTGGTAGAGCAATGGAAAAATATTCTTTAAAAAATCCACGTTTGGTAGAGCAATGGAAAAATATTCTTTAAAAAATCCACGTTTGGTAGAGCAATGGAAAAATATTCTTTAAAAAATCCATGTTTGGTAGAGCAATGGAAAAATATTCTTTAAAAAATCCACGTTTGGTAGAGCAATGGAAAAATATTCTTTAAAAAATCCACGTTTGGTAGAGCAATGGAAAAATATTCTTTAAAAAATCCACGTTTGGTAGAGCAATGGAAAAATATTCTTTAAAAAATCCACGTTTGGTAGAGCAATGAAAAAATATTCTTTAAAAAATCCACGTTTGGTGGAGCAATGATAAAATATTCTTTAAAAAATCCACGTTTGGTAGAGCAATGGAAAAATATTCTTTAAAAAATCCACGTTTGGTAGAGCAATGGAAAAATATTCTTTAAAAAATCCACGTTTGGTAGAGCAATGGAAAAATATTCTTTAAAAAATCCACGTTTGGTAGAGCAATGGAAAAATATTCTTTAAAAAATCCACGTTTGGTAGAGCAATGAAAAAATATTCTTTAAAAAATCCACGTTTGGTGGAGCAATGATAAAATATTCTTTAAAAAAATCCACGTTTGGTAGACCAATGGAAAAATATTCTTAAAAAAATCCACGTTTGGTAGAGCAATGGAAAATTATTCTTTAAAAAATCCACCTTTGGTAGACCAATGGAAAAATATTCTTTAAAAAATCCACCCTTGGTAGACCAATGGAAAAATATTCTTTAAAAAATCCACGTTTGGTAGACCAATAGAAAAATATTCTTTAAAAAATCCACGTTTGGTAGACCAATGGAAAAATATTCTTTAAAAAATCCACCCTTGGTAGACCAATGGAAAAATATTCTTTACAAAATCCACGCTTGGTAGACCAATGGAAAAATATTCTTTAAAAAATCCACCCTTGGTAGACCAATGGAAAAATATTCTTTACAAAATCCACGCTGGGAAAATATTCTTTACAAAATCCACCAATGGAAAAATATTCTTTACAAAATCCACGTTTGGTAGGCCAATGGAAAAATATTCTTTACAAAATCCACGTTTGGTAGACCAATGGAAAAATATTCTTTAAAAAATCCACGTTTGGTAGACCAATGGAAAAATATTCTTTAAAAAATCCACGTTTGGTAGACCAATGGAAAAATATTCTTTACAAAATCCACGTTTGGTAGGCCAATGGAAAAATATTCTTTACAAAATCCACGCTTGGTAGACCAATGGAAAAATATTCTTTAAAAAATCCACCCTTGGTAGACCAATGGAAAAATATTCTTTACAAAATCCACGTTTGGTAGACCCAAGGAAAAATTATTTTTAAAAAATCCACGTTTGGTAGACCAAAGGAAAAATTATTTTTAAAAAATCCACGTTTGGTAGACCAATGGAAAAATATTCTTAAAAAAATCCACGTTTGGTAGAGCAATGTAAAATTATTCTTTAAAAAATCCACGTTTGGTAGACCAATGGAAAAATATTCTTTAAAAAATCCACCTTTGGTAGACCAATGGAAAAATATTCTTAAAAAAATCCACGTTTGGTAGAGCAATGTAAAATTATTCTTTAAAAAATCCACGTTTGGTAGACCAATGGAAAAATATTCTTTAAAAAATCCACGTTTGGTAGACCAATGGAAAAATATTCTTAAAAAAATCCACGTTTGGTAGAGCAATGTAAAATTATTCTTTAAAAAATCCACGTTTGGTAGTCCAATGGAAAAATATTCTTTAAAAAATCCACGTTTGGTAGACCAATGGAAAAATATTCTTAAAAAAATCCACGTTTGGTAGAGCAATGTAAAATTATTCTTTAAAAAATCCACGTTTGGTAGACCAATGGAAAAATATTCTTTAAAAAATCCACCTTTGGTAGACCAATGGAAAAATATTCTTTAAAAAATCCACGTTTGGTAGACCAATGGAAAAATATTCTTTAAAAAATCCACGTTTGGTAGACCAATGGAAAAATATTCTTTAAAAAATCCACGTTTGGTAGACCAATGGAAAAATATTCTTTAAAAAATCCACGTTTGGTAGACCAATGGAAAAATATTCTTAAAAAAATCCACGTTTGGTAGAGCCATGTAAAATTATTCTTTAAAAAATCCACCTTTGGTAGACCAATGGAAAAATATTCTTTAAAAAATCCACCTTTGGTAGACCAATGGAAAAATATTCTTTAAAAAATCCACGTTTGGTAGACCAATGGAAAAATATTCTTTAAAAAATCCACGTTTGGTAGACCAATGGAAAAATATTCTTTAAAAAATCCACGTTTGGTAGACCAATGGAAAAATATTCTTAAAAAAATCCACGTTTGGTAGAGCAATGTAAAATTATTCTTTAAAAAATCCACCTTTGGTAGACCAATGGAAAAATATTCTTTAAAAAATCCACCTTTGGTAGACCAATGGAAAAATATTCTTTAAAAAATCCACGTTTGGTAGACCAATGGAAAAATATTCTTTAAAAAATCCACGTTTGGTAGACCAATGGAAAAATATTCTTTAAAAAATCCACGTTTGGTAGACCAATGGAAAAATATTCTTAAAAAAATCCACGTTTGGTAGAGCAATGTAAAATTATTCTTTAAAAAATCCACCTTTGGTAGACCAATGGAAAAATATTCTTTAAAAAATCCACGTTTGGTAGACCAATGGAAAAATATTCTTTAAAAAATCCACGTTTGGTAGACCAATGGAAAAATATTCTTTAAAAAATCCACGTTTGGCAGACCAATGGAAAAATATTCTTTAAAAAATCCACGTTTGGTAGACCAATGGAAAAATATTCTTAAAAAAATCCACGTTTGGTAGAGCAATGTAAAATTATTCTTTAAAAAATCCACCTTTGGTAGACCAATGGAAAAATATTCTTTAAAAAATCCACCTTTGCTAGACCAATGGAAAAATATTCTTTAAAAAATCCACGTTTGGTAGATTAATGGAAAAATATTCTTTAAAAAATCCACGTTTGGTATGTAGACCAATGGAAAAATATTCTTTAAAAAATCCACGTTTGGTAGGCCAATGGAAAAATATTCTTTAAAAAATCCACGGTTGGAAGGCAAATGGAAAATTATTCTTTAAAAAATCCACGTTTGGTAGACCAATGGAAAAATATTCTTTAAAAAATCCACGTTTGGTAGACCAATGGAAAAATATTCTTTAAAAAATCCACGTTTGGTAGACCAATGGAAAAATATTCTTTAAAAAATCCACGTTTGGTAGACCAATGGAAAAATATTCTTTAAAAAATCCACGTTTGGTAGACCAATGGAAAAATATTCTTTAAAAAATCCACGTTTGGTAGACCAATGGAAAAATATTCTTAAAAAAATCCACGTTTGGTAGAGCAATGTAAAATTATTCTTTAAAAAATCCACGTTTGGTAGACCAATGGAAAAATATTCTTTAAAAAATCCACGTTTGGTAGAGCAATGGAAAAATATTCTTTAAAAAATCCACGTTTGGTAGATCAATAGAAAAATATTCTTTAAAAAATCCACGTTTGGTAGACCAATGGAAAAATATTCTTTAAAAAATCCACGTTTGGTAGATCAATGGAAAAATATTCTTTAAAAAATCCACGTTTGGTAGACCAATGGAAAAATATTCTTTAAAAAATCCACGTTTGGTAGATCAATGGAAAAATATTCTTTAAAAAATCCACGTTTGGTAGACCAATGGAAAAATATTCTTTAAAAAAATCCACGTTTGGTAGGCCAATGGAAAAATATTCTTTAAAAAATCCACGTTTGGTAGGCCAATGGAAAAATATTCTTTAAAAAATCCACGTTTGGTAGACCAATGGAAAAATATTCTTTAAAAAATCCACGTTTGGTAGGCCAATGGAAAAATATTCTTTAAAAAATCCACGTTTGGTAGGCCAATGGAAAAATATTCTTTAAAAAATCCACGTTTGGTAGACCAATGGAAAAATATTCTTTAAAAAATCCACGTTTGGTAGGCCAATGGAAAAATATTCTTTAAAAAATCCACGTTTGGTAGGCCAATGGAAAAATATTCTTTAAAAAATCCACGTTTGGTAGGCCAATGGAAAAATATTCTTTAAAAAATCCACGTTTGGTAGACCAATGGAAAAATATTCTTTAAAAAATCCACGTTTGGTAGAGCAATGGAAAAATATTCTTTAAAAAATCCACGTTTGGTAGGCCAATGGAAAAATATTCTTTAAAAAATCCACGTTTGGTAGGCCAATGGAAAAATATTCTTTAAAAAATCCACGTTTGGTAGGCCAATGGAAAAATATTCTTTAAAAAATCCACGTTTGGTAGGCCAATGGAAAAATATTCTTTAAAAAATCCACGTTTGGTAGGCCAATGGAAAAATATTCTTTAAAAAATCCACGTTTGGTAGAGCAATGGAAAAATATTCTTTAAAAAATCCACGTTTGGTAGATCAATGGAAAAATATTCTTTAAAAAATCCACGTTTGGTAGACCAATGGAAAAATATTCTTTAAAAAATCCACGTTTGGTAGATCAATGGAAAAATATTCTTTAAAAAATCCACGTTTGGTAGACCAATGGAAAAATATTCTTTAAAAAAATCCACGTTTGGTAGAACAATGGAAAAATATTCTTTAAAAAATCCACGATTGGTAGAACAATGGAAAAATATTCTTTAAAAAATCCACGTTTGGTAGGCCAATGGAAAAATATTCTTTAAAAAATCCACGTTTGGTAGGCAAATGGAAAAATATTCTTTAAAAAATCCACGTTTGGTAGGCCAATGGAAAAATATTCTTTAAAAAATCCACGTTTGGTAGGCCAATGGAAAAATATTCTTTAAAAAATCCACGTTTGGTAGGCCAATGGAAAAATATTCTTTAAAAAATCCACGTTTGGTAGACCAATGGAAAAATATTCTTTAAAAAATCCACGTTTGGTAGAGCAATGGAAAAATATTCTTTAAAAAATCCACGTTTGGTAGATCAATGGAAAAATATTCTTTAAAAAATTCACGTTTGGTAGATCAATGGAAAAATATTCTTTAAAAAATCCACGTTTGGTAGATCAATGGAAAAATATTCTTTAAAAAATCCACGTTTGGTAGACCAATGGAAAAATATTCTTTAAAAAAATCCACGTTTGGTAGGCCAATGGAAAAATATTCTTTAAAAAATCCACGTTTGGTAGACCAATGGAAAAATATTCTTTAAAAAATCCACGTTTGGTAGATCAATGGAAAAATATTCTTTAAAAAAATCCACGTTTGGTAGACCAATGGAAAAATTATTTTTAAAATCCACGTTTGGTAGACCAATGGAAAAATTATTTTTAAAATCCACGTTTGGTAGACCAATGGAAAAATTATTTTTAAAAAATCCACGTTTGGTAGACCAATGGAAAAATTATTTTTAAAAAATCCACGTTTGGTAGACCAATGGAAAAATTATTTTTAAAAAATCCACGTTTGGTAGACCAATGGAAAAATTATTTTTAAAAAATCCACGTTTGGTAGACCAATGGAAAAATTATTTTTAAAAAATCCACGTTTGGTAGACCAATGGAAAAATTATTTTTAAAAAATCCACGTTTGGTAGACCAATGGAAAAATTATTTTTAAAAAATCCACGTTTGGTAGACCAATGGAAAAATTATATTTAAAAAATCCACGTTTGGTAGGCCAATGGAAAAATATTCTTTAAAAACTCCACGTTTGGTAGGCCAATGGAAAAATATTCTTTAAAAATCCACGTTTGGTAGGCCAATGGAAAAATATTCTTTAAAAAATCCACGTTTGGTAGGCCAATGGAAAAATATTCTTTAAAAAATCCACGTTTGGTAGGCCAATGGAAAAATATTCTTTAAAAAATCCACGTTTGGTAGGCCAATGGAAAAATATTCTTTAAAAAATCCACGTTTGGTAGGCCAATGGAAAAATATTCTTTAAAAAATCCACGTTTGGTAGACCAATGGAAAAATATTCTTTAAAAAATCCACGTTTGGTAGACCAATGGAAAAATATTCTTTAAAAAATCCACGTTTGGTAGATCAATGGAAAAATATTCTTTAAAAAATCCACGTTTGGTAGACCAATGGAAAAATATTCTTTAAAAAAATCCACGTTTGGTAGGCCAATGGAAAAATATTCTTTAAAAAATCCACGTTTGGTAGACCAATGGAAAAATATTCTTTAAAAAATCCACGTTTGGTAGATCAATGGAAAAATATTCTTTAAAAAATCCACGTTTGGTAGACCAATGGAAAAATATTCTTTAAAAAAATCCACGTTTGGTAGGCCAATGGAAAAATATTCTTTAAAAAATCCACGTTTGGTAGACCAATGGAAAAATATTCTTTAAAAAATCCACGTTTGGTAGATCAATGGAAAAATATTCTTTAAAAAATCCACGTTTGGTAGACCAATGGAAAAATTATTTTTAAAATCCACGTTTGGTAGACCAATGGAAAAATTATTTTTAAAATCCACGTTTGGTAGACCAATGGAAAAATTATTTTTAAAAAATCCACGTTTGGTAGACCAATGGAAAAATTATTTTTAAAAAATCCACGTTTGGTAGACCAATGGAAAAATTATTTTTAAAAAATCCACGTTTGGTAGACCAATGGAAAAATTATTTTTAAAAAATCCACGTTTGGTAGACCAATGGAAAAATTATTTTTAAAAAATCCACGTTTGGTAGACCAATGGAAAAATTATTTTTAAAAAATCCACGTTTGGTAGACCAATGGAAAAATTATATTTAAAAAATCCACGTTTGGTAGGCCAATGGAAAAATATTCTTTAAAAACTCCACGTTTGGTAGGCCAATGGAAAAATATTCTTTAAAAATCCACGTTTGGTAGGCCAATGGAAAAATATTCTTTAAAAAATCCACGTTTGGTAGGCCAATGGAAAAATATTCTTTAAAAAATCCACGTTTGGTAGGCCAATGGAAAAATATTCTTTAAAAAATCCACGTTTGGTAGGCCAATGGAAAAATATTCTTTAAAAAATCCACGTTTGGTAGGCCAATGGAAAAATATTCTTTAAAAAATCCACGTTTGGTAGACCAATGGAAAAATATTCTTTAAAAAATCCACGTTTGGTAGACCAATGGAAAAATATTCTTTAAAAAATCCACGTTTGGTAGACCAATGGAAAAATATTCTTTAAAAAATCCACGTTTGGTAGAGCAATGGGAAAATATTCTTTAAAAAATCCACGTTTGGTAGAGCAATGGGAAAATATTCTTTAAAAAATCCACGTTTGGTAGAGCAATTTAAAAATATTCTTTAAAAAAGCCACGTTTGGTAAAGCAATGGAAAAATATTCTTTAAAAAAATCCACGTTTGGTAGAGCAATGGAAAAATATTCTTTAAAAAATCCACGTTTGGTAGAGCAATGGAAAAATATTCTTTAAAAAATCCACGTTTGGTAGAGCAATGGAAAAATATTCTTTAAAAAATCCACGTTTGGTAGAGCAATGGAAAAATATTCTTTAAAAAATCCACGTTTGGTAGAGCAATGGAAAAATATTCTTTAAAAAAGCCACGTTTGGTAGAGCAATGGAAAAATTATTTTTAAAAAAATCCCCGTTTGGTAGAGCAATGGAAAAATATTCTTTAAAAAATCCACGTTTGGTAGAGCAATGGAAAAATATTCTTTAAAAAATCCACGTTTGGTAGAGCAATGGAAAAATATTCTTTAAAAAATCCACGTTTGGTAGAGCAATGGAAAAATATTCTTTAAAAAATCCACGTTTGGTAGAGCAATGGAAAAATATTCTTTAAAAAAGCCACGTTTGGTAAAGCAATGGAAAAATATTCTTTAAAAAAATCCACGTTTGGTAGAGCAATGGAAAAATATTCTTTAAAAAATCCACGTTTGGTAGAGCAATGGAAAAATATTCTTTAAAAAATTCACGTTCGGTAGAGCATTGAAAAAATATTCTTTAAAAAATCCACGTTTGGTAGAGCAATGGAAAAATATTCTTTAAAAAATTCACGTTCGGTAGAGCATTGAAAAAATATTCTTTAAAAAATCCACGTTTGGTAGAGCAGTGGAAAAATATTCTTTAAAAAATCCACGTTTGGTAGAGCATTGGAAAAATATTCTTTAAAAAATCCACGTTTGGTAGAGCAATGGAAAAATATTCTTTAAAAAATCCACGTTTGGTAGACCAATGGAAAAATATTCTTTAAAAAATCCACGTTTGGTAGAGCAATGGAAAAATATTCTTTAAAAAATCCATGTTTGGTAGACCAATGGAAAAATATTCTTTAAAAAATCCACGTTTGGTAGAGCAATGGAAAAATATTCTTTAAAAAAATCCACGTTTGGTAGGCCAATGGAAAAATATTCTTTGAAAAATCCACGTTTGGTAGACCAATGGAAAAATATTCTTTAAAAAATCCACGTTTGGTAGACCAATGGAAAAATATTCTTTAAAAAATCCACGTTTGGTAGAGCAATGGAAAAATATTCTTTAAAAAAATCCACGTTTGGTAGACCAATGGAAAAATATTCTTTAAAAAATCCACGTTTGGTAGACCAATGGAAAAATATTCTTTAAAAAACCCACGTTTGGTAGACCAATGGAAAAATATTCTTTAAAAAATCCACGTTTGGTAGAGCAATGGAAAAATATTCTTTAAAAAATCCACGTTTGGTAGACCAATGGAAAAATATTCTTTAAAAAATCCACGTTTGGTAGACCAATGGAAAAATATTCTTTAAAAAATCCACGTTTGGTAGGCCAATGGAAAAATATTCTTTAAAAAATCCACGTTTGGTAGAGCAATGGAAAAATATTCTTTAAAAAATCCACGTTTGGTAGAGCAATGGAAAAATATTCTTTAAAAAAATCCACGTTTGGTAGGCCAATGGAAAAATATTCTTTGAAAAATCCACGTTTGGTAGACCAATGGAAAAATATTCTTTGAAAAATCCACGTTTGGTAGACCAATGGAAAAATATTCTTTAAAAAATCCACGTTTGGTAGAGCAATGGAAAAATATTCTTTAAAAAATCCACGTTTGGTAGAGCAATGGAAAAATATTCTTTAAAAAATCCACGTTTGGTAGAGCAATGGAAAAATATTCTTTAAAAAATCCACGTTTGGTGGAGCAATGGAAAAATATTCTTTAAAAAGGCCACGTTTGGCAGAGCAATGAAAAAATATTCTTTAAAAAGGCCACGTTTGGCAGAGCAATGAAAAAATATTCTTTAAAAAATCCACGCTTGGTAGACCAATGGAAAAATATTCTTTAAAAAATCCACGCTTGGCAGACCAATGGAAAAAATATTTTTAAAAAATCCACGTTTGGTAGACCAATGGAAAAATTATTTTTAAAAAATCCACGTTTGGTAGACCAATGGAAAAATTATTTTTAACAAGTGAGCAAAGGCTATAGTCGGGACGGGACCGACCATGTGATACCCTACACCACTACCCCTGTGCATAAACTTTTCACTGGTAAACATTTCTTTTAGGGAATATAATCCGACTACGACCAAAAATAATATGCCTCTTTCTCTCTGGGACCCCCATAAGCAACCAAAATTTCGTGACCATCCGATCAAAATTACGACCTGTAGCTTGATTGCAAAAAATGGAAGAATTGGATGCATTACCGACTATTGTGGTATCTCCCTTGTTTGACCACCTTCGCCAACCTGCTTTACACCAATGTAAAGGTAATATTTTCTTCTTCCATTGACAGGCTTTGCCGTTGGAATACCCCTACTAGAAGCCGATATATTCACAAAGAATAAAACTTTGAATTTGTCTCCAAATGAGTTTTTCCCCATTCCGACCCCTAAATATTATCCGACTATCACCAAAATCAATAGGCTTCTTCCTCTTTGGGGCCCCCATCTACCCCCAAAAATTTCGTCACTATCCGATCAAAATTCCAACATGTAGCTTGATTACAAAAAATGGAAATATTGGGTATATTACTGAATTTTGCAATATCTCGGTTTGCTCACTTACGCCAACATACTTTGCATCAATATAAACGAGATCTTTTCTTCTTCCATTGACGGGTATTCCTTTTGGAATACTCCATCCAGAAGCGGAGATATTCGCATAAAAAAAACGTTGACTTTTCTCCACATAAGCTTTTCGCTTAGTCCGACTCCTGAATATTATCCGACCATCACCAGACTAAATAGGCTTCTTCCTCTATGGGACCCGCATCAACTCCCAAAAAATTCGTGACGATCCAATCAAAATTGCTACCTGTAGCGTGATTACAAAAAAATCGGAAAATGGGATGCATTATCTACTATTGCGATATCTCTGTTGTTTGACCACCTACGACAACCTGCTTTACATCCTTGTAAAGGTGATATTTTCTACTTTCCTTGCCGGGTTTTGCTTTAGATATACCTCTTAAAGAAACAGAGATATTGGCTTTGAAATAAAACGTTGACCTTTCTCCAAATAAGTGTTTGCCTATTCCGACCCCTGAATATCATCCGACCATCATCAAAATCAATAGGCTTCTTTCTCTTTGGGACCCCCATTAACCCCCAAAATTTCGTGACGATCCGATCAAAATTGCGACCTGTAGCGTGATTACAAAAAAATAGGAAAATGGGATGCATTATCGACTATAGCCATATCTCTGCTATTTGACCACCTACGACAACCTACTTTACATCGTTGTAAAGGTGATATTTTCTAATTTCCTTGCCAGGTTTTGCTTTTGATATACCTCTTAAAGAAACAGAGATATTGGCTTTAAAATAAAATGTTGACTTTTCTCCAAATAAGTGTTTGCCCAGTCCGACCCCTAATTATTATCCGACCATCAAAATCAATAGTCTTCTTCATCTATGAGACCCCCATTAACCCTCAAATTTTCGTGACGATCCGATCAAAATTGCGACCTGTAGCGTGATTTCCAAAAAAATAGAAAAATGGGATGTATTACCGACTATTGCGATATCTCCGTTATTTGGTTACCAACGCCGACCTGGTTTGCATCATTGTAAAGAGGGGATCTTCTACTTTCAGAGTCAGACTTTGCTTTTGGAAAGTTTTCAACCAAAGCTGTGATATTCGTCAATATAATTAAAATCGCAAACATGAAAATTGGGGTTTTATTTGCTTCTATTGTGATATCTTCGTTGTTTGATCACCTACGAGCACCTGCTTTACATCATTAGAAAGGTGATATTTTCTACTTTCATTGTCAGGTTTTGCTTTTGGTATACCCCATATACAAGCTGAGATATTCGCTTTGGAAAAAAACGTTGTCATTTTATCCACCTAAGTTTTTTGCCCTTTCCGACCCCTATATATTATCCGACCATCACCAAAATCTATAGGCTTCTTCCTCTCCGGGACCCCTATCAACATGCAAAATTTCGTGACGATCCGATCAAAATTGCGATCTGTAGCGTGATTACAAGGTTTAGATGGACAGACGGACAGACGGACGGACGGACGGACTGACGGACGGACACACATAGCCAGATCGACTCAGTTCGTCGAGACATTCATTTTGGTATATATAAGTATGGGTCTGCGACCATTATTTCGATGCGTTACAAACTTTTTGGTCAAAACCAACTTATAATACCCTCCCCACATAGTGGTGTAGGGTATAAAAAATCCACGTTTGGTAGACCAATGGAAAAATTATTTTTAAAAAATCCACGTTTGGTAGACCAATGGAAAAATTATTTTTAAAAAATCCACGTTTGGTAGACCAATGGAAAAATTATTTTTAAAAAATCCACGTTTGGTAGGCCAATGGAAAAATATTCTTTAAAAAATCCACGATTGGTAGGCCAATGGAAAAATATTCTTTAAAAAATCCACGTTTGGTAGAGCAATGGAAAAATGTTCTTTAAAAAATCCACGCTTGGTAGACCAATGGAAAAATATTCTTTAAAAAATCCACGTTTGGTAGGCCAATGGAAAAATATTTTTTAAAAAATCCACGTTTGGTAGAGCAATGGAAAAATGTTCTTTAAAAAATCCACGTTTGGTAGACCAATGGAAAAATATTCTTTAAAAAATCCACGTTTGGTAGACCAATGGAAAATGTTCTTTAAAAAATCCACGTTTGTAGACCAATGGAAAATTATTCTCTTTACTAAAAAACACGTTTAAAAGATACAAGTCCACGTATGGAAAAAAAATATTCCTGAAAAAATCCAGGGTTTGAAAAAACATTCCCTAAAAAATCCACGTTTGGGAAAAAACAATTTTAATCCACGTTTGGAAAAATATTCTTTAAAAATCTAGGTGTTGTGGTCTGTTGGTGTGCAAGAAATATTTTAGAAAAAAAATCCACTTTTTGGGTGTCCTTTGGATGTTTAAAATATAACTTTTAACTAAATCTTCCACTGTGTCATTATCACAATGTTATTTAACTGCAACGTATGTATGTCAAATGTGTTTGTAATTTTCTTATTTTATTATCAAGAACAACAACAACATTCCACACATTAGACTCATTAAAGGCGTTTTACTAAACAATGGTAATAACAATAATAACAAAAACACACATCCCAGCCAAATTCCCGGTCTGGAAGTACTTGAACTTCAACTAAACAAGAAATTCCTGGTAAGCGCCATATCATAAAACGACTCACGTTCCATGCGTTACGCTCATAAACTGCATATTGCAGTCATATTTAACACACATGTGAGTTGCTGGCTGGGATTAACCCGCAATTTAAGTGGCAATAAGAATTTTCGCTGCGGAAAGTAATGAGGGAATTTTTATCGTACGAAATTATTTTCAAGTTGGCAAATTGGAATGTTTTCACAACCGACAGGCAGACAGACAGATACAAAAGTGAAACATTTTTCTGATGGCATATTATAAGAAACATGTCTTAACAGACATGGCTTAAGAAGATGTCACGTAGCCATTCGGAGATGTTATTGCAAGATTTTCGCCTCTTTTGGAATGTGACAATTAATTTGGCATTCCCTTAAACTAACCCTAAAGCAGGCCTCGAAAACACCCAAATGTGTGTGTGGAGATTTGTTAAATCTCCTATACAAATCTTTCGGCCCTGCCCTAAGGCATTCTTGGGCATTCTTGTTAAACATTAACACCCACCCCAAAAGATTTTGTCGCAAAGGTAATTACAAAACGTTTCAATATCTCACCACGCTGGCTTACGAATTGTATGACATTAAATCTTACAATTGCGGCGTGTCAAAAGGAATCTCCTTCTCTGCTCTGGATTTAAATCTTTACTTTTGTTTAAATTGTTTTCTTAAAGATTTCTGCGAATCCCAGAATTTTAGTTTATGTTTCTTGTTTTCATCTACGCACGTGTGACATTTTTTGTCCAAGCAACAATTTTCTCCTTGAAATCTTTTTTCTTTATAAGAAAAAATAATTGTTTGTTTTTTATTGTGTCACTTTTCCACTAAAGAGTCACACACAAAAATTTACTTTAATTTTTTGTTGAAAATTGTTTTTTTTTAATGTTACCGTAAAATTTATCTGGAAACTAGGTCTTTGATGTGGAGGACATCATACTGTAGTTTGAATCCCAGAACTGGGTTAGTGTTGTAAAGTTGTAGCACGTACTATTTGTTAAGGTTGTTTGTTATAGTTTCCAGTTAAACTGGCCCTGTTTAGTGTTAAACAAAAACAAAATTAATTGTAATTGGAGCAAATTTCTGGGTAATCTAAAAGGATGTTAATGTAGAAATAATTATCATGGTATTCTAAGAATATCTGGGAATAAGAAATAATTTCACTATTAATGATAAAAAGTGAAAATTAAAAAAAAATATTTCTTAGGAATATATAAGCTGCAACACTAAATATGTAGAGGGTGAAATATGTTAATTGTAGATCGCAATAATAGTCCGATCGACGAAATCGGAAAAATTAAATAAGGTTTGGGATTATGATGCAGTAGAAATTTTCAATTTCAGGCGATGATCAGATAAATTTAAATTTTTAATTTAATTTTTAATATCATGAAGACATATTCTGACCAAATATATTGACTTTTCCTTTCCCGCCTATCGTGTTGATGTAGTTGGTCAAATAACAGAGTTACAGCCTAATATACACATTGCTCCCAAATACATACATAAATATTTAAATGTTATAGTGTAACCATAATCAAATGTCGCAGTCAAAATTTTGGACGACCATCGGATACTATTAGCGTGTGGAAATGACCATATTTTTGTGAAATTTAATTTAATTAAATGTTTGTTCATATTTTAATTTCTATTCTAGCAAAGTATATGATAAAAACAAGTAAGAACGGCGTTGTTATACCCTTCACCAAAAGTTGTATTGAAGTAAAATGGAATAATAAGTTTCCTTTCTTGTATGAAGAAGACTGTATACTACATTTCAGCAATTTCGGTAAAACAATGTGAGGCACCGTTCTATGGGGGCTATTTCAAAACGTCAATCTATACCGACAAATTTCTGACGGAATGTTTTTAGACTCAAAGAAGACTAAATACCAAATTTTCTATATTTCGGTAAGAGAATGTGGCTAAAACTTAAAAAGTGCCGAAAATTAAGAAGCTCGCTTCTATGGGGATATAGGAAGACGTGGACCTATACTGATAATACTCTTCTGGAATATTTTATAACTCTTGGAAGACTAAATAACGAATTTCAGCCATTTCGGTGGGATATTGACGTCGCAATCTTCAGTATTATGAAAATCGGGAGGTACGTTCTAGGTTAGGTTTAAAGATGCGCGACCTTAATTGATCATAGCCGCTTCACTCGGTGACCATAGGTCCATTGTGTTCATCCTGAAATTAGAAAGAAATAGAGGGATAGATGCGAAGGGTTCGTAGTAGAAGAAGGAGGAGATGATAGTGTGTGGTAGATAGCGTGAAAAATGCAGATTAAAACGAAAGAAAATTGTATGTTTGTAAAAAAAAAACCCAATAAAAACGATACTCTCAATTTTGTATGGGTGTAGCACTGTTTTCCCAAAGCCATTTGCACGACTTTGAGAAACGGACATGGGTTGCAGGATCTGCTGATGAGACTTCGGTGAGGGTAGAGAATTCGTAGTCACCCAATAGTCTCAGTCTATTGTATCTAAGCACTGGACAGGGACATATCAGATGCTCAATCGTCTCTAACTCTCCCTCATCCTTACAAAGCCTACAGAAGTCAATGCCGGTACCGTCCCATTTGCAAGTTCTTGACCTGATGCGACAGTGTCCAGTAATTACCCCTATCGCGATTCTGATCTCGGACTTACTAAGCAAAAGTAGTGATAAGGTTCTACGTGTCGATATAACTGGCCATAAATGTTTAGCCACCCGACACATCGGTTCCTCATGCCAAGCTCGACCGGATATATCCGAGTAGAACTTTACGAGCTCACCAATGAAATGACACATCGGCAGCCTCACACGGCATTCAGCCTGAGTACTTTCAGATTTAGAGCCTGTGCGAGCCAATTCGTCAACGATTTCATTACCCACAATATTGCAGTGTCCTGGTACCCAGCAAAAGACAACTGAGTTTTGAATTCTGCCAAGTATACGTCTACATTTATGAACAATTTCTGATTTTATTGTGCAGGATTTAAGAGTTTTTAGCGCAGCCTGGCTGTCAACAAACAGGACTACTCGCCTATCCGCACAAACTAAACCATCACGAATCAGTTCAAGGGCCTTCACTATTGCAAAGATTTCCGCTTGAAAAACGCTACAATTGTTATTCAATGAAAGTCGAATACCAAGCACCTCACAATATATACCTGATCCGGTGCTCTCCTCCATTTTTGAGCCATCAGTGTATATGGCCAATCTATCCGAAAAGGGTACACCATGCGTCCATTCACCTCTCTCTGGTAGGTAGATTTCTGTTGTACTAAAGTTTAAAGCTGGCGTAATGTAGTCGCTAACTTTAGAGCCGATCTGTAGACCCTTCGCTTGTAAGATGCTTGCGTGTCCTACTTGTTAAGATCGCCATGCCAGAATTTCGTTTAGTCTTATATCACTCCGGGAGGCCTGCAATTTAACCACCACATCTAGAGGTTGAAGGTTTAGGATCGCGTTAAGGGCCGCTTGTGGCGTACTTCTTACAGCTCCGGTGATTAGCAGAGAAGCCGTCCGCTGCACACTTTCCACCTTAGCCGTATTTTCGAGTGCTTTCCACCAGACCAGACATCCATATGTTAAAATGGGACAAACCACGGTGGCGTACAGACAGTATATAATATGTGGTTTGAGTCCCCAGCTTTTGCCGATCGAGTTCTTGCATGAGTACAATGCAATAATTCCTTTTTCTAGCTCGTTCCTCTGTATTTCTTTTCCATCGCAATTGTTGGTCCAGAACAATTCCTAGGTACTTGGCTTCCAGAGAGAGAGACTCAATTGCACCCCATCCAAAACAGGTAGAGGGAATTTGTCTATTTTCCTTTTCCTGGTGAAGAGGACAAGTTCCGTTTTGCCGGATTTACGCCTAAACCGTTGCGATGCGCCCACTTTGAGAGCTTTACTAAGGCCCCTTGCATTAATTCAGACAGAGTTGATGGAAACTTTCCACTGATGAGAATAACAACGTCATCAGCGTAGGCGACAATTTTCGTCCTGGCCATTTCAAATTATCTAAGAATCTCCTTACGCATCCTTGGGGTGTGCCTCTGTTAACAGACTTTCTGATTACACTCCCTCCTAACTGTGAATTTATGATCCTGCTCTCCAGCATCCTGTCAATCCATTGAATTAGGATGGAGGAGACACCCAGATTTGATAGCGCGTGATGGATTGACTCAAGCTTAACGTTATTAAACGCTCCCTCTATATCTAAGAAAGCTGCCAGCATGAAGTTTGAGCCGTACATATTCTTCTCGATGTGGCCCACCACCTCATCTAGTGCCGTCTCGATAGATTTTCCTCTAGTGTATGCGTGTTGCGCTACCGTTCTAAGGGGGCTATATCGAAACGAATTTTAGTCGGAAATGGGGCAATATGAAAGCGTGGACCTGTACAGACAAATTTCTGGCGAACAGTTTTATATCACACTGAAGACTAAATACCAAATTTCAGCCATTTTGGTGGAATATTGAAGCCACAACCTTCAAAATACGGAAAATCGGGAGGAACCTTCCCCTCCATATGGTGGAGGATATAAATTACAATAATGCAGAGGACACACTACGGAACTGGTGCTCAATATACAAGGGGGTTTCTTTATTATACCCTATACCACAATGTGGAAAGGGTATTATAAGTTTGTATGGATAAAAATACATGTAACACCGCGAAATATTCGTCGGAGACCCCCAATGTGGTATACCAATCTTCATATCTAGACGAGATAAAGCGATTTTGAGATGTGTGTCCGTCCGTTCGTCTGTCCATTATAAATTGTAACCACGATTCAGGCCGCAGTTATGGACCGATCGTCACGAATGGAGGTCGGGTTCAGATCAGAATAGATCCCTATTCTTATTGGTGATGATCGTGAAATATTAAGAGGGTGAAATGGACCAAAAACATAATATTTATCCAATTTTCTAGCGGCTCTGTAGGTTGCAATAATAGTCCGATCAACGCGTAATTTTAAATAAGGTAAGAGTATATCACAAAGGAGAAGCTTGTAATTTGAGATGTCGATCGGATAATATTTAGAGGGTTAAATGGACCAAAACTTTTGTGTAAAAATTCTGAAAAAAATTTAATATACATCTTATATCTTAATTCCTGGAAGTGACATTAAGGACAAGTGAGATATACTTGAAAGTGGAACGCTTGACCTTTCAATTGATGCCAATTATGTTGGTGTGAATGATCAGATAACAGAGTTACAGCCTAATATATTCCGTTATTTGTTTGTAGTGTAGTAATAAAATCGCTAGAAGTCGCAATTATACATCAATAGTCGCGAAATTTTGCACCGGGTAAGAGTATAGGTCGAAAAAGATGCATACAATTTTGAATGATGATCTGATATTCTTTAGCGGGTGAAATGGACCATTACTTTTGTATGAAAAATATAAAAAAATTATTTTTGGTCGATATTTAAATTCCTTGAGGACATATATATATTTTGCAAAGTAGCCTACATATGGAAAAAACTACTGACCTTTCCTCTGATGTAAATTGCAATAAAGTGTTTTCTAGAAAACGGGCCTACTGCCTAATATATAATGGGTTCTGTGTAGAGAACCACATTTTCCCATCGTCCTAGACCCCTTATTTGGTATGCCAAAATTCATATCTCGACGAGATAAAGCGATTTAGCGATGTGTGTCCGTCCATTAAAAATTGTAAACAAGCTTAAGGCCGCAATTATGGACCGATTGTGACGAATTTTTTAAGGAGGTTGGGTTCGGGCCATAATAGAAATGATTAGTTTTTGCTGATGATCGTGAAATGTTCAGGGAATGAAATGGACCAAAAACAAAATTTTAACCAAAATTTTTAGCGGCTCTGTAGGTCAAAATAATAAACCGCAAAATTTTAAACAAAGTTTGAGTTTATGATGAAGAAGAAGCGTACAAACCAACGTGAAGATCAGAGAATACTTAGCGGGTTAAATGGACTGAAATTTCAATAACTTACCGGTTAAAGAACGGAAGTAGTAGTACTACATAAGTGGGTTCCATTACATTTTAGTTTGTGTGAACTAAATTTTCCTTTCCTGCTACAAAAATGTCTTTGTCATGCTAGATAACTTTTTGGTTTTGGTCATAAGTATTATACATTACATCTCCGATATTTGATAATTAAATTTTCACAATCATTGAAAAGAAGTTCCGTGGAGAGCGATTGCCCAGGGATAGTGGTATAGGGTATCCCATGGTCGGCTCCGTCCGACTTTACACTTTTCTTATTTGTTTATATATCCCAAAGTGAATGACTCTACGAACTGAGTGAATGTGGCTATTTGTGCTCATTTGAACTTCGTATTCACGTTTCATGTAGCAGGAGATGGAGACCGAGAGATTCAGGGGTCGGAATGAGCAATAAAAGTCAAGTCGGAAGCTTTTTTATACCCTCCACCATATGGAGGGTATAATTAAATTTGTCATTCCGTTTGTAACACATCGAAATATTCGTCGGAGACCCTATAAAGTATATATATTATTGATCAGCATAAAATTCTATGTCGATTTGACCATGTCCGTCCGTCCGTCCGTCCGTCTGTCTGTTGAAATCAAGACACAGCTCGCAATTTTAAAGATAGAGAGTCAAAATTTGGTACAGAAGTTTTTATTACTTGCAGGATGGTTGGTATTGAAAATGGGATATATCGGTCCACGTTTTGATATATCCCCCATAGAACGGTACCTCCCGATTTTCGGTATTTTTAAGGTTTTAGCTTCATTATCCTACCAAAATGGCTGCAATTTGGTACGTAGTCTTCTTTAGGGGTATAAAACTTTCCCCCAGAATTTTACGGTATCGGTTCACGCCTTCATATAGCCCCCATAGAACGGTACCTCCCGATTTTCGGTATTTTTAAGGTTTTAGCTTCATTATCCTACCAAAATGGCTGCAATTTGGTACGTAGTCTACGTTGGTGGTATAAAACTTTCCCCCAGAACTTTGTCGGTATAGGTCCACGCCTTCATATAGCCCCATGGAAAAGTACCTCCCGTGTCTTCAATATTCCACCAAAATGGCTGAAAGTTGGTATTTAGTCTTCAATGTGATATAAAACTGTTCGCCAAAAATATGTCTGTACAGGTCCACGCTTTCATATTGCCCCATTTCTGACTAAAATTCGTCGGTATAGGTCCACGTTTCGATATAGCCCCCATAGAACGATACCTCCGGATTTTCGTAATACTGAAGATTGTGACGTCAGTATCCAACCCAAATGGCTGAAATTCGTTATTTCGTCTTCCAGGAGTTATAAAATATTCCAGAAGAGTATTATGAGTATAGGTCCACGTCTTCCTATATCCCCATAGAAGCTTACTTCTTGATTTTCGGTATTTTTAGTATTTTGTCTTCTTTGAGCCTAAAAACTTTCCGTCAGAAATTTGTCGGTATAGATCGACGTTTTGAAATAGCCCCCTAAGAATGGTGCCTCAGATTGTTTTACCGAAATTGCTGAAATTTAGTATTAAGTCTTCTTCATACACGAAAGGAAACTAATTATTCCATTTTACTTCAATACAACTTGTGGTGGAGGGTATAACAAGTTCGGCCCGGCCGAACTTAACGCCGTTCTTACTTGTTAATTAATCACATTCTAATTAAGATTTTGTGTAATCATTGGTAAAAACTCATTAAAATATTATACAGGAATACGAGGTTGTAAAAAACTCATAACCCTTACGTATGTACATATGAAAATATTGGCCCCACTTGAAATGAGGCAATTAAACCGTGGTCTGTCCGGGGTAAAACTTCCATGTTCAAGCCTAATATTGCACCACTGTGACACATACAGGAGGAATCCATTCTGTCCGCTGAAAAAATATTCTGTGATACTTAGAGTCCTGCAAGCATTTTCTTCGTTCATATACAAAGGTAACCGCTCCCAACAGTATGCAAGGAGTTTTGCTGTGAAGTAGCTCATGAGAAATTATATATATGATGAGCTTCCTTTTTCTTATGTCATTTATTTAATTAGTGAACCTATTATTATTTTTATTTACTTAATATTTCGAGAGTTCTCAAAGTCAAGAAAGAAGTTAAGAAAACCCATGAATTTTTATTTTTATTTTTTTACCATTACCATCCCCATTACCACTTTTTCTTTTTCTCATATTTTCAGCCTTGGTAAATAATAACAGTTTAATTTGTTTAATTTTTAATAATTTATTTTTTGTATTTATTTAAATTATTTGTACTACAATTACATTTTAGTAACTATTTTTGCACATATTTCAGTGCCCTATTTTCCCTTGTTGTTGTTAATTTTCTGCCATCAAAGATAGACCCTTGGTGCTTTGCCCCTGCAAAGTCGTTGCCGCTGCTGCTTTAGAAATGTAGCTGCTTCAGGTCAAATGGCGACGCGCCATTTTGCTGGTGTAGAAATCCCGCCAAAATTTGTTTAGTTGAGCATTTAAAACGCTGCTCTCATCTTTGTTTGCAATGAGAAGTTAAAACGCCTAAAACCTCTAGAAAACTGAGGTTAAATCTATTCAAAGGGATTGTTTCTATTCTTCTTGTAGTTGACTGCTCAAGAAAGATGCTTCCAATTGTTCATTGAGCCAGTTGTGGTGCTCCTCTTCAGTCATACAACCAAGGATGACAGCGGGAACAGGCTTGCGAATGGGTGTACTGGTCACTTTCAAGCCACTGTTGGGTGGTAGTGCGGGTCCTGAGGATTTTTTGCTATTGAAAATGATTTTGCGTACAGTTTTCAAAAGTTTCTTCATGCTGGAGGCAGGAGTCAACGATGACTTGTCCATGCTTTTGTTGTTAATGTAGAATGAGGTTGAGTTGAAGCTGGTGGATGTGTTGTAAACGGCAGACATTTTGCTGGAGTTTTGAGAGTTTTTATTTTGTTGGTTAAACAGGAGCTGTTGATGCTTGCAAATGCAACGAGTGAATGATGCTTTTTCCGTATTCAAGGAGTGCTATTTATACCCAGATCCTTGCCAAAGGACCTTTTTGTTGAATCATGTTATTTCACTTGCTCTCTCTTTTCCTCTGCTAGTTAGTTTTAGGGGTTGTTTACTTTTTTGCTTTATCCTGCTATGTTGCTGTTTTCAGGTCATGTTGTGCAAAGGAATTCTACCTGCTTGTCAGGTCCCTTTTTTGGGATTTATTGTTATTGTGCATTACCAGTTTTAAGTGGACCTTTTTTCGTTTTATATTTTGTTCGCTCGTCTGTCTGTCAATTTGTTAAGGGTTTCAAATTGCTTGGCATTGTTTTATCTTGGCGTTTTGTTATTGTAGGATCCTTTCGACTCTCCCTTGTGGCACTTTTTGAAATTTCATTCGAAAAAAGATTTATCTTTTTTTGAGTTGCCGTTGTTCAATTTTAATGCATTCAGGTTCTTTTACCTGCTTACCTGTTTTTGTGTTGCCTTTTCTCGTTTTCTGGTGACTTTTTGTTGTAGTTTTTGCTTTTAGTGATTTTGGGGTTAAAATGTTGTTGTTGCTGTACAGTCCTCAATTTATTATGAAATATTTTTCAATGACACTTTAATCACTTGAAGAATTTTGTATGCGTTTTGGGTTGCTTCGGTTGCTGATTTTTGCGCAACATCATTTACATCTTAACAGAGACGAATTTAAATTTAAGTGGAATCAAGTGGGGCCTTAGCTGGAAACATTCTTAAAACCCCATTTTAAAGTTCGCGTTTCTAGTGTACAAGGACCCCACCTTTTCATCAGAAAGGTGGACAATCCATGAATGGCAACAATAAGTCCGTCAAATGTTCGGATGGCCCTGTACCAAATGCATCGTTAATTCTCAGCAATATTGCCAAGATTGCTGCCAACGGTAGAGTCCATGAACGAGATGAGGCGGACAAATTCACAAACACGAAAGATATTGAGGATTATGAGAAAGCCAAAATCTCAAAAATTGACGATTGCCCATCTACTTACAAGCGAGAACCTTCCCGAACAGAGGGCATAAAGCCCAACACTAAAACGACCCTTCAACAAAGTCGTTAAGAAAAACCTGTTGAGAAGGAAAAACTGCCATCTATCACCACTGCGCAAACGGGTAAAGTTGAAATTAAGTTGTCTATACAAGTTATGGGATATATTTTTACTAACGAAGATTCCCCTGCGCCCTACATTGTCATCCAAAACATCGACAAGTTCTCAGAGGGAATCCTGGAAATAAGCATAGCAAAGCCTGAGACTGATGATGGCGGAAATGAGCAAGAATGTTCCAATAGAGGAGTGGCCGGTCTAAAGACAATAGAAAAATTGAGGAACAAACTGTTCACAAAAATAATACTTAAGGTCGTGCAGATCAATCTGAAGCATTCTAAAGTCGCTTCAGGTAATATGCATATCCTTCTAATCGAATAGGAAGGATATCGGTAAATCGTGTCCAGTTGCTAAAAAACCCGTAAACTTTTTCTTTTATCGCCAGTTTAGCCCTGCAAACTTCACCGCGGCAAGAGTAGAAGTGGAGAATGGTTAGCAGTTCCTTATCGTCTTTTGCACAACCAAGTGAGGTCTGCAGTACCATTGTGACCATTCATCCTTGCACAACCAAGTGAGGTCTGCAGTACCATTGTGACCATTCATCCTCACAACACCATCATTCTTGGCAGTGACGCTAACGCAAAAAATACATTGCAAGGAAGCACGACAGAGGTGATTCAGTCCTAGGTTTAATAAATTATAACAATCGGAAAGCACATACTTTTCCTTGAAATTCATATATATGCAGGAACACCAGAAAGACCTTCGGTTAAAATTGAGAAATTTCCTCGAACCTATTCCCGAGCCTCTTAAAGTCTGACTTGCCGCCGAAAAAAAAATTAATTCGTCGTAATTGTGAAGGCAAGGACAACCATCTGCAAACATATCAAAACTACTCTTGAAGTGACTTTAATCCGTACTTTTGCCAAACATTTTGATTTTTTGTGAGGGAGATACGTGAATGTGTGCACCATATGTTTAATATATAAAGTTTTTACCAAATCGGTTACCCCCTTCGAGAGTTATAATGTGCACAATGTTAACGAAAAATTTTGAAGGTACCTGAAGTATGGATCGTTGTGGCTCATCTTCGATCTAAGTTCGGACCAAATATTTATTTTTTAGTCCATCAAAAATATCCTTTATCTCTGTTCTGTTCTTTCTCATATTCGGTGGCGCATGGGTTCAGATAAGGACGATTTTAGAATAAACCGAATTTCAGGGAGTCTTTCCTCCACTGCAAAAAAAATTGGAAACCAAATATTTTAACTTCCGACTACCTACAAATCCTCAATCAAATTCGGGCTTTATATCGTGGCTGCTATACAACCGGCCACATTTAGGTTTTGTTGTGAAGGTTTTCCCAATCCAACGACTATCCTGTTTGGCCGTAATATCGGCCTTGTACTATGTAGGTACATATACCATTGCGTAAACTGCAAGAGTCCTAACATTCCAGGACCAGATCGTGTATCTTAAAATGTTTGCGGGGCCGTCAACATTTGGGAAATTTGTTTATTTTATCTTTTTTATGGTAATAGGTTTTTTCTCATCCGGACTTTGGTCCGCAACCGTAGCACAGCTTTCTAAATATGCTTCGGCTGAAACGAGATCTTAGCTTTCACTTTCTGAACCCTCTCCGGTATCCTTAGGATTACTTTTGGAATAGCCGACTGGATTGACACCTACTCAACCGTTACAGGTTTCCCAAAGACTTACATTTATTTGAGCAAGAGGTTTCCTCCGATGTCATCTCCATAGGGGCCTCGGGAGGGGTTTATCCCGTTCTTGCAGTGGTAATTGCAATGATTGGAAGTTCCCTCATAGCAAGACGATGTTATTCCAATCCTTATTGACTGAAGCATGAATTTTTTCAATTGCTTTTTAGCTATGGCTTTTTTGGAGGTCGGAGGTGTCGGCGAATCATCCGCCTTCCTGATGGATGGTTCTACCTTGCTACTTTCCTCCCCCAACATTTCCTGCCTAAGAAGAAATGTCGCTCGGGATGCTATCTTCCCTGAAACTTTGCAGTTCTGTCTGTTTATAATGTCATTTATGTCACCAAGTTCTGAGATGTTGTCCCCGCACGTAACAACAGTGCGTTTCTCTGTCACACAAGAGCTTGTGCTGTTGTCGACAGTGTTGAGGGTCAACGTCCATGTTTGTAGCAGTCAGTGACAGTATGGTTGTTGCAGCTGTGGAAGTAAAGACTGAGGGTGCCAAGACGTTCACGCCTACATCAGTTGAAAGTTTATTTTCAGATTCGTTAGGGTCTTTTTATACCCTCAGCATTTATGCTAACGAGGGTATATACACTTTCATACGGGCAAAATGTGCCTCATCGAAATAATGGTTTTAGACCCCAAGTATGTTTGGACGAAATGTGTTTCAGACAATTTGGAGTCGATTGAGCAATGTCCGTCCGTCTGTCTGTCTGGCTGGCTGGAGTGCACGATAACTCTCGAATCAAACCCATTCGATCCAAAATTTGGTTTTCGTAATATTTTGTCCAAACTTAGTTTAAGTTCGAAGATGGGTTATATCATTTCACTCCTTCCGGTCCACCCCCAAAAAAGTTCGAAAATGTTCGGAAAATTTGTACGTACTATAAAACGTGTAGGGAGTAACCGATTTGGTCCATACTTTCCAAATCGTAAAATGTCTACCATACATAGATAAGGTTCCAATATGAACTCAATAAGTCCACTCCTTCTGGTACATCCCTCACAAAATTTGGGATAAGTTCAGTTTAGGACCTACTCACGAATCGCTTTGATTTTTGTTTTAGCAAGTTGTATTCACTGCTCCCTATACGACGGTACAAGTTTCATCAGGGGCAAGTCCACACTTCCTAAGAAAAAAGCCCGAAAGTTGCAAAAAACCCCTATGACACCGTGTGAGGTGGTTGGAGCGCAAGATAACTCTCGAACGGATCAACCGATTCGATCCAAAATTTGGCTTTCGCAATATTTTGTGAAAACATAGTTTAAGTTTGAAGATAAGCCATATCGGTCCACAGCTTCAGGTACCTCCCCCACAAACGTTGAAAAATGTTCGGAAAAATTGTTCGTACGGTAACTCTTGAAGGGAGCGACCGATTTGGTCCATACTTTCCACATCCTAATATACCTACCAGATAAAGATCAGGTTCGAACAGGGACGTAGCAAGGATTTCATTTCATTTGTGTCCATGCCTTCGGGTACCTATCACACAAAATTTCGGATAAGTTCGCTTTAAGACCTGCTCTCGATTCACTTTGATTTTTGTTGAAGTAACTTGCATTCGATGCCTCAATTACCACGGTGAAAGTTTTTTTAGGGGAAAGTACATACTTCTTGAGAAAACAGCCCGAAAGCTGTAAAAAAACCCCTATGGCACCATAGGTTTTGGTGGAGAGCACGGTAACTTTAGAACTGATCAAACGATTTGGTCCAACATTTGGCCTTCGTCATATTTGCACGATATCTCTTGAACAAATTTGGTCCAAACTATGGATCTCCTAATATTTTGTTCAGATTTAGCTTAACTTCTAAAAAGGAGATACCTTGGGATACCTCCCCCATAAAAGTTCAACACTTGTGTCATAGAGCAGTTTAAGGTCTGTTCAAAGATCCTTTGGAAATGTTTACTGACGCTGTTCGTTGTTGTCCTGTTTACAGCGATATTATGTTTTCCTGGCACACTGGTCCAAAAGTTATATGATGACTCACTGAAATGACTAGTGAGCGCGATATCTATCGAAAAGGTATGACTCCCAACATAATATCCACTTCCACTAATGGACTATGTCGGTCCATTCCTTTAAGTACCTCCTTTGCAACACTTTTGAACTTTAATCCTAATCCACATTTTCGTCGGCAAGTTCAAATGTGCAAAAAAGGACACAAAATACTGAAAAGACCCTAAATGCATCCTATCTGTCCGTAGATGAAAGTTTCAATTCACATAGGCTGAGGGTATGGAACTGTCGGCAAATCCGACTGATACTTTTTTACTTGTTTACCTGAAGATCGCTGAAGAAGTATTTTTAAAAACACACGTTTTTTTATCTGAAGATAGCTTAAGAAATATTCTTAAAAAGCCATGCTTTCGCTCAAGAAATATTTTTAAAGAATGCACGTTTTTTTACTTGAAGGTCACTCAAGAAATATTCATAGAAAACTTACGTTTTCTTACCTAAAGGTCGTGCAATAAATGTTCTTAAAAAGTCCACGTTTTCTTTTCTGAAGGTCGTCCAAGAAATATTCTTTAAAATCCACGTTGTCCTACCTGAACGTTGCTCAAGAAATATTCTTAAAATAATCCACATTTTCTTACCTGAAGGTCGCTCAAGAAATATTTTTAAAAAATCCAAGTTTTCTTACATGAATGTCGCTCATGAAATATTCTTAAAATATCCACGTTTTCTTTTCAGAAGGTCGCCCAAGAAATATTCTTAAAAGATGTACGTTTTCTTATCTGAAGGTTGATCAAGAAATATTTAAAAAATCCAAGTTTTCTTTCCTGAAGGTCATCCAAAAAGTTTTCTTAAAACTTCACTTTTTTATTTGAGGGTCGCTCAAGAAATATTCTTTAAAAAATCAACGTTTTCTTGTCTGAAAGCATCTACAAGAAATATTCTTAAAAAATATTCGTTTTCTTCTCTGAAGGTCGTCCAAGAAATATTCTTTAAAAAATCCACGTTTTCTTGTCTGAAAGCATCTACAAGAAATATTCTTAAAAAATATTCGTTTCCTTTTCTGAAGGTCGTCCCAGAAATATTCTTAAAAAATCAACGTTCTCTTTTCTGAAGGTCGCCCAAGAAATAATCTCTAAAAACACGTTTTCTTATCTGAAGGTCGCCCAAAAAATATTCTTAAAAAATCCACGTTTTCTTATCTGAAGGTCGCCCAAGAAATATTCTTATAAAAAAACACATTTTCTTACCAGAAGGTCGCTTAAGAAATATTCTTAAAAAATCCGCGTTTTCATACCTGAAGGTCGCTTAAGGAATGTTCTTAAAAAATCCACGTTTTCTTATCTGAAGGTCGCTCAAGAAATATTCTTAACAAGTAAGAACGGCGTTAAGTTCGGCCGGTCCGAACTTGTTATACCCTCCACCACAAGTTGTATTGAAGTAAAATGGAATAATTAGTTTCCTTTCGTGTATGAAGAAGACTTAATACTAAATTTCAGCAATTTCGGCAAAACAATGTGAGGCACCATTATTTGGGGCTATTTCAAAACGTCGATCTATACCGACAAATTTCTGACGAAAAGTTTTTACGCTCAAAGAAGACTAAATACCAAATTTCCTATATTTCGGTAAGAGAATGTGGCTAAAACTAAAAAAATACCGAAAATCAAGAAGTAAGCTGGGGATATAGGAAAACGTGTACCTATACTGATAATACTCTTCTGGAATGTTTTATAACTCTTGGAAGACGAAATAACGAATTTCAGCCATTTCGGTTGGATATTGACGTCACAATATTCAGTATTACAAAAATCCGGATGGGGGCTATATCGAAACGTGGACCTATACCGACGAATTTTAGTCAGAAATGGGGCAATATGAAAGCGTGGACCTGTACAAACATATTTCTGGCGAACAGTTTTATATCACATTGAAGACTAAATACCAAAATTCAGCCATTTTGGTGGAATATTGAAGACACAACCTTCAAAATACGAAAAATCGGGAGGTACCTTTCCATTGGGGGCTATATGAAGGCGCGGACCTATACCGACAAATTTAAAGGTTAAGTTTGAGTACCCCCAACGAAGTCTAAATATCAAATTTCAGCATTTTGGGTTAAATATTGAGGCCACAACGTTCAGAATACAGAAAATCGGGAGGTACCGTTCTATGTGGGCTATATGAAGGCATGGACCGATACGGACAAAGTTCTGGGGGAAAATTTTGTACCACCAACATAGACTAAGTACCAAATTTCAGCCATTTCGGTGTGATAATGAAGCTAAAACCATCAAAATACCGAAAATCGGGAGGTACCGTTATATGGGGGCTATATGAAGGTGTGGACCGATACCGACAAAATTCTGCGGGAAAGTTTTGTACCCCTAAAGAAGACTACGTACCAAATTTCAGCCATTTTGGTAGGATAATGAAGCTAAAACCTTAAAAATACCGAAAATCGGGAGGTACCGTTCTATGGGGGCTATATCGAAACGTGGACCGATATATCCCATTTTCAATACCAACCATCCTGCAAGTAATAAAAACTTCTGTACCAAATTTTGACTCTCTATCTTTAAAATTGCGAGCTGTATCTTGATTTCAACCTACTGACGGACGGACATGGTCAAATCGACATAGAATTTTATGCTGATCAATAATATATATACTTTATAGGGTCTCCGACGAATATTTCGATGTGTTACAAACGGAATGACAAATTTAATTATACCCTCCATATGGTGGAGGGTATAAAAATCCACGTTTTCCTACCTGAAGGTCGCTCAAGAAATATTCTTAAAAAATCCACGTTTTCTTACCTGAAGATCTTCCAAGAAATTTTATTAAAAATCTACTTTTCTTATTTGAGGGTCGCTCAAAAAATATTCTTTAAAAAATCCACATTTTTTTGTCGTCGTGGTTCATAAAATATTCTTTAAAAATCCAATCTCATAGTGAACCCCGTACAAATCCTTCCCTGTTTTGAAATCTGCGACAATGCGTTGCAGCGTTTAATGCTGTGTGTTTGCCAGTACAGTTTTCAATCTGTTTTTGCAAAATATTTGGGTTTTCGCTGTCTTGTTTCGTTGAGGTTTGGTTGATTATTGTTGCTTGTGTTTTTGTTTGTTGGAATTTTTGGCTTCAACTCCAAAAATTGAAGATGAGTCTTTTTGTATTTTTTTTTAAGAAAACATGTCGTTGATATTGCTTGTTGTCTTTAAACTCTTTAACTTGAAGATACTTCAACGGTGATTTGTGTTTCGGGTTTGTGTTCTGTATTTCTTTATTAAAAAAAATCAAAAGATTCATGTCATGTCATCTTATGTTTTTTGTTTGGCACGGTCTTGATTGAGGATTTTTGTCCATAGTTTGTTTTTTTTGTTATTATTTTTTGTGAAAAGGGGTTGTGATTTTTGTTTTTCAACTTCGCTCTTGTATTGAAAACAAGTGTTTAATTATGTAATAGGATTTGTTTTGAGTTTAGGATGCGTGATTTCTTAATGGGATTTTGTGTGGTAGTGCGGCGGTTGTTGTTTAAATAAATGGTAGAAAGGGTTTCTTTAATAAATTTGTCTGCACTGAAGATGGAAGGAATGGAATTTGAAGGAGTATGGTAGATGGTGAATCCATTGTCTGCAGGTCCCACAAATTAAACTTGTTAATTATTTAATTAATTTAATAGACACTATATGAGGAAAGAGAGGAAACAATATAAAACCTAAAATTGTTTGCAGTATTTATCTATTTTCAATAGACTAACATCAAAGGTGATATTAAAAACTATTTTGAGAGTCTTTTAAGAGATATTCTTTTTGTCTTTCTGACCACCAAAAATGAATTTTTTAAGAACATTTTTTAATATCTTTCAGACTAACAAACATGGATTAGTTTTATCAATATTTTTGATGGTCTTCCGGAACAACAAATGGTCATTTTTATAAGAATATTTTCCAGTGACTTTAGTCCACCAAACGTGGATTTTTTAAAGAATATTTTGACCGAAATTCAGACACCATCTTTAAAAATATTTATATTTTTAGAATCTTTTCAGGACCATCAAACGTGAATTTTTTTAATGAACATTTTTCAGTGTCTCCAAGACCACCAAACGTGGACTTCATAAGGAATCGTGGCGTTTTTTTTGTTCTAAGAATTCTTTACAAATTAAATTTCTAATTCCAACCATCAACCCTATATATTTTTAGAATTATTATTTTAAATTATTTCTCCTTATCATTTCAATACATTACACAAGAATAAAAATGACTTTGAATATTCATTTCAATTTCCAACAGAAAAATATACCCATTAATTGCCTCACATTACCAACGCCTTCGAAACAAAAAGAATTGGAATTCATTAATATTTTATGAACAATTGATAACAGAATTTCAAACAAAGCCTATTGAAATTGGCTTGAACAACAAAACATACTCATAAAACTGTCAAATTTATTTTTTAGAACGCCCAAAACAATGGATAACAAAAACAAAAAACGAACAAAATTGATTTCAGAGTGCATTCACAGTTTGAAGTGATGGAGCAGAATCATTAAAAATTCTAAAAAAGGGATTGTGTAATGAAGCCTAGGTTATCCCCAAATAACTATGGATGACCCCCAATGAACTTTACCATTGGAAATAATGATAATAATAATATTCTAAAGAAAGACCTTAGGCAGTGGAATAGTGTTAATGTTGTTGTTTTGCTGTCGTTGTTGCTAACAACAACGACCATTCTGAATAATGCAAATGCATTGTTTAGGTTCTCTTCACTTCGCTGGCCAGCCCCATGCTAATCCATTATTTGTGTATGTAAATTTGTAGATATTATTCATGAGTTGATACTGCCTGCCTGGATTTCATAAAAAATAATGGCCAGGCATCCAAAGGCATATTTCTCTTACACATAAAATATGGGAACAGAGATGGGAAGAATGAAAGGGTATTATTTCATTTCATTGTTTTCTGAAAAGTATTTTTTACTCCTTAAAAATATAAATTTTTTTTCGAAAAAAAAAAAAAATAAATACGTAATCAAAAATTTTCAAAAAAAAAATATATATATATTCTTTAAACATATTAGAAAAATTTAAAAAAATTAATCCTCAAAAATATTAAAAAAATATTCTTTAAACATTTTCAATACATTTTCAAAGAATAGTCTTTACAAATATTCGTTAAAATTATTCAAAAATATTCTCTAAAGAATTTTTTAAAAATTGCAAGATTTTTTGGCTCTAAAGAAAATTCTTTAAAAAATCCACGTTTGGTGGACTTGTGGCTTCTGAAGAAAATTCTTTAAAAAATCCACGTTTTGTGGACTGGTGGCTTCTGAAGAAAATTCTTTAAAAAATCCACGTTTTGTGGACTGGTGGCTTCTGAAGAAAATTCTTTAAAAAAATCCACGTTTTGCGGACTGTTGGCTTCTGAAGAAAATTCTTTAAAAAATCCACGTTTTGTGGATTGTTGGCTTCTGAAGAAAATTCTTTAAAAAATCCACGTTTTGTGGACTGGTGGCTTCTGAAGAAAATTCTTTAAAAAAATCCACGTTTTGTGGACTGGTGGCTTCTGAAGAAAATTCTTTAAAAAATCCACGTTTTGTGGACTGGTGGCTTCTGAAGAAAATTCTTTAAAAAATCCACGTTTTGTGGACTGGTGGCTTCTGAAGAAAATTCTTTAAAAAATCCACGTTTTGTGGACTGGTGGCTTCTGAAGAAAATTCTTTAAAAAATCCACGTTTTGTGGACTGGTGGCTTCTGAAGAAAATTCTTTAAAAAATCCACGTTTTGTGGACTGGTGGCTTCTGAAGAAAATTCTTTAAAAAATCCACGTTTTGTGGACTGGTGGCTTCTGAAGAAAATTCTTTAAAAAATGCACGTTTTGTGGACTGGTGGCTTCTGAAGAAAATTCTTTAAAAAATGCACGTTTTGTGGACTGGTGGCTTCTGAAGAAAATTCTTTAAAAAATGCACGTTTTGTGGACTGGTGGCTTCTGAAGAAAATTCTTTAAAAAATCCACGTTTTGTGGACTGGTAGCTTCTGAAGAAAATTCTTTAAAAAATCCACGTTTTGTGGACTGGTGGCTTCTGAAGAAAATTCTTTAAAAAATCCACGTTTTGTGGACTGGTGGCTTCTGAAGAAAATTCTTTAAAAAATCCACGTTTTGTGGACTGGTGGTTTCTGAAGAAAATTCTTTAAAAAATCCACGTTTTGTGGACTGGTGGCTTCTGAAGAAAATTCTTTAAAAAATCCACGTTTTGTGGACTGGTGGCTTCTGAAGAAAATTCTTTAAAAAATCCACGTTTTGTGGACTGGTGGCTTCTGAAGAAAATTCTTTAAAAAATCCACGTTTTGTGGACTGGTGGCTTCTGAAGAAAATTCTTTAAAAAATCCACGTTTTGTGGACTGGTGGCTTCTGAAGAAAATTCTTTAAAAAATCCACGTTTTGTGGACTGGTGGCTTCTGAAGAAAATTCTTTAAAAAATCCACGTTTTGTGGATTGTTGGCTTCTAGAGAAAATTCTTTAAAAAATCCACGTTTTGTGGACTGTTGGCTTCTAAAGGAAATTCTTTAAAAAATTCACGTTTTGTGGATTGTTGGCTTCTAAAGAAAATTCTTTAAAAAATCCACGTTTTGTGGACTGTTGGCGTCTAAAGGAAATTCTTTAAAAAATCCACGTTTTGTGGATTGTTGGCTTCTAAAGAAAATTCTTTAAAAAATCCACGTTTTGGGGACTGTTGGCTTCAAAAGGAAATTCTTTAAAAAATCCACGTTTTGTGGACTGTTGGCTTCTAAAGGAAATTCTTTAAAAAATCCACGTTTTGTGGATTGTTGGCTTCTAAAGAAAATTCTTTAAAAAATCCACGTTTTGTGGATTGTTCGTTTCTAAAGAAAATTCTTTAAAAAATCCACGTTTTGTGGACTGTTGGCTTCTGAAGAAAATTCTTTAAAAAATCCACGTTTTGTGGACTGGTGGCTTCTGAAGAAAATTCTTTAAAAAATCCACGTTTTGTGGACTGTTGGCTTCTGAAGAAAATTCTTTAAAAAATCCACGTTTTGTGGACTGTTGGCTTCTGAAGAAAATTCTTTAAAAAATCCACGTTTTGTGGACTGTTGGCATCTGAAGAAAATTCTTTAAAAAATCCACGTTTTGTTTACTGTTGGCTTCTGAAGAAAATTCTTTAAAAAATCCACGTTTTGTGGACTGTTGGCTTCTAAAGGAAATTCTTTAAAAAATCCACGTTTTGTGGATTGTTCGCTTCTAAAGAAAATTCTTTAAAAAATCCACGTTTTGTGGACTGTTGGCTTCTGAAGAAAATTCTTTAAAAAATCCACGTTTTGTGGATTGTTGGCTTCTAAAGAAAATTCTTTAAAAAATCCACGTTTTGTGGACTGTTGGCTTCTAAAGGAAATTCTTTAAAAAATCCACGTTTTGTGGACAGTTGGCTTCTGAAGAAAATTCTTTAAAAAATCCACGTTTTGTGGACAGTTGGCTTCTGAAGAAAATTCTTTAAAAAATCCACGTTTTGTGGACAGTTGGCTTCTGAAGAAAATTCTTTAAAAAATCCACGTTTTGTGGACAGTTGGCTTCAGAAGAAAATTCTTTAAGAAATACACGTTTTGTGGACAGTTGGCTTCTGAAGAAAATTCTTTAAAAAATCCACGTTTTGTGGACAGTTGGCTTCTGAAGAAAATTCTTTAAAAAATCCACGTTTTGTGGACAGTTGGCTTCTGAAGAAAATTCTTTAAAAAATCCACGTTTTGAGAATTGTTGGCTTCTGAAGAAAATTCTTTAAAAAATCCACGTTTTGTGGACTGGTGGCTTCTGAAGAAAATTCTTTAAAAAATCCACGTTTTGTGGACTGGTGGCTTCTGAAGAAAATTCTTTAAAAAATCCACGTTTTGTGGACTGGTGGCTTCTGAAGAAAATTCTTTAAAAAATCCACGTTTTGTGGACTGGTGGCTTCTGAAGAAAATTCTTTAAAAAATCCACGTTTTGTGGACTGGTGGCTTCTGAAGAAAATTCTTTAAAAAATCCACGTTTTGTGGACTGGTGGCTTCTGAAGAAAATTCTTTAAAAAATCCACGTTTTGTGGACTGGTGGCTTCTGAAGAAAATTCTTTAAAAAATCCACGT
Organism: Musca autumnalis; assembly: GCF_047663935.1. Lineage (NCBI taxonomy): Eukaryota > Metazoa > Arthropoda > Insecta > Diptera > Muscidae > Musca > Musca autumnalis. The sequence continues at coordinate 233,883,380 of NW_027411977.1, forward strand.
TTTGTGGACTGGTGGCTTCTGAAGAAAATTCTTTAAAAAATCCACGTTTTGTGGACTGGTGGCTTCTGAAGAAAATTCTTTAAAAAATCCACGTTTTGTGGACTGGTGGCTTCTGAAGAAAATTCTTTAAAAAATCCACGTTTTGTGGACTGGTGGCTTCTGAAGAAAATTCTTTAAAAAATCCACGTTTTGTGGACTGGTGGCTTCTGAAGAAAATTCTTTAAAAAATCCACGTTTTGTGGACTGGTGGCTTCTGAAGAAAATTCTTTAAAAAATCCACGTTTTGTGGACTGGTGGCTTCTGAAGAAAATTCTTTAAAAAATCCACGTTTTGTGGACTGGTGGCTTCTGAAGAAAATTCTTTAAAAAATCCACGTTTTGTGGACTGGTGGCTTCTGAAGAAAATTCTTTAAAAAATCCACGTTTTGTGGACTGGTGGCTTCTGAAGAAAATTCTTTAAAAAATGCACGTTTTGTGGACTGGTGGCTTCTGAAGAAAATTCTTTAAAAAATCCACGTTTTGTGGACTGGTGGCTTCTGAAGAAAATTCTTTAAAAAATCCACGTTTTGTGGACTGGTGGCTTCTGAAGAAAATTCTTTAAAAAATCCACGTTTTGTGGACTGGTGGCTTCTGAAGAAAATTCTTTAAAAAATCCACGTTTTGTGGACTGGTGGCTTCTGAAGAAAATTCTTTAAAAAATCCACGTTTTGTGGACTGGTGGCTTCTGAAGAAAATTCTTTAAAAAATCCACGTTTTGTGGACTGGTGGCTTCTGAAGAAAATTCTTTAAAAAATCCACGTTTTGTGGACTGGTGGCTTCTGAAGAAAATTCTTTAAAAAATCCACGTTTGGTAGACTGGTGGCTTCTGAAGAAAATTCTTTAAAAAATCCACGTTTGGTAGACTGGTGGCTTCTGAAGAAAATTCTTTAAAAAATCCACGTTTTGTTGACTGGTGGCTTCTGAAGAAAATTCTTTAAAAAATCCACGTTTTGTGGACTGGTGGCTTCTGAAGAAAATTCTTTAAAAAATCCACGTTTTGTGGACTGGTGGCTTCTGAAGAAAATTCTTTAAAAAATCCACGTTTTGTGTACAGTTGGCTTCTAAAGAAAATTCTTTAAAAAATCCACGTTTTGTGTACAGTTGGCTTCTAAAGAAAATTCTTTAAAAAATCCACGTTTTGTGGACTGTTGGCTTCTGAAGAAAATTCTTTAAAAAATCCACGTTTTGTGGACTGTTGGCTTCTAAAGAAAATTCTTTAAAAAATCCACTTTTTGTGGACTGTTGGCTTCTAAAGAAAATTCTTTAAAAAATCCACGTTTTGTAGATTGTTGGCTTCTGAAGAAAATTCTTTAAAAAATCCACGTTTTGTGGACTGGTGGCTTCTGAAGAAAATTCTTTAAAAAATCCACGTTTTGTGGACTGGTGGCTTCTGAAGAAAATTCTTTAAAAAATCCACGTTTTGTGGATTGTTGGCTTCTAGAGAAAATTCTTTAAAAAATCCACGTTTTGTGGACTGTTGGCTTCTAAAGGAAATTCTTTAAAAAATTCACGTTTTGTGGATTGTTGGCTTCTAAAGAAAATTCTTTAAAAAATCCACGTTTTGTGGACTGTTGGCGTCTAAAGGAAATTCTTTAAAAAATCCACGTTTTGTGGATTGTTGGCTTCTAAAGAAAATTCTTTAAAAAATCCACGTTTTGGGGACTGTTGGCTTCAAAAGGAAATTCTTTAAAAAATCCACGTTTTGTGGATTGTTGGCTTCTAAAGAAAATTCTTTAAAAAATCCACGTTTTGTGGATTGTTCGCTTCTAAAGAAAATTCTTTAAAAAATCCACGTTTTGTGGACTGTTGGCTTCTGAAGAAAATTCTTTAAAAAATCCACGTTTTGTGGACTGGTGGCTTCTGAAGAAAATTCTTTAAAAAATCCACGTTTTGTGGACTGTTGGCTTCTGAAGAAAATTCTTTAAAAAATCCACGTTTTGTGGACTGTTGGCTTCTGAAGAAATTTCTTTAAAAAATCCACGTTTTGTGGACTGTTGGCATCTGAAGAAAATTCTTTAAAAAATCCACGTTTTGTTTACTGTTGGCTTCTGAAGAAAATTCTTTAAAAAATCCACGTTTTGTGGACTGTTGGCTTCTAAAGGAAATTCTTTAAAAAATCCACGTTTTGTGGATTGTTCGCTTCTAAAGAAAATTCTTTAAAAAATCCACGTTTTGTGGACTGTTGGCTTCTGAAGAAAATTCTTTAAAAAATCCACGTTTTGTGGATTGTTGGCTTCTAAAGAAAATTCTTTAAAAAATCCACGTTTTGTGGACTGTTGGCTTCTAAAGGAAATTCTTTAAAAAATCCACGTTTTGTGGACAGTTGGCTTCTGAAGAAAATTCTTTAAAAAATCCACGTTTTGTGGACAGTTGGCTTCTGAAGAAAATTCTTTAAAAAATCCACGTTTTGTGGACAGTTGGCTTCTGAAGAAAATTCTTTAAAAAATCCACGTTTTGTGGACAGTTGGCTTCTGAAGAAAATTCTTTAAAAAATCCACGTTTTGAGAATTGTTGGCTTCTGAAGAAAATTCTTTAAAAAATCCACGTTTTGTGGACAGTTGGCTTCTGAAGAAAATTCTTTAAAAAATCCACGTTTTGTGGACAGTTGGCTTCTGAAGAAAATTCTTTAAAAAATCCACGTTTTGAGAATTGTTGGCTTCTGAAGAAAATTTTTTAAAAAATCCACGTTTTGTGGACTGGTGGCTTCTGAAGAAAATTCTTTAAAAAATCCACGTTTTGTGGACTGGTGGCTTCTGAAGAAAATTCTTTAAAAAATCCACGTTTTGTGGACTGGTGGCTTCTGAAGAAAATTCTTTAAAAAATCCACGTTTTGTGGACTGGTGGCTTCTGAAGAAAATTCTTTAAAAAATCCACGTTTTGTGGACAGTTGGCTTCTGAAGAAAATTCTTTAAAAAATCCACGTTTTGTGGACAGTTGGCTTCTGAAGAAAATTCTTTAAAAAATCCACGTTTTGTGGACAGTTGGCTTCTGAAGAAAATTCTTTAAAAAATCCACGTTTTGAGAATTGTTGGCTTCTGAAGAAAATTCTTTAAAAAATCCACGTTTTGTGGACAGTTGGCTTCTGAAGAAAATTCTTTAAAAAATCCACGTTTTGTGGACAGTTGGCTTCTGAAGAAAATTCTTTAAAAAATCCACGTTTTGTGGACTGGTGGCTTCTGAAGAAAATTCTTTAAAAAATCCACGTTTTGTGGACTGGTGGCTTCTGAAGAAAATTCTTTAAAAAATCCACGTTTTGTGGACTGGTGGCTTCTGAAGAAAATTCTTTAAAAAATCCACGTTTTGTGGACTGGTGGCTTCTGAAGAAAATTCTTTAAAAAATCCACGTTTTGTGGACTGGTGGCTTCTGAAGAAAATTCTTTAAAAAATCCACGTTTTGTGGACTGGTGGCTTCTGAAGAAAATTCTTTAAAAAATCCACGTTTTGTGGACTGGTGGCTTCTGAAGAAAATTCTTTAAAAAATCCACGTTTTGTGGACTGGTGGCTTCTGAAGAAAATTCTTTAAAAAATCCACGTTTTGTGGACTGGTGGCTTCTGAAGAAAATTCTTTAAAAAATCCACGTTTTGTGGACTGGTGGCTTCTGAAGAAAATTCTTTAAAAAATCCACGTTTTGTGGACTGGTGGCTTCTGAAGAAAATTCTTTAAAAAATCCACGTTTTGTGGACTGGTGGCTTCTGAAGAAAATTCTTTAAAAAATCCACGTTTTGTGGACTGGTGGCTTCTGAAGAAAATTCTTTAAAAAATCCACGTTTTGTGGACTGGTGGCTTCTGAAGAAAATTCTTTAAAAAATCCACGTTTTGTGGACTGGTGGCTTCTGAAGAAAATTCTTTAAAAAATCCACGTTTTGTGGACTGGTGGCTTCTGAAGAAAATTCTTTAAAAAATCCACGTTTTGTGGACTGGTGGCTTCTGAAGAAAATTCTTTAAAAAATCCACGTTTTGTGGACTGGTGGCTTCTGAAGAAAATTCTTTAAAAAATCCACGTTTTGTGGACTGGTGGCTTCTGAAGAAAATTCTTTAAAAAATCCACGTTTTGTGGACTGGTGGCTTCTGAAGAAAATTCTTTAAAAAATCCACGTTTTGTGGACTGGTGGCTTCTGAAGAAAATTCTTTAAAAAATCCACGTTTTGTGGACTGGTGGCTTCTGAAGAAAATTCTTTAAAAAATCCACGTTTTGTGGACTGGTGGCTTCTGAAGAAAATTCTTCAAAAAATCCACGTTTTGTGGACTGGTGGCTTCTGAAGAAAATTCTTTAAAAAATCCACGTTTTGTGGACTGGTGGCTTCTGAAGAAAATTCTTTAAAAAATCCACGTTTTGTGGACTGGTGGCTTCTGAAGAAAATTCTTTAAAAAATCCACGTTTTGTGGACTGGTGGCTTCTGAAGAAAATTCTTTAAAAAATCCACGTTTTGTGGACTGGTGGCTTCTGAAGAAAATTCTTTAAAAAATCCACGTTTTGTAGACTGGTGGCTTCTGAAGAAAATTCTTTAAAAAATCCACGTTTTGTAGACTGGTGGCTTCTGAAGAAAATTCTTTAAAAAATCCACGTTTTGTGGACTGGTGGCTTCTGAAGAAAATTCTTTAAAAAATCCACGTTTTGTGGACTGGTGGCTTCTGAAGAAAATTCTTTAAAAAATCCACGTTTTGTGGACTGTTGGCTTCTAAAGAAAATTCTTTAAAAAATCCACTTTTTGTGGACTGTTGGCTTCTAAAGAAAATTCTTTAAAAAATCCACGTTTTGTAGATTGTTGGCTTCTGAAGAAAATTCTTTAAAAAATCCACGTTTTGTGGATTGTTGGCTTCTGAAAAAATTTTTTAAAAAATCCACGTTTTGTGGATTGTTGGCTTCTGAAGAAAATTCTTTAAAAAATCCACGTTTTGTAGATTGTTGGCTTCTGAAGAAAATTCTTTAAAAAATCCACGTTTTGTAGATTGTTGGCTTCTGAAGAAAATTCTTTAAAAACTCCACGTCCAAGAAAAATTCTTTAAAAAATCCACGTTTTGTGGACTTTTGGTCTCTGAAAAATATTCTTAACAAATCAACGTTTTAGGGATCACATGACCATGAAAAATATTCATAAAAAATCCAGGTTTTTTGAGCAGTTGGTTCCTGCAAAACATTCTTCTAAAAAAAGATTATGATGTTCCCATCCCTGCCTGCATTCATTTTCAAAGTGTTTCTGTATTGAATCCTCTTCGCTGTTTTTTTAATTTTCTTACAATCTACAGTGCCTTAAATGTTCTCGGCGAGGTTCATTACTCTCGCCCCTTTACACTTTATTAACAACAACGACAACAACAACAGAAAAATAATATTTTATGTGTGCTTGGAATTAATTACAATGTTCATCATCTTCTTCATTATGTTGCGAGGTCTATAGTGGAGCAGGCTCTTTACCCGCTATGGAGAACCACTATGCATTAGAGATGCCTACAAGGGGGGACCCTTAGTGCACATTAGTGTTGTTTGTGTTATGTTGTTGTGTTTGTCTTATGTCTCAAATGACAATGTTGGCTGAGGTTTATTGAGATTTTGTTAGGCTCTCGATTGTTTTTATGCCCTCCCTGTATTCACAGCCATTATACATTTTAAATGCATGACTGTGCCCATCACCATGGGGGTATGAGGAGCAAAGATGGCATTTGGGTATTAATGTATGCAATTATATTTGTATGTGTGTAGTGTGTGTGCACAAGTAAAATGTGATATGCCATCATATTAAATGTTTTCTTTAGTAGAGATGGGGTACACTGAGGAAAAAACTCAGAGAAAAAATTAAAAATAAATGGAAAGATTCTGTGGTAAGGAAAATATAAAGGTGCTGGTCCTTTATACGATATATAAAAGGAAGCAAATAAACTAGAAGTCGATAACAAGACCTCACAATTTATTTTTAATTTAGGAAAACAATTTTTTTGGGTTTGCATTTTGTAACAAAAAGATAAAAAAGATTCGGTCATAACAAATAAAAATGCTTAATCCTCTAACAGACAACCTGGGACATCTATCAGCCTTATGATATTATACTTCTTTTCCCTTTCCTACTTCCCTGCCCATCAATTTGTTGAGTTGTTATGAGGAACTGCTGAAAATTTTGATGTTGAGAGGATTCAGTTTTGGTCGTAGAAATATTTTAGACCCAAGAGGAATGAACTACAGCAATGAGGGGTTAGATAAAAGTTTGAAAAAAATCTTCGATTTTTTCCAAGTCGTAAAAATTAAAAAAAAAAATTATTTTCATCCAAAAATATTCTTTCCTCCCCCTATCATATTTCTCCCAGTGTGTTTTTAATTTTGTTGTAACAAAATATTGTCGCACTATTGTTGTCATGCGTTAAAACATTTCTAAATGACGACGATGATGAGCAACAATATGTCGCGCTTGAATTATTTTCTTGCCTCGGATTTTTAAAGTGTTTTTAAGCGTTGAGTACAAAAAACCCTCATGTTACACATAATTGTTGTATTTGTATTTAGTTCTTATTGTTGCTGTTGTTGCTTACTTTTACTTTTTTAGTCCACAATGTAGACTAAACAAGTAAAATACTTACAAAAACCAAATTGATGTGGTTTTAGAAAAAAATAATAAAATTTGTGATTTTAGAAACCAACCCCCCGCAAAGAAATTGTGGGGAGAAATGTTTTTGTGAGACCAAATTATAGTGTGGTGTGACAAACAAGAAACACTTGTTAGAGATTTAAAAAACTTTCATAAATCTTTATTTAGAACACAACAGGTCTTCGTATAGAAGACCGCAGGTTTTCACTCAGAAAACTAGAGGTCTTCATAGAGAAGACCACAGGTCTTCATAGAGAAGACCACAGGTCTTTTAGAGAAGACCACAGGTCTTCATAGAGAAGAGCACAGGTCTTCATAGAGAAGATCACAGGTCTTCATAGAGAAGACCACAAGTCTTCATAGAGAAGACCAAATGTCTTCATAGAGAAGACCACAGGTCTTCATATAGAAGACCACAGGTCTTCATATAGAAGACCACAGGTCTTCATATAGAAGACCACAGGTCTTCATATAGAAGACCACAGGTCTTCATATAGAAAACCACAGGTCTTCATATAGAAGACCACAGGTCTTCATATAGAAGACCACAAGTCATCATATAGAAGACCACAAGTCATCATAGAGAAGACCATAGGTCTTCATACAAAAGACCACAGGTCTTCATATAGAAGACCACAAATCTTCATATAGAAGACCACAGCTCTTCATTCAAAAGACCACAGGTCTTCATATAGAAGACCACAGGTCTTTATATAGAAGACCATGGGTCGTCATATAGAAGACCACAGGTCTTCATATAAAAGACCACAGGAATTCATATAGAAGACCACAGGTCTTCATACAGAAGATCTCAAGTCTTCATATAGAAGACCACAGTTTTTCATATGGAAGACCATAGGTCTTCTTATAGAAGACTGTAGGTCTTCATAGAAAAGACCACAGGTCTTCATAGAGAAGACCACAGGTCTTCATAGAGAAGACCACGGGTCTTCATAGAGAAGACCACAGGTCTTCATAGAGAAGACCACAGGTCTTCATAGAGAAGACCACAGGTCTTCAAATAGAAGACCACAGGTCTTCATATAGAAGACCACAGATCTTCATATAGAAGACCACAGATCTTCATATAGAAGACCACAGGTCTTCATACAGAAGACCACAGGTCTTCATACAGAAGACCACAGGTCTTCATACAGACGACCACAGGTCTTCACACAGACGACCACAGGTCTTCATATAGAAGACCACAGGTCTTCATATAGAAGGTCTTCATAGAGAAGACCACAGGTCTTCATAGAGAAGACCACAGGTCTTCATAGAGAAGACCACAGGTCCTCATATAGAAGACCACAGGTCTTCATATAGAAGACCACAAATCTTCATATAGAAGACCACAGGTCTTCATATAGAAGACCACAGGTCTTCATACAGACGACCACAGGTCTTCATACAGACGACCACAGGTCTTCATACAGACGACCACAGGTCTTCATAAAGAAGACCACAGGTCTTCATAGAGAAGACCACGGGTTTTCATAGAGAAGACCACAGGTCTTCATAGAGAAGACCACAGGTCTTCACGGGTCTTCACGGGTCTTTATATAGAAGACCACGGGTCTTTATATAGAAGACCACAGATCTTCATATAGAAGACCACAGATCTTCATAAAGAAGACCACAGGTCTTCATAGACAAGACCACAGGTCTTCATACAGATGACCACAGGTCGTCATAGAGAAGACCACAGGTCTTCATAGACAAGACCACAGGTCTGCATAGAGAAGACCACAGGTCTTCACATTCTCATAAAATATTCTTTAAAAACTCCACGTTTTGTGACCTTTCAAGACCCCAAAAATATTGTTTAAAGACACCACGTTTTGTGGTCTGTGAGGCCTTTTCAAGACCTCAAAAATATTCGTTAAAAACTCCAAGACCTCAAAAATATTCTTTAAAAACTCCACGTTGTGTGGCCTTTGAAGACCTCAAAAATATTCTTTAAAAACTCCACGTTTTGTGGCCTTTGAAGACCTCAAAAATATTCTTTAAAAACTCCACGTTTTGTGGCCTTTCAAGACCTCAAAAATATTCTTTAAAAACTCCACGTTTTGTGGCCTTTGAAGGCCTCAAAAATATTCTTTAAAAACTCCACGTTTTGTGGCCTTTGAAGACCTCAAAAATTTTCTTTAAAAACTCCACGTTTTGTGGCCTTCGAAGACCTCAAAAATATTCTTTAAAAACTCCAAGTGTTGTGGCCTTTGAAGACCTCAAAAATATTCTTTAAAAACTCCACGTTTTGTGGCCTTTGAAGACCTCAAAAATATTCTTTAAAAACTCCACGTTTTGTGGCCTTTGAAGACCTCAAAAATATTCTTTAAAAACTCCACGTTTTGTGTCCTTTCAAGACCTCAAAAAAATTCTTTAAAAACTCCACGTTTTGTGGCCTTTGAAGACCTCAAAAATATTCTTTAAAAACTCCACGTTTTGTGGCCTTTGAAGACCTCAAAAATATTCTTTTATAACTCCTTTCAAGACCTCAAAACTATTCTTTAAAAACTCCACGTTTTGTGGCCTTTGAAGACCTCAAAAATATTCTTTAAAAACTCCACGTTTTGTGGCCTTTCAAGACCTCAAAAATATTCTTTAAAAACTCCACGTTTTGTGACCTTTGAAGGCCTCAAAAATATTCTTTAAAAACTCCACGTTTTGTGGCCTTTGAAGACCTCAAAAATTTTCTTTAAAAACTCCACGTTTTGTGGCCTTCGAAGACCTCAAAAATATTCTTTAAAAACTCCAAGTGTTGTGGCCTTTGAAGACCTCAAAAATATTCTTTAAAAACTCCACGTTTTGTGGCCTTTGAAGACCTCAAAAATATTCTTTAAAAACTCCACGTTTTGTGGCCTTTGAAGACCTCAAAAATATTCTTTAAAAACTCCACGTTTTGTGTCCTTTCAAGACCTCAAAAAAATTCTTTAAAAACTCCACGTTTTGTGGCCTTTGAAGACCTCAAAAATATTCTTTAAAAACTCCACGTTTTGTGGCCTTTGAAGACCTCAAAAATATTCTTTTATAACTCCACGTTTTGTGGCCTTTCAAGACCTCAAAACTATTCTTTAAAAACTCCACGTTTTGTGGCCTTTGAAGACCTCAAAAATATTCTTTAAAAACTCCACGTTTTGTGGCCTTTGAAGACCTCAAAAATATTCTTTAAAAACTCCACGTTTTGTGGCCTTTGAAGACCTCAAAAATATTCTTTAAAAACTCCACGTTTTGTGGCCTTTGAAGACCTCAAAAATATTCTTTAAAAACTCCACGTTTTGTGGCCTTTGAAGACCTCAAAAATCTACTTTAAAAACTCCACGTTTTGTGGCCTTTGAAGACCTCAAAAATCTACTTTAAAAACTCCACGTTTTGTGGCCTTTGAAGACCTCAAAAATATTCTTTAAAAACTCCACGTTTTGTGGCCTTTGAAGACCTCAAAAATATTCTTTAAAAACTCCACGTTTTGTGGCCTTTGAAGACCTCAAAAATATTCTTTAAAAACTCCACGTTTTGTGGCCTTTGAAGACCTCAAAAATATTCTTTAAAAACTCCACGTTTTGTGGCCTTTGAAGACCTCAAAAATATTCTTTAAAAACTCCACGTTTTGTGGCCTTTGAAGACCTCAAAAATATTCTTTAAAAACTCCACGTTTTGTGGCCTTTGAAGACCTCAAAAATATTCTTTAAAAACTCCACGTTTTTTGGCCTTTGAAGACCTCAAAAATATTCTTTAAAAACTCCACGTTTTGTGGCCTTTGAAGACCTCAAAAATATTCTTTAAAAACTCCACGTTTTGTGGCCTTTGAAGACCTCAAAAATATTCTTTAAAAACTCCACGTTTTGTGGCCTTTGAAGACCTCAAAAATATTCTTTAAAAACTCCACGTTTTGTGGCCTTTGAAGACCTCAAAAATATTCTTTAAAAACTCCACGTTTTGTGGCCTTTGAAGACCTCAAAAATATTCTTTAAAAACTCCACGTTTTGTGGCCTTTGAAGACCTTAAAAATATTCTTTAAAAACCCACGTTTTGTGGCCTTTGAAGACCTCAAAAATATTCTTTAAAAACTCCACGTTTTGTGGCCTTTGAAGACCTCAAAAATATTCTTTAAAAACTCCACGTTTTGTGGCCTTTGAAGACCTCAAAAATATTCTTTAAAAACTCCACGTTTTGTGGCCTTTGAAGACCTCAAAAATATTCTTTAAAAACTCCACGTTTTGTGGCCTTTGAAGACCTCAAAAATATTCTTTAAAAACTCCACGTTTTGTGGCTTTTCAAGACCTCAAAAATATTCTTTAAAAACTCCACGTTTGGTGGCCAATTAAGACTCAAAAAATGTTGTTTAAAAATTCACGTTTTGTGGCCTTTCAAGACCTCAAAAATATTCCTTTAAAAACTCCAGGTTTTGTGGCCTTTCAAGACCTCAAAAATGTTCTTTAAAAACTCCATGTTTTGCGGTTTCTGAGGCCTTCAAAAATATTCTTTAAAAAATCCACGTTTTGTGGCCTTTCAAGACCTCAAAAATATTCCTTTAAAAAATCCACGTTTTGTGGCCTTTCAAGACCTCAAGGATATCCTTTAAAAACTCCACTTTTTCTGGCATTTCGGGACCTCCAAAAATATTCATTAAAAACTCCACTTTCTGTGGTCATCAAAGACCTTAAAAATATTTTTAAAAACGATAGTTTGTGACCATCCTACCCTCAATATTGACAATGAAACAAATTCCTTTTCGTAAATAAAAACTAAATAAATTATTTAATTATTCACTTAACGTTGCCTAACTCATAAGTTTTTGTGCATAAATTAACAAATGGCAATTGAAGTTTTGGTTGTTGTTTAAAGTTTTTCATTTGAATTTTTTCTTCGATTTCAAATGAAAACTCTGCCACAACGTCATTTAACTATGAAAGTCATCTTCGTGTTTGTGGTGAACTTCAACGTCATTGTCACCCATATCACCCGTAAACACCGAAAGCATGTCATGGTATGGCGATGATACTCCATTGCCAGTCATGTTTGATGTCTCCAAAAAACCTGTTACCTGTCTGTCTGTCGGTTTTAGCTGTAAATATTTAATGATGGCTTGTAATGAATATTTTTTGTCATGGTGTCTTCGTTGTTGTTGTTGATGACAATGTCTGTATGTCCGTCTACCAATCATAATTGCTTTATGTTGTCGTAAAGTTGATTTTAATTTTCAACTTGGAATTTTGTTGTTGGAATTTTCTTCGGGTTGAAGAAAAAATAAATGTGATAATTTATGCTAAAGTTTTGTTTATTTTGTTATTATAGTTGTTGTTGTTGTTTTACACGATACCCATATGCAAATGTGATTTTATGTAAATTAAGATTTTTTCAATATATTCTGGTATTTTATATGGAAGACGTGCCATGTTTAGGTTATAGATTTTGAGTTGTAACTTTGCTGCTGAACAGGTTAGGGAAAATAATGTTGGAATTATGCATATCTGAAACATTTTAATAATAGATTTGGATTTGAATTAGTACTAATGGTTTTAATAAACGAGCTTTTTGTCGCATTAAACAGGTGAATTTGAAATTTGCATTGAAAATAATTTTTTGAATTTGTTTCAAAATTTAGTTTAAAACGCATTTTCCCATAGCCTATTTACAGTGTTTCAAAGAATATTTTAGTGAGCTGAAAGGCCACAAAATGTTGAGTTCTTAAGTATTATTTGTAATGGCCTCAAAGGCCACAAGACGTGGAGTTTTTAAAAAAATATTTTAAGGGATCTGAAGGCCACAAAACGTGGATTTTCTGACGTAGATTTTTGAGGTCTTAAAAGGCCACAAAACGTGGAGTTTTTAAAGTAGATTTTTGAGGTTTTTAAATGCTACAAACGTTGAGTTTTTAAGGAATATTTTTGGAGGTCCCAAAAGGCCACAAAGCGTGGAGTTTTTAAAGTAGATTTTTCAGGTCTTCAAAAGCCACAGAGCGTCGAGTTTTTAAGGAATATTTTTGGAGGTCCGAAAAGGTTACAAAACGTGAAGTTTTTAATGTAGATTTTTTGACGTCCGAAAAGGCCACAAAACGTGGAGTTTTTAAAGTAGATTTTTGAGGTCTACAAAGGCAACAAAGTGTCGAGATTTTAATGAATATTTTTGGAGGTCCGAAAAGGTTACAAATCGTGGAGCTTTTAAAGTAGATTTTTTGAGGTCACAAAAGGCCACAAAACGTGAAGTTTTTAAAGTAGATTTTTTGAGGTCCCAAAAGGCCACAAAACGTGGAGTTTTTACAGTAGATTTTTTGAGGTCCCAAAAGGCCACAAAACGTAGAGTTTTTAAAGTAAATTTTTGAGGCCACAAAACGTGGAGTTTTTAAAGTAGATTTTTGAGGTCCCAAAAGGCCATAAAAGGTGGAGTTTTTAAAGTAGATTTTTTGAGGTCCCAAAAGGCCACAAAACGTGGAGTTTTTAAAGTAGATTTTTTGAGGTCCCAAAATGCCACAATACGTAGGTCCCAAAAGGCCACAAAACGTGCAGTTTTTAAAGTAGATTTTTGAAGCACTCAAAGGCTACTACAACGTGGAGTTTTTAAAGTAGATTTTTTGAGGTCCCAAAAGGCGACAAAACGTGGTGTTTTTAAAGTAGATTTTTGAGGTCTTCAAGACCACAAAACTTAAAGTTTTTAAAGTAGATTTTTTGAGGACTTCAAAGGCCACTAAAACGTGGAGTTTTTAAAGCCCTCAAAGGCCACAAAACGTTGAGTTTTTAAAGTAGATTTTTGAAGCCCTCAAAGGCCACTAAAACGTGGAGTTTTTAAAGTAGATTTTTGAAGCCCTCAAAGGCCACTAAAACGTTGAGTTTTTAAAGTAGATTTTTGAAGCCCTCAAAGGCCACTAAAACGTGGATTTTTTAAAGTAGATTTTTGAAGCCCTCAAAGGCCACTAAAACGTGTAGTTTTTAAAGTAGATTTTTGAAGCCCTCTAAGGAAACTAAAACGTGGAGTTTTTAAAGTAGATTTTTGAAGCCCTCAAAGGCCACTAAAACGTTGAGTTTTTAAAGTAGATTTTTGAAGCCCTCAAAGGCCACTAAAACGTGGATTTTTTAAAGTAGATTTTTGAAGCCCTCAAAGGCCACTAAAACGTGTAGTTTTTAAAGTAGATTTTTGAAGCCCTCAAAGGCCACTAAAACGTGGAGTTTTTTATGTAGATTTTTGAAGCCCTCTAAGGAAACTAAAACGTGGAGTTTTAAAGTAGATTTTTGAAGCCCTCAAAGGCCACTAAAACGTGGAGTTTTTTATGTAGATTTTTGAAGCCCTCAATGGCCACTAAAACGTGGAGTTTTTAAAGTAGATTTTTGAAGCCCTCAAAGGCCACTAAAACATGGTGTTTTTAAAGTAGATTTTGTGAAGTATTCAAAGGCCACAAGACGTGGAGTTTTAAAGTAGATTTTTGAGGTATTCAAAGGCCCCAAAAAGTGGAGTTTTTAAAGTAGATTTTTTGAGGTATTCAAAGGCCACAAAACGTGGAGTTTTTAAAGTAGATTTTTTGAGGTATTCAAAGGCCCCAAGAAGTGGAGTTTTTAAAGTAGATTTTTTGAGGTATTCAAAGGCCACAAAACGTGGAGTTTTTAAAGTAGATTTTTTGAGGTCCCAAAAGGCCGCAAAACTTGGAGTTTTTAAAGTAGATTTTTGAGGTCTTCAAAGGCCACAAAACGTGGAGTTTTTAAAGAATATTTTTGAGGTCTTTAAAGGCCACAAAACTTGAAGTTTTTAAAGTAGATTTTTTGAGGACTTCAAAGGCCACTAAAACGTAGAGTTTTTAAAGTAGATTTTTGAAACCCTCAAAGGCCACTAAAACGTGTAGTTTTTAAAGTAGATTTTTGAAGCCCTCAAAGCCACTAAAACGTGGAGTTTTTAAAGTAGATTTTTGAAGCCCTCAAAGGCCACTAAAACGTGTAGTTTTTAAAGTAGATTTTTGAAGCCCTCAAAGGCCACTAAAACGTGGAGTTTTTTATGTAGATTTTTGAAGCCCTCTAAGGAAACTAAAACGTGGAGTTTTAATGTAGATTTTTGAAGCCCTCAAAGGCCACTAAAACGTGGATTTTTTAAAGTAGATTTTTGAAGCCCTCAAAGCCACTAAAACGTGGAGTTTTTAAAGTAGATTTTTGAAGCCCTCAATGGCCACTAAAACGTGGAGTTTTTAATGTAGATTTTTGAAGCCCTCAAAGGCCACAAAACGTGGAGTTTTTAAAGTAGATTTTTGAGGTCTTCAAAGGCCACAAAACGTGGAGTTTTTAAAGAATATTTTTGAAGTCTTCAAAGGCCACAAAACGTGGAGTTTTTAAAGTAGATTTTTGAGGTCCCAAAAGGCCACAAAACGTGGAGTTTTGAAAGTAGATTTTTGAGGCCTTTAAAGGCCACAAAGTGTTGAGATTTTAAGGAATATTTTTGGAGGTCCGAAAAGGTTACAAAACGTGGAGTTTTTGAGGTCTTAAAAGGCCACAAAACGTGGAGTTTTTAAAGTAGATTTTTGAGGTCGTGGAGTTTTTAAAAAATATTTTTTCCTGCTTCCACAAAACGTGGAGTTTTTAAAAAATATTTTTTTTGCTGCCACAAAACTTGGTGTCTTTAAAAAATATTTTTTTTTGCTGCCACAAAACTTGGTGTCTTTAAAAAAATATTTTTTTATGCTGCCACAAAACGTGGTGTCTTTAAAAAATATTTTTTTATGCTGCCACAAAACGTGGTGTCTTTAAAAAATATGTTTGATGCTGCCACAAAATGTGAAAAATACTATTTTGCTTCTGAAGGTTTTGAAAAATATTTTTGAATATTTTTTAAAATCTTTGTGTTTATTTCAGCTTTAGTCCATATTTTGTTGTAATTCAATTGTTTGAATAACAACAAAATATTTTAAAGTGGATATGAAATTCATTAGTTGCGGGCGAAGGGTAGGGAATACTATAGTTTTAGTTGTCACCAAACAACTTCATCAGTTCCCTTTTTCGCCGACTCTGTATGGATAAACAGGTCAATAAAGCCATCTAGCAAATTAAATAAAATGAGAAATTTGCTGTATGGCCCTAAAGCTGTTTACCCTACAATTTGAGTCGAACTAAAATAAATTTTTTAAAATAATTTTTAATTTTTTTTGTAAATAAAAACACATTTGAAATTTGGTTTTGTATAAAAATTTGTTTTATTTTTCATTTTATTATTTTTCTTAAGAACTAAAAAACCTCTTATAAAAATAAATTTTACATGGAAGACAATTGATTATTTTAAACCTACAGGAAGACATTGATCATTTATACAATAATTCTAAAACGAAGAATCACAATAAATTAATTTAAATAAAATTTCAAAATGAAATTTTTTTCCTAAATTTCTCTACAATTGAATATCAATTATTTGCATTTTAATTATTATAAATTTTTTCTTTAAACGAAAAAAAGAAAACCTATAAAAACTAATATCACCACGAGATTAAATTAATTAAAGCATTTATGAACAAATTTTCTCTGCTACAGAAACAAAAACTATTCTTCAATGAAAATTTGTCTAAATTATTAAAGCTGGATACCCGGTTAACTGCACTGCACTTCATAATAAAAATTACAATTTTGTTGTTAATTAGGCCTGGGCCCATCTATCCAATTGATTGCGCATTTTCAGCTCCTGCTGTTGGGCCATGTCCATGGAGGTCCAAAAGAAGGTACCACTATCGGTGCGAGCAAAATGCACGGGAATGTAGTTCTGGGTTGGCTGAACGGACACAACATGTTGCTGTTGACCCTGGTGAACGATGACTGCAGCATTGGCTGGACACTGGCGTATTTCACTGAACAAGCGCTGTTCCAAAACTTCATTGGCCACATTATCTTTGGCAGCATTCAAGTAGATGGGATCTTTGCGCATATCTTCCAAACTGGAATTGTAGGTATTTTGCTGAATCTCTGCCAAGGTTTTGCGCAAAAGTTGCTTCTTCTTGACCAAACGTAGCAAAGGTTTCACCAATTTCTTAAAACTGCGCACCGCCATGGTGTGTTGATCTTTTTTCTGCATTTGTAGGGTGGTGTTGAATTTGTATTCACGAGTCATGAAAGACATTTTTTACGATTTGTGTTTTTTTGAAAAATAAAGAAAAACTTGAAAATTCAAAGGAAAACTTTTTAGTGTGTGTTGTCTGTTCAACGTTGTTGAGAAAACTATGCTCTGTTGCTGTTGTGGCTCCGCTTTTATAGGCACTTGTCTCTGAGTGTGCAGTAGAAAACACAAACTCTCGCTGCTCTTGGTGTGTATGTGGCTCAACCAATCACAGGCCGTTTTGAGGCAGGTGTTTTTCCAAGTCGCTCTTCTTCACTTGGCTTAATCTCTTTCGTTTTATGTGTCTGTGTGCCCAACTCTCAGAGCAGGTTATGTAGCTCTGTGTGCTGTACCTTACTCCATGAAAAAAGATTACTTTGAGGGAAATTCTAGCTACCTGCTCTGGCAAGGCATTAAAATTTATTTTTTTGGGGGTTGATTTTTTTATTAAAACTCGGTAGGGGACCTTTTTCTAATGTAATTTGATCTCTCTCCCTTTTCTTAGGGACAAAAAGGTCCATTAATTGTTTTCTAAACCCAAGCAAAAAAACACTTAGTTGTGCTATCTCTAGAAAGATTCTAGAAAAAATCTAGAATATTTTGTACAAGGAAATTTTAATGGGAGATCGCTGAAAATCTTTGCGGGAGAGCATCCTTGAATTTCACAATATTTGTTTGGGATTTGTTTATGCAAGACACACAAATTCTTATTGAGAAATCCTTAAGACAGGTTGAAGAGGCCGAAGAGTATAAGGAAAAAAATGCTTATTTGATTTTTAAAAATCCTTTAAGAAATTGAGAGGCTCTTTTGGGGGCCACCACAATTTGTTTACAAAATAAAACAAAAGTAGGGCACAGACCATCCAAAAGGAAGGAGAGACAAAAACAAAAAAAAAAAAAAAAAAAATCCAATTTGCAATTGGAAAGAAATGAAATACTTAAAGGTCATCGGGGTCTAGAGCCCAACAACCTCTAATTTTCTGTTTAAATTTTCAAATTATTTTTTAAATCTCCACGTCTTGTGGAATTGGAAAAAAAATTACTTAAAAATTCAAAAATATTTTTTAAAATTTCCAAAATATTTTTTTAAAATGTTCAGGTCTTGTGGAAGCATCAAACAATATTTTTAACAACACCAAAATATTTTTAAGAAGTCCACGACTTGTGGCAGCTTCAAAAAATATTTTTTAAAAACTCCAATTTTTTTTAAAGTCCACATCTTGTGGAAGCATCGGCAAATATTTTTTAACAACACCAAAATGGAAAAATTAAAAACTCCTCGTCTTGTGGAAGCTGGAAAAAATATTTTTTAAAAACTCCATGTCTTGTGGAGGCACGAAAAAAAATTATTTTTTAAAACTACACGTCTCGTGGATGCACAAAAAAATTAAAACCCGACGTTTAGGGAAGCACGAAAAAAATATTTTTGAAAAACTCCTCGTATTGTTGAAGCACGAAAAAATATTTTTTAAAACACCGAAGTTTTAAGGACGATTTTTTTTTTTAAACTCCACGTCTTGTGGAAGCCCGAAAAATATTTTTTAAAAACCCGACGTTTTAGGGAAGCACGAAAAACATATTTATGAAAAACTCCCCCTCTTGTGGAAGCACGAATAAATATTTTTTAGAAACTCCACGCCTATTGGAAGCACGAAAAAAGTATTTTTTTAAAAATCCAGGTCTTGTGGAAACACGAAAAAATATTTTTTAAAAAATTCAGGACTTGTGGAAGCACGGAGAAATATTTTTTAAAAACTCCACGTATTGTGGAAACACGGAAAAATATTTTTTAAAAACTCCACGTCATGTGGAAGCACGGAAAAATATTTTTTAAAAGCTCCACATCTCGTGGAAGCACGGAAAACTATTTTTTAAAGGCTTCACGCCTTGTGGAAGCACGAAAAAATATTTTTTAAAAGCTTCACGCCTTGGGGAAGCACGAGAAAATATTTTTTAAAAACTCCATATATTGTGAAAGCACGAAAAAATATATTTTAAAAACTCCACGTCTAGTGAAAGCACGAAAAAATATTTTTCAAAAACTCCACGTCTTGCGGAGGCACGAAAAACATATTTTTGAAAAACTCCACTCCTTGTGGAAGAAGGAAAAAATATTTTTTAAAACATCCAGGTCTTGTGGAAGCACCGAAAAATATTTTTTAAAAAATCCACGCCTTGTGGAAGCACGGAAAAATATTTTTTAAAAACTCCAAGTCTTGTGGAAGCACGGAATATATTTTTAAAAACTCCACGTCTTGTGGAAGCACCGAAAAATATTTTTTAAAAGCTCCACGTCTTGCGGAAGAACGGAACATTTTTTTCTCCACTCCTTGTGGAGGCACGAATAAAATATTTTTTAAAAACTCCATGTCTTGTGAAGGCACGAATAAAATATTTTTTAAAAACTCCACGTCTTGTGGAAGCACAAAAAAATATTTTTTAAAACGCCGACGTTTAAGGGAAGCACGAAACAAATATTTTTAAAAAATTACTCGTCTTGTGGAAGTATGAACAAATATTTTTTAAAAATCCACTGAAAATATTTTTTAAAAACTCCACGTAATGTGGAAGCACGGACAAATATTTTTAAAAGCTTCAGGCCTTGTGGAAGAACGAAAAAATATTTTTTAAAAAATCCAGGTCCTGCGGAAGCACCGAAAAATATTTTTTAAAAAATCCACGTCTTGTGGAAGCATCGAAAAATATTTTTTAAAAACTCCTAAATATTTTCTTTAAATGGAAGCATCAGAATAACAATACAAAAAAACTCCACGTCTTGTGAAAGCGCGAAAAACAAAATATTTTTTAAAAAATCCATGTCTTGTGGAGGCACGAATAAAATATTTTTTAAAAACTCCACGTCTTGTGGAAGCACGAAAAAATATTTTTTAAAAACTCCACGCCTTGTGGAAGCACGAAAAACTATTTTTTTTTTAAATCCAGGTCTTGTGGAAGCACGAACAATTATTTTTTTAAATTCAGGTCTTGTGAAAGCACGGAAAAATATTTTTTAAAAACTCCACGTTTTGTGGAAGCACGGACAAATATTTTTAAAAGCTTCAGGCCTTGTGGAAACACGGAAAAATATGTTTTAAAAACTCCACGTCTTGTGGAAGCACGGACAAATATTTTTAAAAGCTTCAGGCCTTGTGGAAGAACGAAAAAATATTTTTTTAAAAAATCCAGGTCTTGTGGAAGCACCTAAAAATATTTTTAAAAAAAATCCAGGTCTTGTGGAAGCACCGAAAAATATTTTTTAAAATCTCCACGTCTTGTGGAAGCACGGAAAAATATTTTTTAAAAACTCCACGTCATGTGGAAGCACGGAAAAATATTTTTTAAATGCTTCAGGCATTGTGGAAGCACGAAATAATATTTTTTAAAAAATCCAGTTCTTGTGGAAGCACCGAAAAATATTTTTTTAAAACTCCACGTCTTCTGGAAGAACAAAAAATAGTTTTAAACACTTCACGTCAAATGGAAGCAAGAAAAATATTTTTTAAGAACTACACGTCTTATGGAGGCAAGGTCCTAAGAAAATCTACTTTAAAAAATCTACGTTTTGTGGCCTTTGAAGACCTCAAAACATCCATGTCTTGTGGAGGCACGAAAAAAATATTGTTGAAAAACTAAAAAATATTTTTTAAAACCCGATGTTTTAGGGAAGCACGAAATAAATATCTTTGAAAAACGCCTCGTCTTGTGGAAGCACGAAAAAATATTTTTTAAAAACTCCACGCCTTGTGAAATACAAAAAAATATATTTTTTTAAAATCCAGGTCTTGTTGAAACACGAACAAAATCTACTTTAAAAACTCCACGTTTTGTGGCCTTTTGGGACCTCAAAAAATCTACTTTAAAAACTCCACGTTTTGTGGCCTTTTGGGACCTCAAAAAATCTACTTTAAAAACTCCACGTTTTGTGGCCTTTTGGGACCTCAAAAAATCTACTTTAAAAACTCCACGTTTTGTGGCCTTTTGGGACCTCAAAAAATCTACTTTAAAAACTCCACGTTTTGTGGCCTTTTGGGACCTCAAAAAATCTACTTTAAAAACTCCACGTTTTGTGGCCTTTTGGGACCTCAAAAAATCTACTTTAAAAACTCCACGTTTTGTGGCCTTTTGGGACCTCAAAAAATCTACTTTAAAAACTCCACGTTTTGTGGCCTTTTGGGACCTCAAAAAATCTACTTTAAAAACTCCACGTTTTGTGGCCTTTTGGGACCTCAAAAAATCTACTTTAAAAACTCCACGTTTTGTGGCCTTTTGGGACCTCAAAAAATCTACTTTAAAAACTCCACGTTTTGTGGCCTTTTGGGACCTCAAAAAATCTACTTTAAAAACTCCACGTTTTGTGGCCTTTTGGGACCTCAAAAAATCTACTTTAAAAACTCCACGTTTTGTGGCCTTTTGGGACCTCAAAAAATCTACTTTAAAAACTCCACGTTTTGTGGCCTTTTGGGACCTCAAAAAATCTACTTTAAAAACTCCACGTTTTGTGGCCTTTTGGGACCTCAAAAAATCTACTTTAAAAACTCCACGTTTTGTGGCCTTTTGGGACCTCAAAAAATCTACTTTAAAAACTCCACGTTTTGTGGCCTTTTGGGACCTCAAAAAATCTACTTTAAAAACTCCACGTTTTGTGGCCTTTTGGGACCTCAAAAAATCTACTTTAAAAACTCCACGTTTTGTGGCCTTTTGGGACCTCAAAAAATCTACTTTAAAAACTCCACGTTTTGTGGCCTTTTGGGACCTCAAAAAATCTACTTTAAAAACTCCACGTTTTGTGGCCTTTTGGGACCTCAAAAAATCTACTTTAAAAACTCCACGTTTTGTGGCCTTTTGGGACCTCAAAAAATCTACTTTAAAAACTCCACGTTTTGTGGCCTTTTGGGACCTCAAAAAATCTACTTTAAAAACTCCACGTTTTGTGGCCTTTTGGGACCTCAAAAAATCTACTTTAAAAACTCCACGTTTTGTGGCCTTTTGGGACCTCAAAAAATCTACTTTAAAAACTCCACGTTTTGTGGCCTTTTGGGACCTCAAAAAATCTACTTTAAAAACTCCACGTTTTGTGGCCTTTTGGGACCTCAAAAAAATCTACTTTAAAAACTCCACGTTTTGTGGCCTTTTGGGACCTCAAAAAATCTACTTTAAAAACTCCACGTTTTGTGGCCTTTTGGGACCTCAAAAAATCTACTTTAAAAACTCCACGTTTTGTGGCCTTTTGGGACCTCAAAAAATCTACTTTAAAAACTCCACGTTTTGTGGCCTTTGAAGACCTCAAAAATCTACTTTAAAAACTCCACGTTTTGTGGCCTTTGAAGACCTCAAAAATATTCTTTAAAAACTCCACGTTTTGTGGCCTTTGAAGAGCTCAAAAAATCTACTTTAAAAACTCCACGTTTTGTGGCCTTTGAAGACCTCAAAAAATCTACTTTAAAAACTCCACGTTTTGTGGCCTTTGAAGACCTCAAAAAATCTACTTTAAAAACTCCACGTTTTGTGGCCTTTGAAGACCTCAAAAATCTACTTTAAAAACTCCACGTTTTGTGGCCATTGAAGACCTCAAAAATCTACTTTAAAAACTCCACGTTTTGTGGCCTTTGAAGACCTCAAAAATATTTTTTAAAAACTCCACGTTTTGTGGCCATTGAAGACCTCAAAAATATTTTTTAAAAACTCCACGTTTTGTGGCCTTTGAAGACCTCAAAAATATTTTTTAAAAACTCCACGTTTTGTGGCCATTGAAGACCTCAAAAATATTTTTTAAAAACTCCACGTTTTGTGGCCTTTGAAGACCTCAAAAATATTTTTTAAAAACTCCACGTTTTGTGGCCTTTGAAGACCTCAAAAAATCTACTTTAAAAACTCCACGTTTTGTGGCCTTTGAAGACCTCAAAAAATCTACTTTAAAAACTCCACGTTTTGTGGCCTTTGAAGACCTCAAAAAATCTACTTTAAAAACTCCACGTTTTGTGGCCTTTAAAAATATTTTTTAAAACTCCAAAAAGCATGTTTTATGGGCTTTAAGGTATTCAAAACCCCACGTTTTGTGGCCTTTGAACTCCTCAAAAATATTCTTTAAAAACTCCACCTTTTGTGGTCTTAAAATCTTTAAAAACTTCACGTTTTGTGGCCTTTGAGGTCCTCGAAAATATTCTTTAAAAACCCCACGTTTTGTGGCTTTTCAAGAGCTCCAAAAAATAAACCTCAACCTGTACCCTTCTTCGAATTATTTTTCGTTAAACGTGTAAGGAACTTCCTGAAATGGCAGGTCTTTTGAAAACCAAAATAGTGAAAACATATCCTGTAAATCCTTAGTCAAGTCACGTAGTGTTTTTAACCTACGAGAAGACCCCCCTCCTAGCATCAGCGACATAAATCATGGTTTAACAAAAATAAACACCACAGGATATAATTTAACACCACTAACTGTTAGCTTCTAACTAACTAAAGTTACCTTATCAAGTACATGACAAAATTCTGGAAATCACAAAGTCAACATAACTGCACGTGTAACAGGCTAACCTACACGGAAGAGCAAACGAGATGGCCAACAACGGCGAGATAACGACTCTCAACGGCGACACTACCAAATTTATGACAATTTTTTCCTAGGAAAAACCCCCACAAGTTAATGGTCATGCATTTTCATGAAAACACAAACTAGTCTAGTCATCCTAAAACCATTTAGACCCAGTTAAGAGACGTGAGCAAAGGCTAGGCTCAATAATATTGGAAATACATTGGAGATTTTTACCTGCTTTTTGCTGCTAATCATCATCACCATCCTTGAACGATGAGGAAAAGTGACCCTTTTTAAAAATTCATTCACAACTACTTAAAAATTAAGGGACAGACATTAGACAGGACGGACAGAACTCAGCTAACGAAATGCAAAATTAATACAAATTAAGTAACCTTCAATATTACACCAACAATAAAAACTAACCAAAAATTTGTGTGGATTCTCTTCCGAAGAATTGTTGTTGTCGCACCTAAAAAGGACCTTTTTATGCTTCCACACAAGTGTTTGGGATTTTTTCGTTGTGTAAATTCTGCCAAGTGAATAAATGATGTCCCTTTGTGTTATGAAATTGTTTTTGTTTTTTTTTTAATCCTGCTTTTGTTTTGTTGTTATACTTTTTTGGTTTGAAAATAACAACAGCAACAAAACAAGAATTGTGCATTGTTGTGTGACGAATTAGTATTCCATTTAGTTGTTGCTTTTTTGCTATGGAGTCCCTTTTTCTGAGTTTGAGCAAAATTGTGCATGCCGAAACACGCAACTCTGATTTGGCGTCAGGATGTCAGGTAGAAAAAGGACCTTCTAGTTGGATTGAAATTGATTGCCTCAAAAAAAGAGATTTTTGCGCCAAACTAAAAACAAAATAAACAGAGAGTACAGTTTCTCACTCTCCGTGTATGAGGTTTGGAGTTAACCAAACAAATTGAGAAGGAGAGTACAGTTACAATGGAAACATCGAGAGACAATTATTGATGTGCACTGGATTGATTGTACATAGGAGTTTATGTCTTAAATTTTTTGTTTTACTTTAAGAAAGCAAAACCAAATCTCTCGACGAGAGTACCTCGATGGGAGACAATTTCTCTTAACAAGACCAATTGGGGAATAAATTGAACAAATGTGGAGTTTTTAAAGAATATTGTTGGAGATCATAAAAGGCCAAAAAACGTAGAGTTTTTAAATAATATTTTTGGAGATCCCAAAAGGCCACAACACGTGGAGTTTTTAAAGAATGTTTTTGGAGGTCTTAAAATATAACAAAACTTGGGGTTTTTTAAAAATATTTTTGAAGGCCTCAGAGGCCACAAAACGTGGAGTTTTTAAAGAATATTTTTTAAGGCCTCACAGGCCACAAAACGTGGAGTTTTTAAGGAATATTTTTGAGGTCTTGATAGGCCCGAAAACGTAAAGTTTTTAAAGAATATTTTTGAGGTCTTAAAATTCTACAAAGCGTGGAATTTTTAAAGAATATTTTTGAGGTCTTGAAATTCTACAAAGCGTGGAATTTTTAAAGAATATTTTTGAGGCCTTCAAAGGCCACAAAACTTGGAGCTTTAAAAGAATATTTTTGGGATCTTGAAGGGCCACAAAACGTGGAGTTTTTAAAGAATATTTTGGGGCCTTGAAAGGCCACAAAATGCGGAGTTTTAAAGAATATTTTTGATGTGTTGAAAGGCCGCAAAACGTGGAGATTTTAAAGAATATTTTTGATTTGAGGTCTTGAAAGGCTAAAAAACGTGGAGTTTTTAAAGAATATTTTTTAGGTCTTCAAAGGCCACAAAACGTGGAGTTTTTAAAGAATATTTTTGAGGTCTTCAAAGGCCACAAAACGTGGAGTTTTTAAAGAATATTTTTGAGGTCTTCAAAGGCCACAAAACGTGGAGTTTTTAAAGAATATTTTTGAGGTCTTCAAAGGCCACAAAACGTGGAGTTTTTAAAGAATATTTTTGAGGTCTTCAAAGGCCACAAAGCGTGGAATTTTTAAAGAATATTTTTGAGGTCTTCAAAGGCCACAAAACGTGGAGTTTTTAAAGAATATTTTTGAGGTCTTCAAAGGCCACAAAACGTGGAGTTTTTAAAGAATATTTTTGAGGTCTTCAAAGGCCACAAAACGTGAAGTTTTTAAAGAATATTTTTGAGGTCTTCAAAGGCCACAAAACGTGGAGTTTTTAAAGAATATTTTTGAGGTCTTCAAAGGCCACAAAACGTGGAGTTTTTAAAGAATATTTTTGAAGTCTTCAAAGGCCACAAAACGTGGAGTTTTTAAAGAATATTTTTGAGGTCTTCAAAGGCCACAAAACGTGGAGTTTTTAAAGAATATTTTTGAGGTCTTCAAAGGCCACAAAACGTGGAGTTTTTAAAGAATATTTTTGAGGTCTTCAAAGGCCACAAAACGTGGAGTTTTTAAAGAATATTTTTGAGGTCTTCAAAGGCCACAAAACGTGGAGTTTTTAAAGAATATTTTTGAGGTCTTCAAAGGCCACAAAACGTGGAGTTTTTAAAGAATATTTTTGAGGTCTTCAAAGGCCACAAAACGTGGAGTTTTTAAAGAATATTTTCGAGGCCTTCAAAGGCCACAAAACGTGGAGTTTTTAAAGAATGTGGAGTTTTTAAAGAATATTTTTGAGGTCTTCAAAGGCCACAAAACGTGGAGTTTTTAAAGAATATTTTTGAGGTCTTCAAAGGCCACAAAACGTGGAGTTTTTAAAGAATATTTTTGAGGTCTTCAAAGGCCACAAAACGTGGAGTTTTTAAAGAATATTTTTGAGGTCTTCAAAGGCCACAAAACGTGGAGTTTTTAAAGAATATTTTTGAGGTCTTCAAAGGCCACAAAACGTGGAGTTTTTAAAGAATATTTTTGAGGTCTTCAAAGGCCACAAAACGTGGAGTTTTTAAAGAATATTTTTGAGGTCTTCAAAGGCCACAAAACGTGGAGTTTTTAAAGAATATTTTTGAGGTATTCAAAGGCCACAAAACGTGGAGTTTTTAAAGAATATTTTTGAGGTATTCAAAGGCCACAAAACGTGGAGTTTTTAAAGAATATTTTTGAGGTATTCAAAGTCCAAAAACGTGGAGTTTTTAAAGAATATTTTTGAGGTCTTGAAAGGCCACAAAACGTGAAGTTTTTAAAGAATATTTTTGAGGTCTTGAAAGGCCACAAAACGTAAAGTTTTTAAAAATATTTTGGGAGCTCCCAAAAGGCCACAAAACGTAAAGTTTTTAAAAAATATTTTTGGAGCTCCCAAAATGCCACAAAACGCGGAGTTTTTAAAGAATATTTTTGGAGCTCCCAAAAGGCCACAAAACGTAAAGTTTTTAAAAAATATTTTTGGAGCTCCCAAAATGCCACAAAACGCGGAGTTTTTAAAGAATATTTTTGGAGATCCTAAAAGGCCACAAAACGTGAAGTTCTTATATAATATTTTGTAGGTCTTAAAAGGCCATAAAACGTGGAATTTTTAAATAATATTTTGGAGCCCCTTAAATGTCATAAAACGTGGAGTTTTTAAATAATATTTTGGAGGTCCTTAAAGGTCATAAAACGTGAAGCTTTTAAATAATATTTTGGAGGTCCATAAACGTCATAATAAGATTTCAAATAATGTTATGGATAATATTTTCCTAAAAGGCCATAAATAGTGGAGTTTTTAAAGATTTTTTTCAGGTCCTTAAATGCTTTAAAGAAGAGGCATTCATATATTTGCTCGTGCATTTTATGGAACTACTCGAACTTTGTTCGTTGATTCTTTTAAGAATTTCTTACAAACGTTGATATTCATCAAATATCCTTTGTGACATTGTACAAATTTCGATTTCTTAACTCATTCCACATTGTCCACCACACAAATTTAATAAGGATTAAAAAGTAACCAAAGTCTTTTCTTCAATGCCAACAGCAAAATAAATGACCTACATTTTTCATTTCATTGTTTCTGACTAGAGAATCTTTCTTTTGTTTTGTTGTTGCCATTGTTGTAATTTCTGTGTGTGTTCTTCACAATTATGCTTTGTTGTGTGACGAATTAGTATTCCATTTATTTTCCTTGTTGCATTATTTTAAGAGGATTTCTTTAGTGAAAATTGAACAAAATTGTGCATGTCTCGACACAAAAATTCGTATTTGTCTTCTACGTATTTGGCGCAAGGAGCAGGTAGAAAAAAGGATGTCTAGTTGGATTTCTAATGTGTAAGGTTAGCTCAGAGAATTTGCATCAAGCTAAGTTTTTATTTTAGTTACTAAAAGAAACAATAACAGAGAGTACAGTTTTGTCTCTGAGAAGCCTATAAACGCTGAGAGTTAATTTGTTATGGTCTCATATTAATGGCGCAATGCATAGAGCACTGATGGGCAGAAATGCTCTGCCTCACACACAAAAGTGTAAAAAATACATGAGTCTCTCGCAATTTGCCCATCAGTGGCATAGAGTCTATGTTGTGAGTTGGAGGGAAATTTTGTTGTAACTGAAATTGACGTATCTCTATTACATACGTCAATTTCAGTTACAACAAAATTTCCCTCCAACTCACAACTCTCTGTCTCTGAGATTAAGTAGAGAACAGATGGAGAGCGTACAGTTACATTACATTGCAATGCTTTGATAGTATGGATGGTTAATGGTGTGTAGTGGATGTTTGGCTTGGTTTTGGAGTTTGTTGCCTAAGTCTTTCGTTTATAAAGGGTTTGCTTGAAAGAGATTTAATTAAATCATAATAATTGGTTCTGATTAGAAATTTGTTCCTATTATTATTTTTAGTATTCGCAAAGACAGAAAACTAAACTTAATTAAAATTACAAACGTTTTGAAAAATTGAAATAAATACAGAAATATTTTTATAGCCTTGTATTATTTATGGTGAACATATTAAAAGAACTTGGCTAGAGTTCTAACATTATTAGAATGTTTTAATAGCGACACAATTGAATGAAAGTAAACACAGACATAATTTGAATGTTTTATTTATTTATTAACATTAATATTTATAAGTAAATTACAAATAAATATGATAAATACATTTTGAATAAGGAAATACATTTTGGATAAAATGTTCTTTATATGTGCATATATATGTAGGTTATATTGTTTAAAAAATATTATTTAGAGATTCAATGATATATTGTTAGGATGGATGTTTTATGGTATATTGAATGTCTCTATTTAATTGGATTTGTTATATTAGTGGAATTTTAAAGACATTTCTTTGCAATGTAAAAAGTAAATAAGTTGTTTAGAGAGACAAATAAATTACTGATGGTACCACATTGCTTCAGAATCGTTTAGCCATAGTACTGTAACATTGGAATATTTTAAGAATCTTAGTTGTTGTGATGGTATAGTGTTAAGCATACCTCCAATTAATATTCTATTAAAATCGGTACAGTAAGTGCTGACGCATTACTGTAGAAAGCCCAAAAAGTATTTTAAAAGTTTTCGCTACAAACCCTTCCCGGCCTACGTTTTCTTATAGCCCCCATATAACGTACCGCCCGATTTTCAGTATTTTCAAGTTTTTAGCTTCATTATCACATCTAAATGGCTGAAATTTAGTCTACGATATGGGAATACAATATTCCTGCAGAGAATTGTGGGTATAGATGCAACTTTTAAACAATGGTAAACGATAAGGTAATGTAGAAACACTATGGTTTATTTATTCCAGAATACATAATTGTTAACACGGAACATGACCTAGGAAAATAATCCATTCTTTTCTTGAGCTCAGAAGAAATGAATGCGTAATCTACGAATTGTATGTGTTCTAATTCCATTAGCATTGGATTTGGGAATGTAGTGGGTAATCAATGTGCATTTTTTTGGTAATTAGCATTCCTTTCTCGATTACAAAGGTAATACATTCTCTTTTTTCCTACCGGGGCCCCATATAAGAGATTCACCCGATTACACTAGGGTTATGACTTTTTGACATTTTTTCTCAAAAGTGATTTCCTGTTGTGAGAATGAATGAACTTTTGCCAGTTAATGCCTAAAATAGCATTTGTTCCATTTTATTATAAAAAAAAATATTCCGCACAAACCACTTTGATTTTATTTTTTAAAAATTCTATGAAATGAAAAAAAAAAAATTCTCAAAAACTTATTTTCTGTTGCACTAATGAATGGTTAATATGCAAATTAATGACTAAAATAAATTTTATTCCATTTAAATATTAAAAAAGCTCCTGCACAAACTACTTTTAATGTTTATGATATATGAAATAAAATTATATATTATATGCTATAATACGATGATGAAATAAGTGAGAAACAAACGGTTATGTCATTTTAGTTATGTCGTGTACCCCTATACCTTATTTGCAGTTAAAGATCTGCTTACAGTGACTTGAAAAAATTGTCAAAAGTTCTGAAAAATAAAATCTTTTAAAAGTTTTTTATCGAATCACTTTATAATTAAGATTTTGTGTAATCTTAGGTAAAAACTCATGAAAATATTATACAGGGATACGTGGTTGTAAAAAAGTCATAACCATCGCATCGTGAAATTTCTACCAGACTTATATAAGGTTCCAATATGGACTTAATCGGTCCACTCCTTCGGGTACCTCCCACACAAAATTTCGGAAAAGTTCAGTTTAGGATCTGCCCTCGAATCGCTTGATTTTTGTCGTCGCAACTTCTATTCGCTGCCCTCCATACGACGGTACAAATTTCATCAAGGGCAAGTCCATACTTCCTGAGAAAATAGCCTGAAAGTTGCAAAAAAAAAAAACACTATGACACCATGTGTAGTGGTTGGAGCGCAAGATAACTCTCGAACGGATCTGCCGATTCAGTCCAAAGCTTTCGTAACATTTTTTCCAAACTTTCTTTAAGTTCGAAGATAAGCCATATCGGTCCACTCCTTCAGGTACCTCCTCCACAAAAGTTCAAAACTTTTCGGTTAAATGGTGCGAGTCACAACTCTCAAAGACAGTAACCGATTTGGTCCTTACTATTCACATCATAATATCTCTACGGGAAACTTGGGAAAAGAGCAGTTTAAGGGGCGACCTGACTTAACGCCCAACGGACATAACGCCCAAAATTTATTTTTAGTTATGTCCGCCCTGAACCCGGATTTAACGCCCAAAGTAAAATTGGGCGTTAAGTCCTCCGCCATAGCGGACATAAGGCCCATTGGGCGTTGTGTCCGTTTTCCAAAATTAAAGATTTTCCCTGTTCATAATTAAAATTCAGATTTATTTAGAAATAGAATTGAATTATATATGTATGTAATAAATAAATTATTATATGTATATATAATTGAGAGAAGTCTCCCTTGTCCCTTATGGAATGTTTGTGGAAAAAGTATATACAATATAATAAATAAATTAACCTACTGAATTCATATACAAATGTGTACGGGTTTTCCAACAATTTGTGAACAAAATGGACAAAACATTACAGTGCCGTGATCGTTATGTTTTTGTTGACTTTCCTTGAAACAAGGTTTACAAGCATACACAATTTTGCAAACCTGCAATTTTATTTTTAAAACCTATTTCGTATAACAGATTTTTCTGACGATAGATTGGCTTTCATCTCCGGATTCACTATAAATTGTATGTGTTTCGTCTAAAACCAATGTGGATAGATTGATTGTTGATCTTATTGGTTCTCCTTTGTAGAAACATTTCGGATGTTACTTGTTTATTTGAAAGTTATTGTGTTGTTCTTGTGTGCTTGCGATACTTCTACGAAAACGGTATATTTTATAAGAAATCGCGCGCGCGATTTCTTATAAAATATACCGTTTTCGACTTTTGCTCGATCACTTTCAACATCTTTCGGTTTTATCTATGACTCAATTTTTAATTCACAATAAGAAATAAATCACTCAACACGCTGTCAATCACTCAACGCTGGAAATGTGTTAATAAATTTCTGAGGGAGATTTCGACATACATAGCTTGGCTCCTTATGCGTCCAACTGGTTTAAAATCAACTGAATGATGTTTATTTTTTTAGGGATCAATCAAATCATTATTAACATCTAGTTATCCATTATAAATCCTGAGTCTACCATTTTGAAAATTTTAAAAAATTGTTTCTTTAAAATAAAGTTTGACAGAAATTTCAAAAAATAATAGTTTATTGTAGGTTTTGGACCACAGCAATTGAAACCGCCGCTGCATTACAAATATTAATTTTAAATCATTAAAATACGAAAAAAAGACATATTATAACATTTTAGGCGTTATGTCCACTTACAAGGCGCACATAACGCCCAAATTTTTTTGGCGTTGTGTCCGATTTTTTTGGGCCTTATGTCCGGAGTTAGGTCGGACATAACATCCAATTTTATTTTGGGCGTTAAGTCCGGGGTCAGGGCGGACATAACGTCCAAAATTAATTTTGGGCGTTAAGTCAGGTCGCCGTTTAAGGCCTGCTCTCGGATCGTTTTGCTTCTTTTTGTAGCAACTAATATTTGTTGTCCCCATTACGACAGTACACGTTTTTTCAGGGGCAAGCCCATACTTTCTGAAAAAATGGTCCGACAGCTGTAACAAAAACCCCTATGGCACCATGTGCAGCGGCTGGAGCGCACGATAACTCTCGAACAAATCAGCCGAATCGGTCCAAACGAATCCCTTTAGTTTTTGTTGTAATAAATTGTATTCGTTTTCCCGCTACCTCCATTACGACGGTAAAAGTTTTTTCAGGGGCAAGTCCATATTTCTTAGTAAAACAGCTCGAAAGGTGTAAAAACCCCTATGTCAGCATATGTGGTGATCGGAGAGCATGATAACTCTCGAACTTTTCAACCGATTTGGTCCTACATTTGGTCTTCGTCATGTTATATCCAAACTTAGTTTCATGGGGCAATACCGATCCACAACTTCCGGTACTTCTCCCCAATATTTAAAAAAATTCACTAAAACGCTTGGAATGGGGCAACAAATTTGGTCCAATTTTTGGATCTCCTAATATTTTGTCAAAATTTAGTTTAACTTCTAAAATGGCTCATATCGGTCCTCCCTAAGGGTACCTCCCCCACAAAAGTTCAAAATTTGTGTTTTAGTGCAGTTAATCCCTAATCCACATGTTTGTCGGTAAGTTCAAAAGTCCAAAAAGGCCCACAAAATTGTGAAGATGCCTTAAATATATTCCGTAGGTGAAAGTTTCACTTCACATTGGCTGAGGGTATATATCTGTCGGCAAGGCCGACTGACACTTTTTACTTGTTTTTTTTTTCCAATTGATCCAAAACCTTACAATGAACTGATAAATTTGTTCATCGATTGGACCATAAATTAGGCCTTTAGAGTATTTTCCAGACAATTTGGCTTTGGTACCATACAAATAACTATGGAAACAAAGATCCCTATGGATCTTTCATTCCGTTTGTAGCACATCGAAATATTCATCGGAAACCCTACAAAGTATATAAATATATTCTTGAACACGGTGAAATTCTAATTCTAAGTCGATATAACCATTTGGTATAGAAGCTTCAATTACTCCTAGGATTTTTGGTGTTGCAAATGGGCCATATCGGTCCACGTTTTGATGTAACCCCCATAGAACGGTACCACCCGATTTTGGGTATTTTAAAGGTTTTCGGTTTATCCACCGAAATGGCCCCTATAGAACGGTTTTCCCGATTTCCGGCATTTTGGATGTTGTGGCCTCAATATTCCTCCGAAATTGCTGAACTTTTGTATTTAGTCCTCATTTGAGGTATACAACTTTCCATATGAAATTTGTCGGTATGGATCCACGCCTTCATATAGCCCCCATAGAACGTTACCTCCTGACTTTCGGTATTTTAATGGTTGTGGCCACAACAACCCACCGAAATGGTTGAGATTTGCCATTTAGTCTACGTTGAAAGTAAAGCCCTTTCCTACTGAATTTCGTCGGTATAGGTCCACGTTTCGATATAGCCCCCATAGAACGGTCTCCCCGATTTTCCTAATTGTGAAGGATGTGACGTCAATATTCCACCGAAATGACAGAAATTTGTTTTAGGTCTTTCATGGGGTTATAGAATGTTCCAGAAAAGAATTATCAGTATAGGTCCACGTCTAGAATCTTTAAAGTGTATTTTTTAGTGAACACCAACCAATAAATTTACATTTTTAATGTATATTTTTCTTAAAGGAACTTTATAATATATATTTTATGATTTTTAAAATTTATTTTTTTTTTTCATTGATGCAACACTGTAAATGTTAAGGATTTTTCTTGTCCACAAATCAAAGGCCTTTAAAATATTTCTTTTTTGGGTATTTCGACCACAAATGGTGGTGGTGATATAGTATCTGAGCTGTATAGTGAAATAAATCATTTTTGAGGAAAAATGTCAAAAAGTCATAACCCTAATGTACATATGTGCGACTGTACCTACCATACTTTGCAATTAAGTTTCAATTCAACATTCTATTCTATTTACCATTAAAACATCATAATTGCTGTGTATTTATTTCATTGTTCCGCCTAATGTTCATTATTCACACTAAATTAGGTGTCGTTGGGGTGACAGTTTACATTTTCTACCTGCTCTCGAGTTATATGTCTGGCTTTGCACAATTTTGTGCAAGTTAAACAATTCACTGACTGATTAGACAGTGAAAACTGTACCAACAGTTTTTATTATAAAAGAAATGAGGGAATATGGATACGAAATATTAGCTGTACTTTTCAAGAAGGCGTCATAAGGGGAAATTGGGTGGAAAGTACAGTTTGCCGTGGAAATCATTGGTCGCTCTGTAGATTGTGTTAAAATCTTTTGGTGATCGCTTAGGACACTAATCGTAAAGTTGGAATCAATTTTAAACAATAAATTCCAGAATAGATGATGTGCGAACATCATTTTCTTAAAGGGTACTGTGAGAAGAACCTTTTTAAGGAGTATTTCTTAAAAGTAGTATAATAAAAAATTTTTAAAAAATTTTGTATGATTACTAAGGGCCAAATTTGAGTTATTAAATATTTTTGGTAGGCCCAATACAATACACATTTTTAAATACATAATTATGCATTTGACCAACTAAATAGAATAGTAAACGACCAATATCCAAAAGTAGACTTCGTCCTTGTCATAAGGTCTCGAGTTCCATGTGAAATTTCACGTCAACTGACAATGATGTAAAGCCAGTTAGGACCAATATTTCGAGGCATTACAGAACCAAAAGTGGCATAAAACTTTAAAAACTTTTCCCTAGATTTTCCAGATTTATTTTTCCACAGGCTATTTTTTCGGAATATGTCCTCCAGAAATTATAATATGGAACAAAGCTAAATGTTGGATATTTCTACACAAAAGCTATGGTATTCGAACTACAAGGTAAAAAGATCACAAAAACCTATACATTATTCGAAACATAATGTTTCGAATTTATGCATAAACTTGCTACCATTATTTCATTCCAAAAATCCAAATTTTGTGGTCTGATCGAAGCTAAGCATTTTCATACATGGTCGTAACTGTACCTCCAATGTACCATTGCAATTACATTTCGATTCAACATTCTATTCTAGTTACCGTTCAAACACCATAATTGCTGTGTATTAATTTCATTGTTCCGACTAATGTTCATGATTCACACTAAATTAGGTGTCGTTGGGGTGACACTTTAGATTTTCTACCTGCTCTCGTGTTACATGTCTCTAAGCCATGACAATGACTGGTCATGACTGGCTTTGCACAATTTTATGCAATTGAAAAGGGAAATAATGTACATGATTGGACAATGAAAACTGTACCAATAGTTTTCATTGTGAAATTAATTACTAAATGAGGTACACCCAATATTTGGTGTACATATGTATCTCGAGAAGGCGTCACAGGGGGAAATTGATTGAAAGTACAGTTGATTTGAAGGTCATTGCCAACATCTAGGCCACTAATAATGGTACAAAAATCCACCTTCTACGGCATGATGGACTTTGAAAAAATGTTCATTCAAAATCCACGTTTTGTGGTATGATGGCCCTGCAAGAAATAGTCCTAACAAGTCCACGTATTGTGGTCTGATGTACCATTAAACAAATACTATTGTGAGTATTTGCCACTGCTGAAAATGTTGATGTTCCAGGACAAGGCCACGATGGCTTCCATATGTGGTCTGATGTCCTTTGAAAAATATCCCTAAAAATCACGTTTTATAGCCGATGGCCTTTCAAATAGTTTTACGTTCTGATGGCCTTTAAAATCCTTAAAATATCCAAGTTTTGTGGTATGAGTGTCTTTGAAAATATATTCCTTAGGAATTCTACGTTTGTGGTCTGCTGGCTCTTGAAACAATGGGCTTTACAAAAATTTAAAAAAAATAGTTGTGTTATTAGATTCTTATTATTTTGTTGGATCTCAAAAAATACAATATTTGGATATTTCAAATCAAGCCAGAACAATTTTTGCCAGAAAAATCCGCAAGCCTTCTAAGAAGATCTCTCATATATTGACATTTTGAAATAATTTTTCCCACAGGAACAGCGTTTCAACATATTTTGTTGGAATTTAAAGGGCATCTATTTTGAATTTTAATGAATAAATGTTCCTTAATTAAAATTTGTTTTTTTAAATGCGTTGGTTTTTGAACACTGTATTTATCCCTGTGTTTAACTGTCATACATTCAAGTGTTCAATGAAAGTGTAAAAAGAACTGCACATTTTCAAAAAAGACGTTTGTTTCTTAAGTTTTTAGTTTAAGAAATGTTAACCACAGTCTTCGTGGATTTTTTTAAAGAATTGACCTCTGACTCCATGGATTTGTTAATGACTATTTTTTAAGTTGACCTCGGGGACCCCTTGAATTTTTCAAAGAATATTTTTAAGATGACCTTAAACTGCGTGGATCTTTTAAAGAATATGTTTAAGATGACTTTAGTCTCCGTGGATTTTTTAAAGAATATTTTTTAAGATGACCTCAGTCTCAGAGGTTTTTAAAAAACAAATTTTAGATTATCCGGAAACTCCGTGGATTTTTTAAAGATTACTTCTTTAGGATTACCTCAGACTACGTTTTTTTATAGAATATTTTTATGGTGACCTCAGACAACGTGGATTTTTTAAAGAATATTTTTTAAGATGATCCACTTCGTAGATTTTTTAAAGACTATCCTTCAACATGACCTCAAATTCCGTTGATTTTTAAAGAATAGTTTTTTAAGACGACCTCAGACAACGTGGATTCTTTTAAAGACTATCTTTTAAGATGACCTCAGATACCGTTGATTTTTAAAGAATATTTTAAGATGACCTCAGACTCCGTGGATTTTTTTAAAGAATACTCTTTTAGGATGACCTTAAAAAACGTGTTTTATAGAATATTTTTTAAGATGACCTCAGACTACGTGGATTTTTTAAAGAATAATCTTTAAGATGATCCACTTCGTGGATTTTTTTTAAAGGCTATCTTTTAAGATGAACTCAAATTCCGTTGATTTTTAAAGAATAATTATTAAGATGACCTCAAACTTCGTGGATTTTTTAAAGACTACCTTTTAAGATGACCTCAAATACCGTTGATTTTTAAAGAATATTTTAAGGTAACCCCAGACTTCGTGGATTTTTTTAAGAATACTTTTTTAGGATGACCTTAAAAACGTGTTTTTTATAGAATATTTTTAAAGATGACTTCAGACTACGTGGATTTTTTATAGAATATTTTTAAGGTGACCTCAGACTACGTGGATATTTTAAAGAATAGTTTTAAAGATGACCTCATACTTCGTGGATTTTTTAAAGACTACCTTTTAAGATGACCTCACATAACGTTGATTTTTAAAGAATATTTTAAGATGATCTCAGACTCCATGGATTTTTAATGCATATTTTTCAGGTTGATCTCAGACTCCGTGAATGAATATTTTGTAAGATGACTGCGTGGATTTTTTAAAGAATATTTTTAAGGTGACCTTAGTCTGCGTGGACTGCTTAAAGAATATTTTTAAGGTGACCTTAGTCTGCGTGGACTGCTTAAAGAATATTTTTAAGATGACCTCAAAACTCGTGGATTAAAAAAATATTTTAAAAGGACCTCAGACTCTGCGATTTTTTTAAAGAACATTTCTTAATATGTCTCAGACTCAGTGATTTTTTTAAAGAAGACCTTAGACTCCGTGGATTTTTTAAATGAATATTTTTTAAGAAAACTTCAGACTCCGTGAATGTTTTTTAAGATGACCCCAGACTCCGTGTATTTTTTAAAGAATATTCCTTAATATGATTCCAGACTCCTTGGACTTTAAAAATAATATGTTTTAATATGGATATTTCTTCAGAGCTAACAAACCACAAAAACATGGATTTTTAAAGACATTTTTTACGGCCGTCTGAACACAAAACGTGGATTTTAAATTTTTTTTCAAATTCCATATGACCACAAAAACCTGGATTAACGAAAACCCTTTTTGGCCCAAGTCCACTAGACTTTTATTAAAAAAAACAATATTTTTTTCAATGTCCATCAGACGTGTATTCCAAACTAAAAAAATAAAGCCTGTGTAATTGGCTTGGAATGAATAAAACAATTGAAGCCCATTTCATAGCCCATCAGACGTGGATTTTTAAAAAAATATTTTTTCAAGGCCCATCAGAGGTGGATTTTAAAAAAATATATTTTTCAAGGCCCATCAGACGTGGATTTAAAAAAAATATATTTTTTCAAGGCCCATCAGACGTGGATTTTTTAAAAAAATATTTTTTTCAAGGCATTTAAAAAAATATTTTTTCATGGCCCATCAGACGTGCATTTAAAAACATATTTTTTCAATATTTCAATATTTGTTAAAAGACATTCAGACGTGAAGTAAAAAATATGATTTCAATGCTCTTCAGACGTGGATTTTTAGCAAATATTTTTTCAAAGCTCATTAGACGTAGATTTTTTTATAGAAATATTTTATCAAAGCCCATTAGACTTGGATTTTTTAAAGAAATATTTTTTCAAAGCCCATTAGACGTTGATTTTTTTAAGAAATATTTTTCAAAGCCCATTAGATTTTGATTTTTTTAAGAACCATTTTTCAAAGCCAATTAGACGTTGATTTTTTTAATAAATATTTTTCAAAGCCCATTAGACGTTGATTTTTAAGAACCATTTTTTCAAAGCCCATTAGACGTTGATTTTTTATTTTTTCATATTCCATTAGACATGGATTTTTTAAGAAATATTTTTACAAAGCCCTCCTTACGTGGATTTTTTAAAAAAATATTTTTACAAAGCTCATAAAACGTAGATTTCTTAAAAAAAATATTTTTACAAAGCCCATGAGACTTGGATTTTTTAAAAAATATTTTTACAAAGTCCATAAGACGTGGATTTAAAAAAAAATATTTTTACAAAGCCCATAAGACGTGGATTTAAAAAAAAATACTTTTACAAATCCCATAAAAAGTGGATTTTTTAAAATAATATTTTTACAAAGCCCATAAGACGTGGATTTTTTAAAAAAATATTTTTACAAAGCCCATAAGACGTGGATTTTTTAAAATAATATTTTTACAAAGCCCATAAGACGTGGATTTTTAAAAAAATATTTTTACAAAGCCCATAAGACGTGGATTTTTTAAAAAAATATTTTTACAAAGCCCATAAGATGTGGATTTTTTAAAAAAATATTTTTACAAAGCCCATAAGACGTGGATTTTTTAAAATAATATTTTTACAAAGCCCATAAGACGTGGATTTTTAAAAAAATATTTTTACAAAGCCCATAAGACGTGGATTTTTTAAAAAAATATTTTTACAAAGCCCATAAGATGTGGATTTTTTAAAAAAATATTTTTACAAAGCCCATAAGACGTGGATTTTTTAAAAAAATATTTTTACAAGACGTGGATTTTTTAAAAAAAAATATTTTTACAAAGCCCATAAGACGTGGATTTTTTAAAAAAATATTTTTACAAAGCCCATAAGACGTGGATTTTTTAAAAAAATATTTTTACAAAGCCCATAAAACGTAGATTTCTTAAAAAAAATATTTTTACAAAGCCCATAAGACTTGGATTTTTTAAAAAATATTTTTACAAAGTCCATAAGACGTGGATTTAAAAAAAAATATTTTTACAAAGCCCATAAGACGTGGATTTAAAAAAAAATACTTTTACAAATCCCATAAAAAGTGGATTTTTTAAAATAATATTTTTACAAAGCCCATAAGACGTGGATTTTTTAAAAAAATATTTTTACAAAGCCCATAAGACGTGGATTTTTTAAAAAAATATTTTTACAAAGCCCATAAGACGTGGATTTTTTAAAAAAATATTTTTACAAAGCCCATAAGACGTGGATTTTTTAAAAAAATATTTTTACAAAGCCCATAAGACGTGGATTTTTTAAAAAAATATTTTTACAAAGCCCATAAGACATGGATTTTTAAAAAAATATTTTTACAAAGCCCGTAAGACGTGGATTTTTTAAAAAAATATTTTTACAAAGCCCATAACACGTGGATTTTTTAAAAAAATATTTTTACAAAGCCCATAAGACGTGGATTTTTTAAAAAAATATTTTTACAAAGCCCATAACACGTGGATTTTTTCAAAAAATATTTTTGCAAAGCCCATAAGACGTGGATTTTTTCAAAAAATATTTTTACGTGGATTTTTTAAAAAAATATTTTTACAAAGCCCATAAGACGTGGATTTTTTAAAAAAATATTTTTACAAAGCCCATAAGACGTGGATTTTTTAAAAAAATATTTTTACAAAGCCCATAAGACGTGGATTTTTTAAAAAAATATTTTTACAAAGCCCATAAGACGTGGATTTTTTAAAAAAATATTTTTACAAAGCCCATAAGACGTGGATTTTTTAAAAAAATATTTTTACAAAGCCCTTAAGACGTGGATTTTTTAAAAAAATATTTTTACAAAGCCCATAAGACGTGGATTTTTTAAAAAAATATTTTTACAAAGCCCATAAGACGTGGATTTTTTAAAAAAATATTTTTACAAAGCCCATAACAAGTGGATTTTTTAAAAAAATATTTTTACAAAGCCCATAAGACGTGGATTTTTTAAAAAAATATTTTTACAAAGCCCATAAGACGTGGATTTTTTAAAAAAATATTTTTACAAAGCCCATAAGACGTGGATTTTTTAAAAAAATATTTTTACAAAGCCCTTAAGACGTGGATTTTTTAAAAAAATATTTTTACAAAGCCCATAAGACGTGGATTTTTTAAAAAAATATTTTTACAAAGCCCATAAGACGTGGATTTTTTAAAAAAATATTTTTACAAAGCCCATAACAAGTGGATTTTTTAAAAAAATATTTTTACAAAGCCCATAAGACGTGGATTTTTTAAAAAAATATTTTTACAAAGCCCATAAGACGTGGATTTTTTTAAAAAATATTTTTACAAAGCCCATAAGACTTGGATTTTTTAAAAAAATATTTTTACAAAGCCCATAAGACGTGGATTTTTTAAAAAAATATTTTTACAAAGCCCATAAGACGTGGATTTTTTAAAAAAATATTTTTACAAAGCCCATAAGACGTGGATTTTTTAAAAAAATATTTTTACGTGGATTTTTTAAAAAAATATTTTTACAAAGCCCATAAGACGTGGATTTTTTAAAAAAATATTTTTACAAAGCCCATAAGACGTGGATTTTTTAAAAAAATATTTTTACAAAGCCCATAACAAGTGGATTTTTTAAAAAAATATTTTTACAAAGCCCATAAGACGTGGATTTTTTAAAAAAATATTTTTACAAAGCCCATAAGAC
The DNA here is from genome assembly GCF_047663935.1 of Musca autumnalis. NCBI lineage: Eukaryota > Metazoa > Arthropoda > Insecta > Diptera > Muscidae > Musca > Musca autumnalis. Next base: position 233,924,260 of record NW_027411977.1, read on the forward strand.
GTGGATTTTTTAAAAAAATATTTTTACAAAGCCCATAAGACGTGGATTTTTTAAAAAAATATTTTTACAAAGCCCATAACAAGTGGATTTTTTAAAAAAATATTTTTACAAAGCCCATAAGACGTGGATTTTTTAAAAAAATATTTTTACAAAGCCCATAAGACGTGGATTTTTTCAAAAAATATTTTTACGTGGATTTTTTAAAAAAATATTTTTACAAAGCCCATAAGACGTGGATTTTTTAAAAAAATATTTTTACAAAGCCCATAAGACGTGGATTTTTTAAAAAAATATTTTTACAAAGCCCATAAGACGTGGATTTTTTAAAAAAATATTTTTACAAAGCCCATAAGACGTGGATTTTTTAAAAAAATATTTTTACAAAGCCCATAAGACGTGGATTTTTTAAAAAAATATTTTTACAAAGCCCTTAAGACGTGGATTTTTTAAAAAAATATTTTTACAAAGCCCATAAGACGTGGATTTTTTAAAAAAATATTTTTACAAAGCCCATAAGACGTGGATTTTTTAAAAAAATATTTTTACAAAGCCCATAAGACGTGGATTTTTTAAAAAAATATTTTTACAAAGCCCTTAAGACGTGGATTTTTTAAAAAAATATTTTTACAAAGCCCATAAGACGTGGATTTTTTAAAAAAATATTTTTACAAAGCCCATAAGACGTGGATTTTTTAAAAAAATATTTTTACAAAGCCCATAACAAGTGGATTTTTTAAAAAAATATTTTTACAAAGCCCATAAGACGTGGATTTTTTAAAAAAATATTTTTACAAAGCCCATAAGACGTGGATTTTTTAAAAAAATATTTTTACAAAGCCCATAAGACGTGGATTTTTTAAAAAAATATTTTTACAAAGCCCATAAAAAGTGGATTTTTTAAAATAATATTTTTACAAAGCCCATAAGACGTGGATTTTTTCAAAAAATATTTTTGCAAAGCCCATAAGACGTGGATTTTTTCAAAAAATATTTTTACGTGGATTTTTTAAAAAAATATTTTTACAAAGCCCATAAGACGTGGATTTTTTAAAAAAATATTTTTACAAAGCCCATAAGACGTGGATTTTTTAAAAAAATATTTTTACAAAGCCCATAAGACGTGGATTTTTTAAAAAAATATTTTTACAAAGCCCATAAGACGTGGATTTTTTAAAAAAATATTTTTACAAAGCCCTTAAGACGTGGATTTTTTAAAAAAATATTTTTACAAAGCCCATAAGACGTGGATTTTTTAAAAAAATATTTTTACAAAGCCCATAAGACGTGGATTTTTTAAAAAAATATTTTTACAAAGCCCATAACAAGTGGATTTTTTAAAAAAATATTTTTACAAAGCCCATAAGACGTGGATTTTTTAAAAAAATATTTTTACAAAGCCCATAAGACGTGGATTTTTTAAAAAAATATTTTTACAAAGCCCATAACAAGTGGATTTTTTAAAAAAATATTTTTACAAAGCCCATAAGACGTGGATTTTTTAAAAAAATATTTTTACAAAGCCCATAAGACGTGGATTTTTTAAAAAAATATTTTTACAAAGCCCATAAGACGTGGATTTTTTAAAAAAATATTTTTACAAAGCCCATAACAAGTGGATTTTTTAAAAAAATATTTTTACAAAGCCCATAAGACGTGGATTTTTTAAAAAAATATTTTTACAAAGCCCATAAGACGTGGATTTTTTTAAAAAATATTTTTACAAAGCCCATAAGACTTGGATTTTTTAAAAAAATATTTTTACAAAGCCCATAAGACGTGGATTTTTTAAAAAAATATTTTTACAAAGCCCATAAGACGTGGATTTTTTAAAAAAATATTTTTACAAAGCCCATAAGACGTGGATTTTTTAAAAAAATATTTTTACAAAGCCCTTAAGACGTGGATTTTTTAAAAAAATATTTTTACAAAGCCCATAAGACGTGGATTTTTTAAAAAAATATTTTTACAAAGCCCATAAGACGTGGATTTTTTAAAAAAATATTTTTACAAAGCCCATAACAAGTGGATTTTTTAAAAAAATATTTTTACAAAGCCCATAAGACGTGGATTTTTTAAAAAAATATTTTTACAAAGCCCATAAGACGTGGATTTTTTAAAAAAATATTTTTACAAAGCCCATAAGACGTGGATTTTTTAAAAAAATATTTTTACAAAGCCCATAACAAGTGGATTTTTTAAAAAAATATTTTTACAAAGCCCATAAGACGTGGATTTTTAAAAAAAAATATTTTTACAAAGCCCATAAGACGTGGATTTTTTAAAAAAATATTTTTACAAAGCCCATAAGACGTGGATTTTTTAAAAAAATACTTTTACAAAGCCCATAAGACGTGGATTTTTTAAAAAAATATTTTTACAAAGCCCATAAGACGTAGATTTTTTAAAAAAATATTTTTACAAAGCCCATAAGACGTGGATTTTTTAAAAAAATATTTTTACAAAGCCCATAAGACGTGGATTTTTTAAAAAAATATTTTTGCAAAGCCCATAAGACGTGTATTTTTTAAACAAATATTTTTACAAAGCCCATAAGACGTGGATTTTTTAAAAAAATATTTTTACAAAGACCATAAGACGTGGATTTTTTAAAAAAATATTTTTACAAAGACCATAAGACGTGGATTTTTTAAAAAAATATTTTTACAAAGCCCTTTCCTTAAAACTTAGACTTTAAATAGTGGCTATGAAATTCTCTGCCTGAGTTTGCCATATAATCTGATGTTACAATTTCATGTCCTAAACTTAATGTTAATAACTATATTTGTTATGGCTTGCTCTAAGCAAACAGAAGAAACCGAATCAACAAAACTTTGCAGAAAATAAGGAAAAACTAGTTTACCACACCCAAACGCTGTTTTATTTCATTAGACAGACATAAAGTTGTTTTATTTTACAATTTCAAATGAAAACAAGCCAAAAAATTGTTGTTGATTTTTTTTTTCGCTTTTGAGGAGGAGATGTTGTTTTGTTTTGGCAAAAAAAACCCAACAAATTTTCTTGGCTTTTTGGAAAAAGCAGAAAGCCAGTTTGTCTGTCTAGATGTAGTTTTCTTAAGCAATGCTTCTAGCTGAACTTCTATACACCACCTAATAAATAAGCCACAAAGATTTCTGGTTTTTCTCTTTGCATGGCAGCAGTCAACAACATCTAGCCGCCAGTCGAGGCAGGGTAAGGCACGGTAAGACAAGACAAGACAAAGACTTGTGCCAGTCATTTTAAAAGAAACACAACCCAAGTTGTAGCCCCCCAGCACAGAACTTCTTTTTCATTTGGTAAGACTTGGACATGCACAGCCACAGAGAGCAAGCCAAACATACAGTCATTGTAAACAATTTCCAATGAAGCGTGCTTTGTCATTTAATATTGCCAGAATGGTTGTGTGGACGGACATAGTTGGGTATATGGTATTTATGTACGTTGCTATGTGTTGGGTTGCCTCCACCAAATATGGCCTCAACAGCAACATCAACAACGTACACCACATAACAATATCTTAATGGCTTTAAGGCAAAACTTGCCACAGCCATGCGAGAAGGGTCTAAGGTTTGGCTTTGGTTCATAAAGACACTTAAGGTTGTTGTGGGCCCAGCACATAACATTAAACTTGCCACAAAAATCTTTATGTTTCTTGATTTTTCGTTTTTGTGAAGTTCAACCCAAAAAAAGTGGTTTCTCTGGATGCTTAAACCACAAACATGTAGCATGGAATCACAGAGTTGGGGGAATTGGTTGGACAAGTCATTGTAAATGATTTTCAAAACCATAAAAAGCAGGCAAAAAGGTTCTTCAGAGATTTTTGGTTTGGTTTTCTTATTTTGTTGTTTTGTTATCGGCAATAAGCCGGTAACCGGTTTTTAGGCTTAAAAATAAAAAAACAACTTTTTTCAATAAAAAATACGGAAAAAGAGGAGAAAGAAAAAAAGAAATGAAAAATTGTTAATGGAAAAAAGTTTTCTTCTAAATCGCCTCAATTTAATTTATCACCACTCAAATCTCCCAAAACAAATCATTAATTTTTCCATTCAACCCACTCAAATGCCGCTTTAATTTAACACCTTTCCAAAAGTTATCATCACAAAGAAATCTGTGGTTATTGATTTTCGTAGACCCCAACACTTGTTCACCAGAAAGTCGTGAATTTGCTTTTGTTATTCTAATCTATGATTTTAATCAATTCGAAATTTAAATTTCTTAGAAAACGGAAATTTTAGAATTTTAAATTAAGTTGTTCCGTTCCGTTATGAACAACAAAGAGGGGGTAATAATACTACCATAAATAGCCTAAACAATTCATTAGCTTAAACAAAAGCTTTGAATTATTTCCTTTCTTTTGATACCATCTAAATAGGGTAAACAAATCGTTTCTTTAAACAAAAGACTTAAGAAACAAACTTCTTCTTTTGGAAATGTACAGTTCTTTCTACACTTTAAATCTTTCACATACATATGCACATGCATATGACAGAAAATCAAAGAAAGAATATTTTTTCATACAACAGCAGACCACAAAACGTGGATTTTTAAAGAATATTTTTTTATTCAACAGCAGACCACAAAACGTGGATTTTTAAAGAATATTTTTTCATTCAACTGCAGACCACAAAACGTGGATTTTTAAAGAATATTTTTTCATTCATCTGCAGACCACAAAACGTGGATTTTTAAAGAATATTTTTTCATTCAACAGCAGACCACAAAACGTGGATTTTTAAAGAATATTTTTTCATTCAACAGCAGACCACAAAACGTGGATTTTTAAAGAATATTTTTTCATTCAACAGCAGACCACAAAACGTGGATTTTTAAAGAATATTTTTTCATTCAACAGCAGACCACAAAACGTGGATTTTTAAAGAATATTTTTTCATTCAACAGCAGACCACAAAACGTGGATTTTTAAAGAATATTTTTTCATTCAACAGCAGACCACAAAACGTGGATTTTTAAAGAATATTTTTTCATTCAACAGCAGACCACAAAACGTGGATTTTTAAAGAATATTTTTTCATTCAACAGCAGACCACAAAACGTGGATTTTTAAACAATATTTTTTCATTCAACAGCAGACCACAAAACGTGGATTTTTAAAGAATATTTTTTCATTCAACAGCAGACCACAAAACGTGGATGTTTAAAGAATATTTTTTCATTCAACAGCAGACCACAAAACGTGGATTTTTAAAGAATATTTTTTCATTCAACAGCAGACCACAAAACGTGGATTTTTAAAGAATATTTTTTCATTCAACAGCAGACCACAAAACGTGGATTTTTAAAGAATATTTTTTCATTCAACAGCAGACCACAAAACGTGGATTTTTAAAGAATATTTTTTCATTCAACAGCAGACCACAAAACGTGGATTTTTTAAAGAATATTTTTTCATTCAACAGCAGACCACAAAACGTGGATTTTTTAAAGAATATTTTTGAAGCAGCAGCAGACCACAAAACTTGGATTTTTTAAAGAATATTTTTGAAGCAGCAGCAGACCACAAAACTTGGATTTTTTAAAGAATATTTTTGAAGCAGCAGCAGACCACAAAACGCATTGTGGCGGTTCAAAAATTCCACGCCTTGTGACCACAAAACGTGGATTTTTTAAAGAATATTTTTGAAGCAGCAGCAGACCACAAAACGCATTGTGGCGGTTCAAAAATTACACGCCTTGTGACCACAAAACGTGGATTTTTTAAAGAATATTTTTCATTCAACAGCAGACCACAAAACGTGGATTTTTTAAAGAATATTTTTTCATTCAACAGCAGACCACAAAACGTGGATTTTTTAAAGAATGTTTTTTCATTCAACAGCAGACCACAAAACGTGGATTTTTTAAAGAATATTTTTTCATTCAACAGCAGACCACAAAACGTGGATTTTTTAAAGAATATTTTTTCATTCAACAGCAGACCACAAAACGTGGATTTTTTAAAGAATATTTTTTCATTCAACAGCAGACCACAAAACGTGGATTTTTTAAAGAATATTTTTTCATTCAACAGCAGACCACAAAACGTGGATTTTTTAAAGAATATTTTTGAAGCAGCAGCAGACCACAAAACGTGGATTTTTTAAAGAATATTTTTGAAGCAGCAGCAGACCACAAAACGCATTGTGGCGGTTCAAAAATTCCACGCCTTGTGACCACAAAACGTGGATTTTTTAAAGAATATTTTTGAAGCAGCAGCAGACCACAAAACGCATTGTGGCGGTTCAAAAATTACACGCCTTGTGACCACAAAACGTGGATTTTTTAAAGAATATTTTTTCATTCAACAGCAGACCACAAAACGTGGATTTTTTAAAGAATATTTTTCATTCAACAGCAGACCACAAAACGTGGATTTTTTAAAGAATATTTTTTCATTCAACAGCAGACCACAAAACGTGGATTTTTTAAAGAATATTTTTTCATTCAACAGCAGACCACAAAACGTGGATTTTTTAAAGAATGTTTTTTCATTCAACAGCAGACCACAAAACGTGGATTTTTTAAAGAATATTTTTTCATTCAACAGCAGACCACAAAACGTGGATTTTTTAAAGAATATTTTTGAAGCAGCAGCAGACCACAAAACGTGGATTTTTTAAAGAATATTTTTTCATTCAACAGCAGACCACAAAACGTGGATTTTTTAAAGAATATTTTTTCATTCAACAGCAGACCACAAAACGTGGATTTTTTAAAGAATATTTTTGAAGCAGCAGCAGACCACAAAACGTGGATTTTTTAAAGAATATTTTTGAAGCAGCAGCAGACCACAAAACGCATTGTGGCGGTCTCTAAAATGTTGTTCAAAAATTCCACGCCTTGTGACCTTTTGAGGTCTCTAAAATGTTGTTCAAAAAATCCACGCCATGTTGCCTTTTGAGGTCTCTAAAATCTTGTTCAAAAAAATCCACGCCTTGTGGCCTTTTGCGGTCTCTAAAATCTTGTTCAAAAAATCTAAAATCTTGTTCAAAAAATCCACGCCCTGTTCCCTTTTGAGGTCTCTAAAATCTTGTTCAAAAAATCCACGCCCTGTTCCCTTTTGAGGTCTCTAAAATCTTGTTCAAAAAATCCACGCCCTGTTCCCTTTTGAGGTCTCTAAAATCTTGTTCAAAAAATCCACGCCCTGTTCCCTTTTGAGGTCTCTAAAATCTTGTTCAAAAAATCCACGCCTTGTGGCCTTTTGAGGTCTCTAAAATCTTGTTCAAAAAATCCACGCCTTGTGACCTTTTGAGGTCTCTAAAATCTTGTTCAAAAAATCCACGCCTTGTGGCCTTTTGAGGTCTCTAAAATCTTGTTTAAAAAATCCACGCCTTGTGACCTTTTGAGGTCTCTAAAATCTTGTTCAAAAAATCCACGCCTTGTGACCTTTTGAGGTCTCTAAAATCTTGTTTAAAAAATCCACGCCTTGTGGCCTTTTGAGGTCTCTAAAATCTTGTTTAAAAAATCCACGCCTTGTGGCCTTTTGAGGTCTCTAAAATCTTGTTCAAAAAATCCACGCCTTGTGACCTTTTGAGGTCTCTAAAATCTTGTTTAAAAAATCCACGCCTTGTGACCTTTTGAGGTCTCTAAAATGTTGTTCAAAAATTCCACGCCTTGTGACCTTTTGAGGTCTCTAAAATCTTGTTCAAAAAATCCACGCCATGTTGCCTTTTGAGGTCTCTAAAATCTTGTTCAAAAAAATCCACGCCTTGTGGCCTTTTGCGGTCTCTAAAATCTTGTTCAAAAAATCTAAAATCTTGTTCAAAAAATCCACGCCCTGTTCCCTTTTGAGGTCTCTAAAATCTTGTTCAAAAAATCCACGCCCTGTTCCCTTTTGAGGTCTCTAAAATCTTGTTCAAAAAATCCACGCCCTGTTCCCTTTTGAGGTCTCTAAAATCTTGTTCAAAAAATCCACGCCTTGTGGCCTTTTGAGGTCTCTAAAATCTTGTTCAAAAAATCCACGCCTTGTGACCTTTTGAGGTCTCTAAAATCTTGTTCAAAAAATCCACGCCTTGTGGCCTTTTGAGGTCTCTAAAATCTTGTTTAAAAAATCCACGCCTTGTGACCTTTTGAGGTCTCTAAAATCTTGTTCAAAAAATCCACGCCTTGTGACCTTTTGAGGTCTCTAAAATCTTGTTTAAAAAATCCACGCCTTGTGGCCTTTTGAGGTCTCTAAAATCTTGTTTAAAAAATCCACGCCTTGTGGCCTTTTGAGGTCTCTAAAATCTTGTTTAAAAAATCCACGCCTTGTGGCCTTTTGAGGCCTCTAAAATCTTGTTTAAAAAATCCAAGCCTTGTGGCCTTTTGAGATCTCTAAAATCTTGTTTAAAAAATCCAAGCCTTGTGGCCTTTTGAGGTCTCTAAAATCTTGTTTAAAAAATCCAAGCCTTGTGGCCTTTTGAGGTCTCTAAAATCTTGTTTAAAAAATCCACGCCTTGTGGCCTTTTGAGGTCTCTAAAATCTTATTCAAAAAATCCACGCCTTGTAGCCTTGTGAGGTCTCTAAAATCTTGTTCAAATATCTACGTCGTGTGGCCTTGTGAGGTCTCTATTTCTATCTTGTTAAAAAAAAAATCCACGAATTGCGGCCTTTTGTGGTCTCTAAAATTTTCTTCAGAAAATCCTCGCCTTGTGGCTTTTTGAGGTCTCTAAAATCCACGCCTTGTGGCCTTTTGAGGTCTCTAAAATCCACGCCTTGTGGCCTTTTGAGGTCTCTAAAATCCACGCCTTGTGGCCTTTTGAGGTCTCTAAAATCCACGCCTTGTGGCCTTTTGAGGTCTCTAAAATCCACGCCTTGTGGACTTTTGAGGTCTCTAAAATCCACGCCTTGTGGCCTTTTGAGATCTCTAAAATCCACGCCTTGTGGCCTTTTGAGGTCTCTAAAATCTTGTTTAAAAATCCACACCTTGTGGCCTTTTGAGGTCTCTAAAATCTTATTCAAAAAATCCACGCCTTGTAGCCTTGTGAGGTCTCTAAAATCTTGTTTAAAAACTTCTTAAGAAAATCCGCTATCTGTGGTCTTTTGAGGTCTCTAAAATCTTCTTCAGAAAATCCTCACCATTTGGCCGTTTGAGATCTATAAGATCACTTTTATTGTAGATTATGGATAATAGGTGAAATGCGTTTGGCCATGTGCAAAACACGCATAATGTGCATATTTTCAAAAGAGATTTATTATTCTTCAAGATTTTTGTCGCAAGTCTGACATTTAGATGCAATTGCATTACAGTTTCATAGGGGTCGACATACATATGTATATATCCATTTTGTTCCTTAACACAATGTCTCGTGAAAAGATTTCCTAATTTTTGGGGTAGGTTCCTTTAAAACGGTAAATTAACGACCAAATATTTTGGTGGAAAATCCATAATTTCAACTTAATATTTGTAAAATAGTCCCTGAATAAATAACATCAGTTGTTGAACAAGAAATGAAAACAAGCATGTCAAATAGCATGCCAAACACGCATATCCTTTCTAAACAATGAAAGACCCAAGCATTCATTGATCGATAAGACAATTCATTTTTCGACGGATAAGAAACCAACCCCAAGAAAATATCGTGGGAAAGTAAATTTTTCTTTCAAATATCAATGGAAAATTCAAATATCAATGGAAAATCTTTAAGAAAAGTGGTCTCTATGTCTTGAAACATTCATTTAGTTTTCCTGTTGATAGAATAACGATTTTTCAAACTCATGTCACAAAGTGTCGAAAACCAGGGGATGTTTGTTCAATTCAATGTCTTTTAAGGGGCAAATTCAACCTCCTTTATTTATATTGGAACGAGTTTAGTAAACTCCATTGTTAAGATTGGAAAATGTCTTACGTTCTTAAGCGTGTTATGCGCATGTCTGACCACCACTTACTTTTGTTTCTTAAAGATGCAGTCACTATTACTTCATCAACCCCTAGTTTATATGTTATTCATTTACTTCCTTCCTTTTTTTTTCTTTAAAAATCTTTAAAAATTCACGTGTTATGATCTGGTGGCTTCTAAAAAAATTCTAGTTTGTGGTCTTGTGGCTTCTCATAAAATGTTCTTTAAAACTCCACGTTTTGTGGCGTTTCAGGTTCAGGTTTTTAAAAATCCACATTTTGTGGTATCAGGTTCCCTTAAAAAATATTCTTTAAAAATCCACATTTTGTGGTCTGCTGTCGAATGAAAAAATATTCTTTAAAAATTCCCGTTTTGTGGTCTGATGTTTTCTCAAAAAATATTCTTTTAATGTTCACGTTTTGTGGTCTGATGGGAAATCGAAACAATTCATGGCATTTTAATGTGATTTATTTGGAATTGTAAAACAGTTCGGAAAAAATTATTGTAATTTATGAGAAAAAAATCTGAGAATTAATAATAATTTTCAGAATTCTCCTTTCATTAGAAAAGAAATTAATAAAATTTCCCGAATTTCTTGTCCAGTACCTATCACAGAAGCATTAACTATTCGAAACACATCTCCCATCCGTTTGCATTTCACTTGAATCAACAGCAGAAAAACAGGATACTCTAAGGTACACCATCGAAAGGTCATAAATAAATATGATGAAGAATTGTTCTTTTGAAAATATTTACCATAATTATTATATAAATAATACAAAGTCCCTATGTATGTCCATCTATCGTTCGCTTCATAAAGGGAAGGGGGGACCTTAGTCCTAAGTAAATGAAAGGAAATTTATAAACGTACACTATTTGTTTTATGGCTAAGGAAACACACAGTTACAAAGAGGGAGAAAAAAGAAAATCGAATGACAAAAACAAATATCATTGACGTTGGCGATAAAGTCGCTTGTTCAGAATATGAATGATGTTGTTTGCATTTGCTGTCATTGGAACAAGGAAACAAACCATGGTCACCATGACATGACATAGAACCTCTGTGTACCTGTTTCAGTGTGTTTGATTGTTGGTTCCTTACTTCGTTAGTTGGTTTGTTCATCGGTATCGTTTGTTTGTCCATCCAATAAATAAAAATACCAAACGAAATGTTTATGCAAAACAAATAACAAATATTTTTTCTTTCTCGCTGAAGGCGAAATAATGAAGAAAAACACTTGTGCATGCCGCACAACATTAGGTGGTCTTTGTAGAAGCAATGTAATATCAACGTACCTGCAAGTGGTTGCAGGTCTAAGATAACATTTTTTGAGAAGACATTAGACCACAAAACGTGAATTTTTTAAAGAATGTATTTTCAAAGGCCATCAGACCACAAAACGTGGATTTTTAAAGAATATATTTTCATTAGACAGCACCACACAAAAAGTGGATTTTTAAAGAATATTTTGTCATAAGACAGCAGACCACGAAACGTGGAGTTTTAACGAATATTTTTTCCTTAGGCAGCAGACCACAAAATGTGTTTTTTTAAGAATATTTTTTCATTAGGCAGCAGACCACAAAAAGTGGATTTTTAAAGAATATTTTTTCATTAGACAGCAGACCACAAAACGTGGATTTTTAAAGAATATTTTTTCGTTAGACAGCAGACCACAAAACGTGGATTTTAAAAGAATATTTTTTTCATTAGACAGCAGACCACAAAACGTGGATTTTTAAAGAATATTTTTTCGTTAGACAGCAGACCACAAAACGTGGATTTTTAAAGAATATTTTTTCATTAGACAGCAGACCACAAAACGTGGATTTTTAAAGAATATTTTTTCGTGAGACAGCGGACCACAAAACGTGAATTTTTAAAGAATATTTTTTCATTAGACAGCAGACCACAAAACGTGGATTTTTAAAGAATATTTTTTCATTAGACAGCAGACCACAAAACGTAGATTTTTAAAGAATATTTTTTTCATTAGACAGCAGACCACAAAACGTGGATTTTTAAAGAATATTTTTTCGTTAGACAGCAGACCACAAAACGTGGATTTTAAAAGAATATTTTTTTCATTAGACAGCAGACCACAAAACGTGGATTTTTAAAGAATATTTTTTCGTTAGACAGCAGACCACAAAACGTGGATTTTTAAAGAATATTTTTTCGTGAGACTGCGGACCACAAAACGTGGATTTTTAAAGAATATTTTTTCATTAGACAGCAGACCACAAAACGTGGATTTTTAAAGAATATTTTTTTATTCGACAGCAGACCACAAACCGCGGATTTTTAAAGAATATTTTTTCAAAAGCCATCAGACCACAAATCGTGGATATTTTAAAGAATATTTTTTCAAATACCGTAAGACCACAAAACATGGATGTTTTAAAGAAAATTTTTTCATTAGACAGCAGACCACAAAACGTGGATTTTTAAAGAATATTTTTTCATTAGACAGCAGACCAAAAAACGTGGATTTTTAAAGAATATTTTTTCATTAGACAGCAGACCACAAAACGTGGATTTTTAAAGAATATTTTTTCATTAGACAGCAGACCACAAAACGTGGATTTTTAAAGAATATTTTTTTCATTAGACAGCAGACCACAAAACGTGGATTTTTAAAGAATATTTTTTCATTAGACAGCAGACCACAAAACGTGGATTTTTAAAGAATATTTTTTCGTTAGACAGCAGACCACAAAACGTGGATTTTTAAAGAATATTTTTTCATTAGACAGCAGACCACAAAACGTGGATTTTTAAAGAATATTTTTTCATTAGACAGCAGACCACAAAACGTGGATTTTTAAAGAATATTTTTTTCATTAGACAGCAGACCACAAAACGTGGATTTTTAAAGAATATTTTTTTCATTAGACAGCAGACCACAAAACGTGGATTTTTAAAGAATATTTTTTCATTAGACAGCAGACCACAAAACGTGGATTTTTAAAGAATATTTTTTTCATTAGACAGCAGACCACAAAACGTGGATTTTTAAAGAATATTTTTTCATTAGACAGCAGACCACAAAACGTGGATTTTTAAAGAATATTTTTTCGTTAGACAGCAGACCACAAAACGTGGATTTTTAAAGAATATTTTTTCATTAGACAGCAGACCACAAAACGTGGATTTTTAAAGAATATTTTTTCATTAGACAGCAGACCACAAAACGTGGATTTTTAAAGAATATTTTTTTCATTAGACAGCAGACCACAAAACGTGGATTTTTAAAGAATATTTTTTCATTAGACAGCAGACCACAAAACGTGGATTTTTAAAGAATATTTTTTTTCATTAGACAGCAGACCACAAAACGTGGATTTTTAAAGAATATTTTTTCATTAGACAGCAGACCACAAAACGTGGATTTTTAAAGAATATTTTTTCATTAGACAGCAGACCACAAAACGTGGATTTTTAAAGAATATTTTTTTCATTAGACAGCAGACCACAAAACGTGGATTTTTAAAGAATATTTTTTCATTAGACAGCAGACCACAAAACGTGGATTTTTAAAGAATATTTTTTCATTAGACAGCAGACCACAAAACGTGGATTTTTAAAGAATATTTTTTTCATTAGACAGCAGACCACAAAACGTGGATTTTTAAAGAATATTTTTTCATTAGACAGCAGACCACAAAACGTGGATTTTTAAAGAATATTTTTTCATTAGACAGCAGACCACAAAACGTGGATTTTTAAAGAATATTTTTTCATTAGACAGCAGACCACAAAACGTGGATTTTTAAAGAATATTTTTTTCATTAGACAGCAGACCACAAAACGTGGATTTTTAAAGAATATTTTTTCATTAGACAGCAGACCACAAAACGTGGATTTTTAAAGAATATTTTTTTTCATTAGACAGCAGACCACAAAACGTGGATTTTTAAAGAATGTTTTTTCGTTAGACAGCAGACCACAAAACGTGGATGTTTTAAAGAAAATTTTTTCATTAGACAGCAGACCACAAAACGTGGATTTTTAAAGAATATTTTTTCATTAGACAGCAGACCAAAAAACGTGGATTTTTAAAGAATATTTTTTCATTAGACAGCAGACCACAAAACGTGGATTTTTAAAGAATATTTTTTCATTAGACAGCAGACCACAAAACGTGGATTTTTAAAGAATATTTTTTTCATTAGACAGCAGACCACAAAACGTGGATTTTTAAAGAATATTTTTTCATTAGACAGCAGACCACAAAACGTGGATTTTTAAAGAATATTTTTTCGTTAGACAGCAGACCACAAAACGTGGATTTTTAAAGAATATTTTTTCATTAGACAGCAGACCACAAAACGTGGATTTTTAAAGAATATTTTTTCATTAGACAGCAGACAACAAAACGTGGATTTTTAAAGAATATTTTTTTCATTAGACAGCAGACCACAAAACGTGGATTTTTAAAGAATATTTTTTTCATTAGACAGCAGACCACAAAACGTGGATTTTTAAAGAATATTTTTTCATTAGACAGCAGACCACAAAACGTGGATTTTTAAAGAATATTTTTTTCATTAGACAGCAGACCACAAAACGTGGATTTTTAAAGAATATTTTTTCGTTAGACAGCAGACCACAAAACGTGGATTTTTAAAGAATATTTTTTCATTAGACAGCAGACCACAAAACGTGGATTTTTAAAGAATATTTTTTCATTAGACAGCAGACCACAAAACGTGGATTTTTAAAGAATATTTTTTTTCATTAGACAGCAGACCACAAAACGTGGATTTTTAAAGAATATTTTTTTCATTAGACAGCAGACCACAAAACGTGGATTTTTAAAGAATATTTTTTCATTAGACAGCAGACCACAAAACGTGGATTTTTAAAGAATATTTTTTTTCATTAGACAGCAGACCACAAAACGTGGATTTTTAAAGAATATTTTTTCATTAGACAGCAGACCACAAAACGTGGATTTTTAAAGAATATTTTTTCATTAGACAGCAGACCACAAAACGTGGATTTTTAAAGAATATTTTTTTCATTAGACAGCAGACCACAAAACGTGGATTTTTAAAGAATATTTTTTCATTAGACAGCAGACCACAAAACGTGGATTTTTAAAGAATATTTTTTCATTAGACAGCAGACCACAAAACGTGGATTTTTAAAGAATATTTTTTTCATTAGACAGCAGACCACAAAACGTGGATTTTTAAAGAATATTTTTTCATTAGACAGCAGACCACAAAACGTGGATTTTTAAAGAATATTTTTTCATTAGACAGCAGACCACAAAACGTGGATTTTTAAAGAATATTTTTTCATTAGACAGCAGACCACAAAACGTGGATTTTTAAAGAATATTTTTTCATTAGACAGCAGACCACAAAACGTGGATTTTTAAAGAATATTTTTTTCATTAGACAGCAGACCACAAAACGTGGATTTTTAAAGAATATTTTTTCATTAGACAGCAGACCACAAAATGTGGATTTTTAAAGAATATTTTTTTTCATTAGACAGCAGACCACAAAACGTGGATTTTTAAAGAATGTTTTTTCGTTAGACAGCAGACCACAAAACGTGGATTTTTAAAGAATATTTTTTCATTAGACAGCAGACCACAAAACGTGGATTTTTAAAGAATATTTTTTCATTAGACAGCAGACCACAAAACGTGGATTTTTAAAGAATATTTTTTCATTAGACAGCAGACCACAAAACGTGGATTTTTAAAGAATATTTTTTTCATTAGACAGCAGACCACAAAACGTGGATTTTTAAAGAATATTTTTTCATTAGACAGCAGACCACAAAACGTGGATTTTTAAAGAATATTTTTTCATTAGACAGCAGACCACAAAACGTGGATTTTTAAAGAATATTTTTTTCATTAGACAGCAGACCACAAAACGTGGATTTTTAAAGAATATTTTTTCATTAGACAGCAGACCACAAAACGTGGATTTTTAAAGAATATTTTTTCATTAGACAGCAGACCACAAAACGTGGATTTTTAAAGAATATTTTTTTCATTAGACAGCAGACCACAAAACGTGGATTTTTAAAGAATATTTTTTCATTAGACAGCAGACCACAAAACGTGGATTTTTAAAGAATATTTTTTTCATTAGACAGCAGACCACAAAACGTGGATTTTTAAAGAATATTTTTTCATTAGACAGCAGACCACAAAACGTGGATTTTTAAAGAATATTTTTTCATTAGACAGCAGACCACAAAACGTGGATTTTTAAAGAATATTTTTTTCATTAGACAGCAGACCACAAAACGTGGATTTTTAAAGAATATTTTTTCATTAGACAGCAGACCACAAAACGTGGATTTTTAAAGAATATTTTTTTTCATTAGACAGCAGACCACAAAACGTGGATTTTTAAAGAATATTTTATCGTTAGACAGCAGACCACAAAACGTGGATTTTTAAAGAATATTTTTTCATTAGACAGCAGACCACAAAACGTGGATTTTTAAAGAATATTTTTTCATTAGACAGCAGACCACAAAACGTGGATTTTTAAAGAATATTTTTTTCATTAGACAGCAGACCACAAAACGTGGATTTTTAAAGAATATTTTTTCATTAGACAGCAGACCACAAAACGTGGATTTTTAAAGAATATTTTTTCGTTAGACTGCAGACCACAAAACGTGGATTTTTAAAGAATATTTTTTCGTGAGACAGCGGACCACAAAACGTGGATTTTTAAAGAATATTTTTTCATTAGACAGCAGACCACAAAACGTGGATTTTTAAAGAATATTTTTTCATTAGACAGCAGACCACAAAACGTGGATTTTTAAAGAATATTTTTTTATTCGACAGCAGACCACAAACCGCGGATTTTTAAAGAATATTTTTTTATTCGACAGCAGACCACAAACCGCGGATTTTTAAAGAATATTTTTTTATTCGACAGCAGACCACAAACCGCGGATTTTTAAAGAATATTTTTTCAAATACCGTAAGACCACAAAACATGAATTTTTTAAAGCAAATTTTTTCATTAGACAGCGGACCACAAAACGTGGATTTTTAAAGAATATTTTTTCATTAGACAGCAGACCACAAAACGTGGATTTTTAAAGAATATTTTTTCATTAGACAGCAGACCACAAAACGTAGATTTTTAAAGAATATTTTTTTCATTAGACAGCAGACCACAAAACGTGGATTTTTAAAGAATATTTTTTCGTTAGACAGCAGACCACAAAACGTGGATTTTAAAAGAATATTTTTTTTCATTAGACAGCAGACCACAAAACGTGGATTTTTAAAGAATATTTTTTTCATTAGACAGCAGACCACAAAACGTGGATTTTTAAAGAATATTTTTTCGTTAGACAGCAGACCACAAAACGTGGATTTTTAAAGAATATTTTTTCGTTAGACAGCAGACCACAAAACGTGGATTTTAAAAGAATATTTTTTTCATTAGACAGCAGACCACAAAACGTGGATTTTTAAAGAATATTTTTTCGTTAGACAGCAGACCACAAAACGTGGATTTTAAAAGAATATTTTTTTCATTAGACAGCAGACCACAAACCGCGGATTTTTAAAGAATATTTTTTCAAATACCGTAAGACCACAAAACATGAATTTTTTAAAGCAAATTTTTTCATTAGACAGCGGACCACAAAACGTGGATTTTTAAAGAATATTTTTTCATTAGACAGCAGACCACAAAACGTAGATTTTTAAAGAATATTTTTTCATTAGACAGCAGACCACAAAACGTAGATTTTTAAAGAATATTTTTTTCATTAGACAGCAGACCACAAAACGTGGATTTTTAAAGAATATTTTTTCGTTAGACAGCAGACCACAAAACGTGGATTTTAAAAGAATATTTTTTTTCATTAGACAGCAGACCACAAAACGTGGATTTTTAAAGAATATTTTTTTCATTAGACAGCAGACCACAAAACGTGGATTTTTAAAGAATATTTTTTCGTTAGACAGCAGACCACAAAACGTGGATTTTTAAAGAATATTTTTTCGTTAGACAGCAGACCACAAAACGTGGATTTTAAAAGAATATTTTTTTCATTAGACAGCAGACCACAAAACGTGGATTTTTAAAGAATATTTTTTCGTTAGACAGCAGACCACAAAACGTGGATTTTTAAAGAATATTTTTTCGTGAGACAGCGGACCACAAAACGTGGATTTTTAAAGAATATTTTTTCATTAGACAGCAGACCACAAAACGTGGATTTTTAAAGAATATTTTTTTATTCGACAGCAGACCACAAACCGCGGATTTTTAAAGAATATTTTTTCAAAAGCCATCAGACCACAAATCGTGGATATTTTAAAGAATATTTTTTCAAATACCGTAAGACCACAAAACATGGATTTTTTAAAGACAATTTTTTCATTAGACAGCAGACCACAAAACGTGGATTTTTAAAGAATATTTTTTCATTAGACAGCAGACCAAAAAACGTGGATTTTTAAAGAATATTTTTTCGTTAGACAGCAGACCACAAAACGTGGATTTTTAAAGAATATTTTTTCATTAGACAGCAGACCACAAAACGTGGATTTTTAAAGAATATTTTTTCGTTAGACAGCAGACCACAAAACGTGGATTTTTAAAGAATATTTTTTCATTAGACAGCAGACCACAAAACGTGGATTTTTAAAGAATATTTTTTCATTAGACAGCAGACCACAAAACGTGGATTTTTAAAGAATATTTTTTTCATTAGACAGCAGACCACAAAACGTGGATTTTTAAAGAATATTTTTTCATTAGACAGCAGACCACAAAACGTGGATTTTTAAAGAATATTTTTTCATTAGACAGCAGACCACAAAACGTGGATTTTTAAAGAATATTTTTTTTCATTAGACAGCAGACCACAAAACGTGGATTTTTAAAGAATATTTTTTCATTAGACAGCAGACCACAAAACGTGGATTTTTAAAGAATATTTTTTTTCATTAGACAGCAGACCACAAAACGTGGATTTTTAAAGAATATTTTTTCATTAGACAGCAGACCACAAAACGTGGATTTTTAAAGAATATTTTTTTCATTAGACAGCAGACCACAAAACGTGGATTTTTAAAGAATATTTTTTCATTAGACAGCAGACCACAAAACGTGGATTTTTAAAGAATATTTTTTCATTAGACAGCAGACCACAAAACGTGGATTTTTAAAGAATATTTTTTCATTAGACAGCAGACCACAAAACGTGGATTTTTAAAGAATATTTTTTCGTTAGACAGCAGACCACAAAACGTGGATTTTTAAAGAATATTTTTTCATTAGACAGCAGACCACAAAACGTGGATTTTTAAAGAATATTTTTTCATTAGACAGCAGACCACAAAACGTGGATTTTTAAAGAATATTTTTTCATTAGACAGCAGACCACAAAACGTGGATTTTTAAAGAATATTTTTTTCATTAGACAGCAGACCACAAAACGTGGATTTTTAAAGAATATTTTTTTCATTAGACAGCAGACCACAAAACGTGGATTTTTAAAGAATATTTTTTCATTAGACAGCAGACCACAAAACGTGGATTTTTAAAGAATATTTTTTTCATTAGACAGCAGACCACAAAACGTGGATTTTTAAAGAATATTTTTTCGTTAGACAGCAGACCACAAAACGTGGATTTTTAAAGAATATTTTTCATTAGACAGCAGACCACAAAACGTGGATTTTTAAAGAATATTTTTTCATTAGACAGCAGACCACAAAACGTGGATTTTTAAAGAATATTTTTTTCATTAGACAGCAGACCACAAAACGTGAATTTTTAAAGAATATTTTTTCATTAGACAGCAGTCCACAAAACGTGGATTTTTAAAGAATATTTTTTTCATTAGACAGCAGACCACAAAACGTGGATTTTTTAAGAATATTTTTTCGTGAGACAGCGGACCACAAAACGTGGATTTTTAAAGAATATTTTTTCATTAGACAGCAGACCACAAAACGTGGATTTTTAAAGAATATTTTTTTATTCGACAGCAGACCACAAACCGCGGATTTTTAAAGAATATTTTTTCAAAAGCCATCAGACCACAAATCGTGGATATTTTAAAGAATATTTTTTCAAATACCGTAAGACCACAAAACATGGATTTTTTAAAGAAAATTTTTTCATTAGACAGCAGACCAAAAAACGTGGATTTTTAAAGAATATTTTTTTCATTAGACAGCAGACCACAAAACGTGGATTTTTAAAGAAAATTTTTTCATTAGACAGCAGACCACAAAACGTGGATTTTTAAAGAATATTTTTTCATTAGACAGCAGACCACAAAACGTGGATTTTTAAAGAATATTTTTTTCATTAGACAGCAGACCACAAAACGTGGATTTTTAAAGAATATTTTTTCATTAGACAGCAGACCACAAAACGTGGATTTTTAAAGAATATTTTTTCATTAGACAGCAGACCACAAAACGTGGATTTTTAAAGAATATTTTTTCATTAGACAGCAGATCACAAAACGTGGATTTTTAAAGAATATTTTTTCGTTAGACAGCAGACCACAAAACGTGGATTTTTAAAGAATATTTTTTCATTAGACAGCAGACCACAAAACGTGGATTTTTAAAGAATATTTTTTCATTAGACAGCAGACCACAAAACGTGGATTTTTAAAGAATATTTTTTTCATTAGACAGCAGACCACAAAACGTGGATTTTTAAAGAATATTTTTTCATTAGACAGCAGACCACAAAACGTGGATTTTTAAAGAATATTTTTTTCATTAGACAGCAGACCACAAAACGTGGATTTTTAAAGAATATTTTTTCGTTAGACAGCAGACCACAAAACGTGGATTTTTAAAGAATATTTTTTCATTAGACAGCAGACCACAAAACGTGGATTTTTAAAGAATATTTTTTCATTAGACAGCAGACCACAAAACGTGGATTTTTAAAGAATATTTTTTTCATTAGACAGCAGACCACAAAACGTGGATTTTTAAAGAATATTTTTTCATTAGACAGCAGACCACAAAACGTGGATTTTTAAAGAATATTTTTTTTCATTAGACAGCAGACCACAAAACGTGGATTTTTAAAGAATATTTTTTTTCATTAGACAGCAGACCACAAAACGTGGATTTTTAAAGAATATTTTTTCGTTAGACAGCAGACCACAAAACGTGGATTTTTAAAGAATATTTTTTCATTAGACAGCAGACCACAAAACGTGGATTTTTAAAGAATATTTTTCATTAGACAGCAGACCACAAAACGTGGATTTTTAAAGAATATTTTTTTCATTAGACAGCAGACCACAAAACGTGGATTTTTTAAGAATATTTTTTCATTAGACAGCAGACCACAAAACGTGGATTTTTAAAGAATATTTTTTCATTAGACAGCAGACCACAAAACGTGGATTTTTAAAGAATATTTTTTTCATTAGACAGCAGACCACAAAACGTGGATTTTTAAAGAATATTTTTTCGTTAGACAGCAGACCACAAAACGTGGATTTTTAAAGAATATTTTTTCGTGAGACAGCGGACCACAAAACGTGGATTTTTAAAGAATATTATTTCATTAGACAGCAGACCACAAAACGTGGATTTTTAAAGAATATTTTTTTATTCGACAGCAGACCACAAACCGCGGATTTTTAAAGAATATTCTTTCATTAGACAGCAGACCACAAAACGTGGATTTTTAAAGAATATTTTTTTATTCGACAGCAGACCACAAACCGCGGATTTTTAAAGAATATTTTTTCAAAAGCCATCAGACCACAAATCGTGGATATTTTAAAGAATATTTTTTCAAATACCGTAAGACCACAAAACATGAATTTTTTAAAGCAAATTTTTTCATTAGACAGCAGACCACAAAACGTGGATTTTTAAAGAATATTTTTTCATTAGACAGCAGACCACAAAACGTGGATTTTTAAAGAATATTTTTTCATTAGACAGCAGACCACAAAACGTGGATTTTTAAAGAATATTTTTTCATTAGACAGCAGACCACAAAGAATATTTTTTCATTAGACAGCAGACCACAAAACGTGGATTTTTAAAGAATATTTTTTTCATTAGACAGCAGACCACAAAACGTGGATTTTTAAAGAATATTTTTTTCATTAGACAGCAGACCACAAAACGTGGATTTTTAAAGAATATTTTTTCAAAGGCCATCGGACCACAAAACGTGGATTTTTAAAGAATATTTTTTTCATTAGACAGCAGACCACAGAACTTGAATTTTTTAAAGAATATTTTTTCATTCAACAGCAGACCAAAAAAGTTGATTTTTTAAAGAATATTTTTTCAAGGACTATCAGACCACAAAACTTGGATTTGTAGAGAATATTTTGTCAGTAGACAGCAGACCACAAAACGTGGATTTTTAAAGAATATTTTTTCATTAGACATCAAACCACAAAACGTGGATTTTTAAAGAATATTTTTTCATTAGACAGCAGACCACAAAACGTGGATTTTTAAAGAATATTTTTTCATTCAACAGCAGACGACAAAACGTGGATTTTTAAAGAATATTTTTTCATTAGACAGCAGACCACAAAACGTGGATTTTTAAAGAATATTTTTTATTAGACAGCAGCCCACAAAACTTGGATTTTTAAAGAATATTTTTTCAAAGGCCATCGGACCACAAAACGTGGATTTTTAAAGAATATTTTTTTCATTAGACAGCAGACCACAGAACGTGAATTTTTTAAAGATTATTTTTTCATTCAACAGCAGACCAAAAAAGTTGATTTTTTAAAGAATATTTTTTCAAGGACCATCAGACCACAAAACTTGGATTTGTAGAGAATAATTTGTCATTAGACAGCAGACCACAAATCGTGGATTTTTAAAGAATATTTTTTCATTAGACAGCAAACCACAAAACGTGGATTTTTAAAGAATATTTTTTTCATTAGACAGCAGACCACAAAACGTGGATTTTTAAAGAATATTTTTTTCATTAGACAGCAGACCACAAAACGTGGATTTTTAAAGAATAATTTTTATTAGACAGCAGCCCACAAAACTTGGATTTTTAAAGAATATTTTTTCATTCAACAGCAGACCAAAAAAGTTGATTTTTTAAAGAATATTTTTTCAAGGACCATCAGACCACAAAACTTGGATTTGTAGAGAATATTTTGTCATTAGACAGCAGACCACAAAACGTGGATTTTTAAAGAATATTTTTTCATTAGACAGCAAACCACAAAACGTGGATTTTTAAAGAATATTTTTTTCATTAGACAGCAGACCAGAAAACGTGGATTTTTAAAGAATATTTTTTCAGGGACCATCAGAACACAAAACGTGGATTTTTAAAGAACATTTTTTCAGGGACCATCAGACCACAAAACTTGGATTTTTAAAGAATATTTTTTCAGGGACCATCAGACCACAAAAGGTGGATTTTTAAGGGATATTTTTTCAGGGACGATTAGACCACAAAACGTGGATTTTTAAAAAATATATTTTCAGGGACCATTAGACCACAAAACGTGGATTTTTAAAAAATATATTTTCAGGGACCATCAGCCCAAAAAAACCTGGGTGTTTAAAAAATATTTTGTAATTGACTGTCATACCACAAAACATGGATTTTTAAGAATATTTTTTCAGGGATAATCATACCACAAAACATTGATTTTTTAATGGAATTTTTTTACATAATATTTTTAGAGGACCAAATCCTCCATAAATTTTTAATTTTTAAAGACATTTTGAAGACTCATTCAATTTTGCTGCCATCTTAAATTCAATCACGATTTAGAGCCTTTGACAAGTGCCAAAATTTAGGCACTTACTCCTATGAATAAAAGCGGAAACAAATCCATCAAGAAACGGAATAAAATGACGATGGCAAACATTCACTTGTTCTTATCTCAATTTGTAGAATGTGCACTAACAGTCCCCTCAAAAAGGAAGGCAGTAAATGAATGAAATCTAACCAGGGAATGAGGAAGTAATAGAGGCTGCATCTTATAGAAACAAAAATGAGTAGTGGTCAGACATGCGCATAACACGCTTAAGAATGTAAGATATTTTGCAGTCTTAACAATGGAGTTAACTAAACTCGTTCCAATATAAATAATGGAGGTTGAAATTGCTCCTCAAAAGACTCTGAATTGAACAAACATCCCCTGTTTTTCGACACTTTATGACATGAGTTTGAAAAATGGTTATTCTAACAACAAGAAAAAATGAATGTTTCAAGACATAAATACCACATTTCTTAAAGATTTTCCAAATATTTTTGAAAGAAAAAATTTACTTTCCCACGATATTTTCTTGGGGTTGTTTTCTTATCCATCGAAAAATGAATTGTCTTATCGATCATTGGCTTGGGTCTTTCATTGTTTAGAAAGGATATGCGTGTTTGGCATGCTATTTGACATGCTTGTTTTCATTTCAGTTTAAACAACTGATGTTATTTTTTCCATGGACTATTTCAAAAATATGGAGTTGAAATTATGGATTTTCCACCAAAAATATTTGGTCGTTAATTTACTCTTTTTGAAGAAAACAACCCCACAAAAATTTTCTGAAGAAGATTTTAGAGACCTTAAAAGGCCACTAGATTTTACATACCTCAAAAGGCAACAAGGAGTGGATTTTCTGAAAAAAATTTTAGAGACCTCAATACATTTTCTGAAGAATATTTTAGAGACCTTAAAAGGCCACTAGGCGTGGATTTTCTGTGGAAGATTTTAGAGACCTCAAAGGCCGCAAAGTCGGGATTTTTTGAACAAGATTTTAGAGACCTCAAAAGGCCACAAGGCGATGATTTTCTGAAGAACATTTGAGAGACCTCTAAACGCTACAAAGCGTGGATTTTCTGAAGATCAGTTTAGAGACCTCAAAACGCCACAATGCGTGGATCTGTTCATAGTATATTTAAGTCCACCACTCCGGTGATTGTTTAAGTATACCGGTTGTCTGCCGACTGATTCTTAGAGACTTGTTACTTAATGTCGTTAGTAACAAACAAAATCTAATATCAATTGTTATTTAAATTATTACTCAATTACCAATCACCGCTCTTTACCTTGAACCGCCTTATATGTTATTTACAACTCTTCGCTATAACCTTGAACTTTTGCCGTTAAAGTTATATTCTCCCCCTTTGCGATGCATTGCCAACAATTAGATTTCCCCGGTCTTTGCATTTTATTCTTCCATTACCTATTGTCGACGACATTGATTTACTAGCATTTTTTCGCAACAGGTGCAATACAAAAGTATGGAAATGGAGAAAAAGCTCTGCATGTCTAAACGATATGTGTAATGATACGGTACAAACAGATTTAAAAAACTTACAACCACATTGGAGCAACCAACGTAAAATGGTAGCGTTGTATTGGATGCTGTATTGGGGTACTTGTCAACAACACAAAAGGGGAGAGAAAGAGCTTGTGTGCAAAAAAAAAAGCATCACTACTGGTCATGTTGATAATAAAACAGATACGGCAATTATGAGCAGGAACGCTTGCAGAGATTGATTTTGGTGAGGGAGGGGTAGTGTGCGAAAAATAAGAGGTCACACTGTTCAAAGTGTGTCAACAAAAACTAGAAACATTCTTTAATTTCGAGTAGCGAGGTACCCCCAGGGTTTAACACCCCACCCTTCTACATACGTCCCTGCTCATGGCTACTGATTTGCTGTTATAGTTGTGTTATAGTTGTGTTTGTTGTTGCATTTTTATTCCGATGCTGCATGCGATTTCAAAAAGCCATCAAAATGTTGAAGTATCGTTGGGGTTTGCAGCTGTTGCTGGTTTTGGTTTATGGACATGCATGATCATGTTTGGAGCTAGTATGAGGCATATACATATGTATGTCCATACGTACATACATATGTATATTTGTAGTCGAAACCATATTTTCTCTTTGTATAAAACGAAAGGCTTAAAACAAAAACAGTGACTAAGCCTTTTATTATGGCTCTCTCCTTGGTAAAGGCACATCTATTTTCATTCTGCTCATGAAACAAACAACTTAAGGCACAAACTTGAAATTTTAATTAGGATGCACAATTGAGCATGCTTGGCATCTGTCAGAGAAACATACGTATTTCATTCGATTGTGAAATTATATTTTTCATTTGGATAAACAAAAGGTTAAAACTCCAAAGCTGTTTATATGAGACGATCCTTTCAAAGTCCCCCAAATAATTTCTTTAAAAATTCTATTCACCATTAGAATATCCTTACAAAAGCTTCCAGTTTAATTAAAGAAACTTCAGTTGTTAAGCATGTGCCATAGTCATCACCATCAAAGTAGCCACAAGTTATTCAACATGCATTTTCTGACTCTCTTCAGCATAATGGCATTTGAAAAAGTGTGGCTAATAACCATCAACACTTGTTGCCATTAAAAATAAACAAACCCTTGAAAAAAAGGAAATAAACCCCTAATTCGGAAGTAAATTGAGATGGCAAACTGTCACTTGTTGTTATCTCTACTCGAAGTGTGAGCATTCAATGAACCCCTAAAAAGGAACTAAATTTATGATGGGGGATGAAAACGGAAATACAAAACAGAAAGGTCGCTAAAATGAAACGGAACTAAAGCATGCGCATAACACGCTTATGGCACAAAAATTAAAAAGATAATTTGAGGATAAAGGAATTTTTGTTGACACATTTTGAAGGTTCCAAATAGGCCATATAACGCGGGGTTTTTAAAAATATTTTTTGAGAGGCCATCAGACCACGAAACGTGGATTTTTTAAAAAATATTTTTTCAAAGGCCATCGGACCACAAAACGTGGATTTTTTAAAAAATATTTTTTCAAAGGCCATCAGACCACAAAACGTGGATTTTTTAAAAAATATTTTTTCAAAGGCCTTCAGACCACAAAACGTGGATTTTTTAAAAAATATTTTTTCAAAGGCCTTCAGACCACAAAACGTGGATTTTTTAAAGAATATTTTTTGAGAGGCCATCAGACCACAAAACGTGGATTTTTTAAAAAATATTTTTTCAAAGGCCATCAGACCACAAAACGTGGATTTTTTAAAAAATATTTTTCAAAGGCCATCAAACCACAAAACGTTGATTTTTTAAAAAATATTTTTTCAAAGGCCATCAGACCACAAAACGTGGATTTTTTAAAAAATATTTTTTCAAAGGCCATCAGACCACAAAACGTGGATATTTTAAAAAATATTTTTTCAAAGGCCATTAGACCACAAAACGTGGATTTTTTAAAAAATATTTTTTGAGAGGCCATCAGACCACAAAACGTGGATTTTTTAAAAAATATTTTTTCAAAGGCCATCAGACCACAAAACGTGGATATTTTAAAAAATATTTTTTCAAAGGCCATTAGACCACAAAACGTGGATTTTTTAAAAAATATTTTTTGAGAGGCCATCAGACCACAAAACGTGGATTTTTTAAAAAATATTTTTTCAAAGGCCATCAGACCACAAAACGTGGATTTTTTAAAGAATATTTTTTGAGAGGCCATCAGACCACAAAACGTGGATTTTTTAAAGAATATTTTTTGAGAGGCCATCATACCACAAAACGTGGATTTTTTAAAGAATATTTTTTGAGAGGCCATCAGACCACAAAACGTGGATTTTTTAAAGAATATTTTTTGAGAGGCCATCAGACCACAAAACGTGGATTTTTTAAAGAATATTTTTTGAGAGGCCATCAGACCACAAAACGTGGATTTTTTAAAGAATATTTTTTGAGAGGCCATCAGACCACAAAACGTGGATTTTTTAAAGAATATTTTTTGAGAGGCCATCAGACCACAAAACGTGGATTTTTTAAAGAATATTTTTTGAGAGGCCATCAGACCACAAAACGTGGATTTTTTAAAGAATATTTTTTGAGAGGCCATCAGACCACAAAACGTGGATTTTTTAAAGAATATTTTTTGAGAGGCCATCAGACCACAAAACGTGGATTTTTTAAAGAATATTTTTTGAGAGGCCATCAGACCACAAAACGTGGATTTTTTAAAGAATATTTTTTGAGAGGCCATCAGACCACAAAACGTGGATTTTTTAAAGAATATTTTTTGAGAGGCCATCAGACCACAAAACGTGGATTTTTTAAAGAATATTTTTTGAGAGGCCATCAGACCACAAAACGTGGATTTTTTAAAGAATATTTTTTGAGAGGCCATCAGACCACAAAACGTGGATTTTTTAAAGAATATTTTTTGAGAGGCCATCAGACCACAAAACGTGGATTTTTTAAAGAATATTTTTTGAGAGGCCATCAGACCACAAAACGTGGATTTTTTAAAGAATATTTTTTGAGAGGCCATCAGACCACAAAACGTGGATTTTTTAAAGAATATTTTTTGAGAGGCCATCAGACCACAAAACGTGGATTTTTGAAAGAATATTTTTTGAGAGGCCATCAGACCACAAAACGTGGATTTTTTAAAGAATATTTTTTGAGAGGCCATCAGACCACAAAACGTGGATTTTTCAAAGAATATTTTTTTTTAGAGGCCATCAGACCACAAAACGTGGATTTTTTAAAGAATATTTTTTGAGAGGCCATCAGACCACAAAACGTGGATTTTTTAAAGAATATTTTTTGAGAGGCCATCAGACCACAAAACGTGGATTTTTTAAAGAATATTTTTTGAGAGGCCATCAGACCACAAAACGTGGATTTTTTTAAGAATATTTTTTGAGAGGCCATCAGACCACAAAACGTGGATTTTTTAAAGAATATTTTTTGAGAGGCCATCAGACCACAAAACGTGGATTTTTTAAAGAATATTTTTTGAGAGGCCATCAGACCACAAAACGTGGATTTTTTAAAGAATATTTTTTGAGAGGCCATCAGACCACAAAACGTGGATTTTTTAAAGAATATTTTTTGAGAGGCCATCAGACCACAAAACGTGGATTTTTTAAAAAATATTTTTCAAAGGCCATCAAACCACAAAACGTTGATTAAAAAATATTTTTTCAAAGGCCATCAGACCACAAAACGTGGATTTTTTAAAAAATATTTTTCAAAGGCCATCAAACCACAAAACGTTGATTTTTTAAAAAATATTTTTTCAAAGGCCATCAGACCACAAAACGTGGATTTTTTAAAAAATATTTTTTCAAAGGCCATCAGACCACAAAACGTGGATATTTTAAAAAATATTTTTTCAAAGGCCATTAGACCACAAAACGTGGATTTTTTAAAAAATATTTTTTGAGAGGCCATCAGACCACAAAACGTGGATTTTTTAAAAAATATTTTTTCAAAGGCCATCAGACCACAAAACGTGGATATTTTAAAAAATATTTTTTCAAAGGCCATTAGACCACAAAACGTGGATTTTTTAAAAAATATTTTTTGAGAGGCCATCAGACCACAAAACGTGGATTTTTTAAAAAATATTTTTTCAAAGGCCATCAGACCACAAAACGTGGATTTTTTAAAAAATATTTTTTGAGAGGCCATCACACCACAAAACGTGGGTTTTTTATAGAATATTTTTTGAGAGGCCATCACACCACAAAACGTGGATTTTTTAAAGAGTATTTTTTGAGAGGCCATCACACCACAAATCGTGGATTTTTTAAAGAATATTTTTTGAGAGGCCATCACACCACAAAACGTGGATTTTTTAAAGAATATTTTTTGAGAGGCTATCACACCACAAAACGTGGATTTTTTAAACAATATTTTTTGAGAGGCCATCAGACCACAAAACGTGGATTTTTTAAACAATATTTTTTGAGAGGCCATCAGACCACAAAACGTGGATATTTAAAGAATATTTTTTGAGAGGCCATCAGACCACAAAACGTGGATTTTTTAAAGAATATTTTTTGAGAGGCCGTCAGACCACAAAACGTGGATTTTTTAAACAATATTTTTTGAGAGGCCATCAGACCACAAAACGTGGATTTTTTAAACAATATTTTTTGAGAGGCCATCAGACCACAAAACGTGGATTTTTTAAAGAATATTTTTTGAGAGGCCATCAGACCACAAAACGTGGATTTTTTAAACAATATTTTTTGAGAGGCCATCAGACCACAAAACGTGGATTTTTTAAAGAATATTTTTTGAGAGGCCATCAGACCACAAAACGTGGATTTTTTAAAGAATATTTTTTGAGAGGCCATCAGACCACAAAACGTGGATTTTTTAAAGAATATTTTTTGAGAGGCCATCAGACCACAAAACGTGGATTTTTTAAACAATATTTTTTGAGAGGCCATCAGACCACAAAACGTGGATTTTTTAAACAATATTTTTTGAGAGGCCATCAGACCACAAAACGTGGATTTTTTAAACAATATTTTTTGAGAGGCCATCAGACCACAAAACGTGGATTTTTTAAACAATATTTTTTGAGAGGCCATCAGACCACAAAACGTGGATTTTTTAAAGAATATTTTTTGAGAGGCCATCAGACCACAAAACGTGGATTTTTTAAAGAATATTTTTTGAGAGGCCATCAGACCACAAAACGTGGATTTTTTAAAGAATATTTTTTGAGAGATCATCAGACCACAAAACGTGGATTTTTTAAAAAATATTTTTTCAAAGGCCATCAGACCACAAAACGTGGATTTTTTAAAAAATATTTTTTCAAAGGCCGTCAGACCACAAAACGTGGATTTTTTAAAAAATATTTTTTCAAAGGCCATCAGACCACAAAACGTGGATTTTTTAAAAAATATTTTTTCAAAGGCCATCAGACCACAAAACGTGGATTTTTTAAAAAATATTTTTTCAAAGTCCATCAGACCACAAAACGTGGATTTTTTAAAAAATATTTTTTCAAAGGCCATCAGACCACAAAACGTGGATTTTTTAAAAAATATTTTTTCAAAGGCCATCAGACCACAAAACGTGGATTTTTTAAAAAATATTTTTTCAAAGGCCATCAGACCACAAAACGTGGATTTTTTAAAAAATATTTTTTCAAAGGCCATCAGACCACAAAACGTGGATTTTTTAAAAAATATTTTTTCAAAGGCCATCAGACCATAAAACGTGGATTTTTTAAAAATTATTTTTTCAAAGGCCTTCAGTACACAAAACGTGGATTTTTTAAAAAATATTTTTTCAAAGCACATCAGACCACAAAACGTGGATTTTTTAAAAAATATTTTTTGAGAGGCCATCAGACCACAAAACGTGGATTTTTTAAGAATATTTTTTGAGAGGCCATCAGACCACAAAACGTGGATTTTTTAAAGAATATTTTTTGAGAGGCCATCAGACCACAAAACGTGGATTTTTTAAAGAATAGTTTTTGAGAGGCCATCAGACCACAAAACGTGGATTTTTTAAAGAATATTTTTTGAGAGGCCATCAGACCACAAAACGTGGATTTTTTAAAGAATATTTTTTGAGAGGCCATCAGACCACAAAACGTGGATTTTTTAAAGAATATTTTGGAGCTCTTGAAAGCCCACAAAACGTGGAGTTTTTAAAGAATATTTTGGAGCTCTTGAAAGTCCACAAAACGTGGAGTTTTTAAAGAATATTTTGGAGCTCTTGAAAGTCCACAAAACGTGGAGTTTTTAAAGAATATTTTAGAGCTCTTGAAAGGCCACAAAACGTGGAGTTTTTAAAGAATATTTTGGAGCTCTTGAAAGGCCACAAAACGTGGAGTTTTCAAAGAATATTTTGGAGCTCTTGAAAGGCCACAAAACGTGGAGTTTTTAAAGAATATTTTGGAGCTCTTGAAAGGCCACAAAACGTGGAGTTTTTAAAGAATATTTTGGAGCTCTTGAAAGGCCACAAAACGTGGAGTTTTCAAAGAATATTTTGGAGCTCTTGAAAGGCCACAAAACGTGGAGTTTTTAAAGAATATTTTGGAGCTCTTGAAAGGCCACAAAACGTGGAGTTTTTAAAGAATATTTTGGAGCTCTTGAAAGGCCACAAAACGTGGAGTTTTTAAAGAATATTTTGGAGCTCTTGAAAGGCCACAAAACGTGGAGTTTTTAAAGAATATTTTGGAGCTCTTGAAAGGCCACAAAACGTGGAGTTTTTAAAGAATATTTTGGAGCTCTTGAAAGGCCACAAAACGTGGAGTTTTTAAAGAATATTTTGGAGCTCTTGAAAGGCCACAAAACATGGAGTTTTTAGAGAATATTTTGGAGCTCTTGAAAGGCCACAAAACGTGGAGTTTTTAAAGAATATTTTGGAGCTCTTGAAAGGCCACAAAACGTGGAGTTTTTAAAGAATATTTTGGAGCTCTTGAAAGGCCACAAAACGTGGAGTTTTTAAAGAATATTTTGGAGCTCTTGAAAGGCCACAAAACGTGGAGTTTTTAAAGAATATTTTGGAGCTCTTGAAAGGCCACAAAACGTGGAGTTTTTAAAGAATATTTTGGAGCTCTTAAAAGGCCACAAAACGTGGAGTTTTTAAAGAATATTTTGGAGCTCTTGAAAGGCCACAAAACGTGGAGTTTTTAAAGAATATTTTGGAGCTCTTGAAAGGCCACAAAACGTGGAGTTTTTAAAGAATATTTTGGAGCTCTTGAAAGGCCACAAAACGTGGAGTTTTTAAAGAATATTTTGGAGCTCTTGAAAGGCCACAAAACGTGGAGTTTTTAAAGAATATTTTGGAGCTCTTGAAAGGCCACAAAACGTGGAGTTTTTAAAGAATATTTTGGAGCTCTTGAAAGGCCACAAAACGTGGAGTTTTTAAAGAATATTTTGGAGCTCTTGAAAGGCCACAAAACGTGGAGTTTTCAAAGAATATTTTGGAGCTCTTGAAAGGCCACAAAACGTGGAGTTTTTAAAGAATATTTTGGAGCTCTTGAAAGGCCACAAAACGTGGAGTTTTTAAAGAATATTTTGGAGCTCTTGAAAGGCCACAAAACGTGGAGTTTTCAAAGAATATTTTGGAGCTCTTGAAAGGCCACAAAACGTGGAGTTTTTAAAGAATATTTTGGAGCTCTTGAAAGGCCACAAAACGTGGAGTTTTTAAAGAATATTTTGGAGCTCTTGAAAGGCCACAAAACGTGGAGTTTTTAAAGAATATTTTGGAGCTCTTGAAAGGCCACAAAACGTGGAGTTTTTAAAGAATATTTTGGAGCTCTTGAAAGGCCACAAAACGTGGAGTTTTTAAAGAATATTTTGGAGCTCTTGAAAGGCCACAAAACGTGGAGTTTTTAAAGAATATTTTGGAGCTCTTGAAAGGCCACAAAACGTGGAGTTTTTAAAGAATATTTTGGAGCTCTTGAAAGGCCACAAAACGTGGAGTTTTCAAAGAATATTTTGGAGCTCTTGAAAGGCCACAAAACGTGGAGTTTTTAAAGAATATTTTGGAGCTCTTGAAAGGCCACAAAACGTGGAGTTTTTAAAGAATATTTTGGAGCTCTTGAAAGGCCACAAAACGTGGAGTTTTTAAAGAATATTTTGGAGCTCTTGAAAGGCCACAAAACGTGGAGTTTTTAAAGAATATTTTGGAGCTCTTGAAAGGCCACAAAACGTGGAGTTTTTAAAGAATATTTTGGAGCTCTTGAAAGGCCACAAAACGTGGAGTTTTTAAAGAATATTTTGGAGCTCTTGAAAGGCCACAAAACGTGGAGTTTTTAAAGAATATTTCGGAGCTTTTGAAATGCCACAAAACGTGGAGTTTTTAAAGAATATTTCGGAGCTTTTGAAATGCCACAAAACGTGGAGTTTTTAACGAATATTTTGGAGCTCCTGGAAGGCCACAAAACGTGGAGTTTTTAAAGAATATTTTTGGAGCTTTTGAAAAGCCACAAAACGTGGAGTTTTTAAAGAATATTTTAGAGCTCTTGAAAGGCCACAAAACGTGGAGTTTTTAAAGAATATTTTGGAGCTCTTGAAAGGCCACAAAACGTGGAGTTTTTAAAGAATATTTTGGAGCTCTTGAAAGGCCACAAAACGTGGAGTTTTTAAAGAATATTTTGGAGCTCTTGAAAGGCCACAAAACGTGAAGTTTTTAAAGAATATTTTGGAGCTCTCGAAAGGCCACAAAACGTGGAGTTTTTAAGGAATATTTTGGAACTCTTGAAAGGCCACAAAACGTGGAGTTTTTAAAGAATATTTTGGAGCTCTTGAAAGGCCTCAAAACTTGGCGTTTTTAAAGAATATTTTGGAGCTTTTGGAAGGCCACAAAATGTGGAGTTTTTAAAGAATATTTTGGAGCTCTTGAAAGGCCACAAAATGTGGAGTTTTTAAAGAATATTTTGGAGCTCTTGAAAGGCCACAAAACGTGGAGTTTTTAAAGAATATTTTGGAGCTCTTGAAAGGCCACAAAACGTGGAGTTTTTAAAGAATATTTTGGAGCTCTTGAAAGGCCACAAACGTGGAGTTTTTAAAGAATATTTTGGAGCTCTTGAAAGGCCACAAAACGTGGAGTTTTTAAAGAATATTTTGGAACTCTTGAAAGGCCACAAAACGTGGAGTTTTTAAAGAATATTTTGGAACTCTTGAAAGGCCACAAAACGTGGAGTTTTTAAAGAATATTTTGGAGCTCTTGAAAGGCTACAAAACGTGGAGTTTTTAAAGAATATTTTGGAGCTCTTGAAAGGCCACAAAACTTGGAGTTTTTAAAGAATATTTTGGAGCTCTTGAAAGGCCACAAAACTTGGAGTTTTTAAAGAATATTTTGGAGCTCTTGAAAGGCCACAAATCGTGGAGCCACAAATCGTGGAGTTTTTAAAGAATATTTTGGAGCTCTCGAAAGGCCACAAATCGTGGAGCCACAAATCGTGGAGTTTTTAAAGAATATTTTGGAGCTCTTGAAAGGCAACAAAACATGGAGTTTTTAAAGAATATTTTGGAGCTCTTGAAAGGCCACGAAACGTGGAGTTTTTAAAGAATATTTTGGAGCTCTTTAAAGGTCACAAAACGTGGAGTTTTTGAAGAATATTTTGCAGCTCTTGAAAGGCCACAAAACGTGGAGGTTTTAAAGAATATTTTAGAGCTCTCGAAAAGCCAAAATATTTTTGAGAGACAATTAGAATATCCATCCATAATATAGTGTTTTGCCTTCACCTCTCTGAAATTTTTTAATACACATTATCTATGTTGCGATAAAAAAATAATTGAGCATGTGTCACAAAGAAAATATTTCCAAGGAGGCTCCGTTTATTTTATTTCTGCACCTTGCTGGATTTAATTTCTGTAACGTTGATTTTCCACTAAAATCACGTACGCAAGTGCATCTGTCACAATTCGATATTCCAATGAGGTATCATCTTTGGCAAGCAAGCAAATCAAACATGTGCATAACATCACAGCAAACGGAGCCGGCACACCTTGCCGAATGACAGTGCATGCTAACATCCCCCCTAACACACACCAGAAGCAAGCAGTCTAGCCAAAAATATTTTCCCACACTTGCCAAAATTTAACAAAATGCTAAATATGCAGGGATTTGAATAAAAAGGAAAGAAATTAGAGCCCATATCCTAGGCGGAGAATAATAGCGGAGATTTTTTCTTCATTTTACAAACAATCAGTGAGTGGCAAATTTATTCATTCATTCAATCTTTGTTTTCAATAATTCCGTCTTGGCAAATTAAAAATAACATTGGAAAAAAGGTGCAAAGCCGTGCGGACGGACACACCTCTAGTGGAAAATCTAATATTTCCAATTCATGGGGGGAAGATTTTCTATGACGATAAGAATAACAACATCAGATGTTTGACAAGGGTTGAACATAAGAATGTCCAAATGTAATATCAGAATGTGTGCAAGTGTAGAGTATTGTTGTTGTTGGTATTCCTGTAATGCGTATTTGAGTATTTAAAAGGGAAAGGAAGTCCTTTTTAAACAATGCAAAGCAAAGATAATGTATTTGGGATAAGTTGAAAGAAAAACAACCCCAAATATCGTGGGAAAGTAAAATTTTTTGGTTAGATTTTTCGTTCGTCTAAAGGAAAGACTTAAGGAATGTGTTTTCCTTTCATTATTGACAGTTATTTATTTGTATTGCTTTTTGATGGGGTAACGTTCTGCTCATATCATATTTTATGATTTAAAATTTCACGTGGGGGTTGTTTAGCCAGAAGTCTTCCTTCAACCCCCTTGGATTTTCTTTGGAACGAGTTTAGTTGATTTTATAGAAATAAAGAAAACTATACGGAATGGCTCATGGTTCACTCGTGTTGTACGCATGCTTGGCCTTTTTCCATCCACTATAATGACCATTTTGTAACATCCTCATCCCTGTTATTTTCACCTTGAGATGCTTCCTTTTTAGGGGTGCTTCAGCGCACATTCCACAGTGAAATATTGACAAGTGGTCATTTGCCAACTTCACATAGTTCCGTTTTAGGGGTTTATTTCCTTTATAGGGAGTCGACAGTTTTGAATGATAGCAAGTGCTATAATTGTGGTACTAAGTGCCAAAAGTGTGGCCAAGAGCTAAAGCGTGGCAACAAATTTTGGCGGAAAAATTGGTATCAGGAAAATATAAAAATCTAAGTTTTTTAAAAACTCCAGGTTTTGTTGAACCCTCAAAAAATATTTTTTTAAACTCCACGTTTTGTGGAACCCTCCAAAAATATTTTGTTTGAAAACATTACGTCTTGTGGGACCCTCACAAAATATCTTTTAAAAACTCCACGTTCTGTGGGACCTTAAAAATAATTGTTCGAAAAATCCACGTTTTGTGGGACCTTCAAAAAATTTTAAACTCCACATTCTGTAGAACCACAAAAAATATTTCTTAAAAATTCCATGTTGTGTGGGACCCTCAAAAAATATTGTTTAAAAACACCACGTTTTGTGGAACCCTCAAAAGATATTCTTTAAAAACTCCAATTTTTGTGGGACCTCAAAAAATATTTTTTTAAAAATATCACGTATTGTGGGACCTTCGCAAAATATTTTTTAAAGACTCAACGTCCTGTACGACCCTTAAAAAATTATTATTGAAAACCCCCACGCCTTGTAGGGCCAACAAAAAACATTTTTTAAAACTCCACATTCTATGGGACCCTCAAAAATATTTTTGAAAAACTTCACGTTTTGTGGGACCCTAAAAAAATATTTTCAAAAAATATTCTCAAAAAATATATTTTTATTTTTTTAGAAACTCCACGTCTGTTTAGAAACTCCACGTTCTGTGGGAAAACCAAAAATTGTTTTATTAGAAACTCCACGTTCTGTGAACCCTCAAACATTGTTTTTTGGAAACTACACTGTGGGGCCTTAAAAATATGTTTTTAAAAACTCCACGTTCCGTGGCACCCTCAAAAAATAGTTTTTAAAAAATCCACGTTTAGGGGTACCATTAAAAAATATTCTTGGGACCATTAAAAATATTCTTTCTAAACTTCAAAAAATATTCTTTAAAAACTCCACGTTTTGTGGGACCCTCAAAACATTCTTTAAAAACTCCACGTTTTGTGGGACCCTCAAAAAATATTCTTTAAAAACTCCACGTTTTGTGGGACCCTCAAAAAATATTCTTTAAGAACTTCACGTTTTGTGGCCTTTTAGGAACTCAAAAATATTCTTTAAAAACTCCACGTTTTGTGGCCTTTCAAGAGCTCCAAAATATTCTTTAAAAACTCCACGTTTTGTGGCCTTTCAAGAGCTCCAAAATATTCTTTAAAAACTCCACGTTTTGTGGCCTTTCAAGAGCTCCAAAATATTCTTTAAAAATTCCACGTTTTGTGGCATTTCAAGAGCTCCAAAATATTCTTTAAAAACTCCACGTTTTGTGGCCTTTCAAGAGCTCCAAAATATTCTTTAAAAACTCCACGTTTTGTGGCCTTTCAAGGGCTCCAAAATATTCTTTAAAAACTCCACGTTTTGTGGCCTTTCAAGGGCTCCAAAATATTCTTTAAAAACTCCACGTTTTGTGGCCTTTCAAGGGCTCCAAAATATTCTTTAAAAACTCCACGTTTTGTGGCCTTTCAAGAGCTCCAAAATATTCTTTAAAAACTCCACGTTTTGTGGCCTTTCAAGAGCTCCAAAATATTCTTTAAAAACTCCACGTTTTGTGGCCTTTCAAGAGCTCCAAAATATTCTTTAAAAACTCCACGTTTTGTGGCCTTTCAAGAGCTCCAAAATATTCTTTAAAAACTCCACGTTTTGTGGCCTTTCAAGAGCTCCAAAATATTCTTTAAAAACTCCACGTTTTGTGGCCTTTCAAGAGCTCCAAAATATTCTTTAAAAACTCCACGTTTTGTGGCCTTTCAAGAGCTCCAAAATATTCTTTAAAAACTCCACGTTTTGTGGCCTTTCAAGAGCTCCAAAATATTCTTTAAAAACTCCACGTTTTGTGGCCTTTCAAGAGCTCCAAAATATTCTTTAAAAACTCCACGTTTTGTGGCCTTTCAAGAGCTCCAAAATATTCTTTAAAAACTCCACGTTTTGTGGCCTTTTAAGAGCTCCAAAATATTCTTTAAAAACTCCACGTTTTGTGGCCTTTCAAGAGCTCCAAAATATTCTTTAAAAACTCCACGTTTTGTGGCCTTTCAAGAGCTCCAAAATATTCTTTAAAAACTCCACGTTTTGTGGCATTTTAAGAGTTCCAAAATATTCTGTAAAAACTCCACGTTTTGTGGCCTTTCAAGAGCTCCAAAAAATTCTTTAAAAACTCCACGTTTTGTGGCCTTTCAAGAGCTCCAAAATATTCTTTAAAAACTCCAAGTTTTGTGGCCCTTCAAGAGCTCCAAAAAATTCTTTAAAAACTCCACGTTTTGTGGCCTTTCAAGAGCTCCAAAATATTCTTTAAAAACTCCACGTTTTGTGGCCTTTCAAGAGCTCCAAAATATTCTTTAAAAACTCCACGTTTTGTGGCCTTTCAAGAGCTCCAAAATATTCTTTAAAAACTCCACGTTTTGTGGCCTTTTAAGAGCTCCAAAATATTCTTTAAAAACTCCACGTTTTGTGGCCTTTCAAGAGCTCCAAAATATTCTTTAAAAACTCCACGTTTTGTGGCCTTTCAAGAGCTCCAAAATATTCTTTAAAAACTCCACGTTTTGTGGCATTTTAAGAGTTCCAAAATATTCTGTAAAAACTCCACGTTTTTGTGGCCTTTCAAGAGCTCCAAAAAATTCTTTAAAAACTCCACGTTTTGTGGCCTTTCAAGAGCTCCAAAATATTCTTTAAAAACTCCAAGTTTTGTGGCCCTTCAAGAGCTCCAAAAAATTCTTTAAAAACTCCACGTTTTGTGGCCTTTCAAGAGCTCCAAAATATTCTTTAAAAACTCCACGTTTTGTGGCCTTTCAAGAGCTCCAAAATATTCTTTAAAAACTCCACGTTTTGTGGCCTTTCAAGAGCTCCAAAATATTCTTTAAAAACTCCACGTTTTGTGGCCTTTCAAGAGCTCCAAAATATTCTTTAAAAACTCCACGTTTTGTGGCCTTTCAAGAGCTCCAAAATATTCTTTAAAACTCCACGTTTTGTGGCCTTTCAAGAGCTCCAAAATATTCTTTAAAAACTCCACGTTTTGTGGCCTTTCAAGAGCTCCAAAATATTCTTTAAAAACTCCACGTTTTGTGGCCTTTCAAGAGCTCCAAAATATTCTTTAAAAACTCCACGTTTTGTGGCCTTTCAAGAGCTCCAAAATATTCTTTAAAAACTCC